>NC_061509.1:42585397-42683022 GCF_022539505.1 Lolium rigidum
CACAAAATTGATTTGAGATGGTTTTATATCCAAGGCTACCCCCGTGTGTGTCCGGCTTCTGGACAGGGGTTCCTACACTTGGGCGGATTCTCGCATGTATAGGGGGAAACTCCCTCGTACGTGAACCGGAGAGAAACTTGATATCATATGGGATGATTTTTGTTTCCACATGTACCTATGACCTAACCAAGCTCAAATGGAGGCATATGCCCACCGGGGACCCCCGATGGGATGCGAGTCAAAGGGGTAGACCGCGCGGTCAACGTAACTAGGGTTTCGTCAGAAATCGAGCGTCGGATCTAGGGAATGGCCCCAAAACTTGTGTGTGTCCACATGGCATGCACAAAATTGATTTGAGATGGTTTTATATCCAAGGCTACTCCCCAGGTGTGTCCGGCTTCTCGGACAGGGGTTCCTACACTTAGGCGCATTCTCGCATGTATAGGTGGGAACTCCTCGTACGTGAACCGGAGAGAAACTTGATATCATATGGGATGATTTTTGTTTCCACATGTACCTATGACCTAACCAAGCTCAAATGGAGGCATATGCCCACCGGGGACCCCGATGGGATGCAATCAAAGGGGTAGACCGCGCGGTCAACGTAACTAGGGTTTCGTCTGAAATCGAGCATCGGATCTAGGGAATGGCCCCAAAACTTGTGTGTGTCCACATGGAATGCACAAAAGTGATTTGAGATGGTTTTATATCCAAGGCTACCCCCCGTGTGTGTCCGGCTTCTCGGACAGGGGGTTCCTACACTTAGGCAGCATTCTGCATGTATAGGGGGAACTCCTCTGAGGTGAACCGGAGAGAAACTTGAGATCATATGGGATGATCCTTGTTTCCACATGTACCTATGACCTAACCAAGCTCAAATGGAGGCATATGCCCACCGGGGACCCCGATGGGATGCAGATCAAAGGGGTAGACCGCGCGGTCAACGTAACTAGGGTTTCGTCTGAAATCGAGCATCGGATCTAGGGAATGGCCCCAAAACTAGTGTGTGTCCACATGGAATGCACAAAAGTGATTTGAGATGGTTTTATATCCAAGGCTACCCCCGTGTGTGTCCTGGCTTCTCGGACAGGGGGTTCCTACACTTAGCGCGTGTCTCGCATGTATAGGGGGAACTCCTCGGAGGTGAACCGGAGAGAAACTTGAGATCATATGGGATGATCCTTGTTTCCACATGTACCTATGACCTAACCAAGCTCAAATGGAGGCATATGCCCACCGGGGACCCCCGATGGGATGCAATCAAAGGGGTAGACCGCGCGGTCAACGTAACTAGGGTTTCATCTGAAATCGAGCATCGGATCTAGGGAATGGCCCCAAAACTTGTGTGTGTCCACATGGAATGCACAAAAGTGATTTGAGATGGTTTTATATCCAAGGCTACCCCCTGTGTGTGTCCGGCTTCTCGGACAGGGGGTTCCTACACTTAGGCGGATTCCGCATGTATAGGGGAACTCCCTCGGAGGTGAACCGGAGAGAAACTTGAGATCATATGGGATGATCCTTGTTTCCACATGTACCTATGACCTAACCAAGCTCAAATGGAGGCATATGCCCACCGGGGACCCCCGATGGGATGCGATCAAAGGGGTAGACCGCGCGGTCAACGTAACTAGGGTTTCGTCTGAAATCGAGCATCGGATCTAGGGAATGGCCCCAAAACTTGTGTGTGTCCACATGGAATGCACAAAAGTGATTTGAGATGGTTTTATATCCAAGGCTACCCCCCGGTGTGTTCCGGCTTCTCGGACGGGGGTTCCTACACTTAGGCGGATTATGCATGTATAGGGGAACTCTCTGAGGTGAACCGGAGAGAAACTTGAGATCATATGTGATGATCCTTGTTTCCACATGTACCTATGACCTAACCAAGCTCAAATGGAGGCATATGCCCACCGGGGACCCCCGATGGGATGCAAGTCAAAGGGGTAGACCGCGCGGTCAACGTAACTAGGGTTTCATCTGAAATCGAGCATCGGATCTAGGGAATGGCCCCAAAACTTGTGTGTGTCCACATGGAATGCACAAAAGTGATTTGAGATGGTTTTATATCCAAGGCTACCCCCTGTGTGTGTCCGGCTTCTGGACAGGGGGTTACTACACTTAGGCGCATTCTCGCATGTATAGGGGGAACTCCCTGAGTTGAACCGGAGAGAAACTTGAGATCATATGGGATGATCCTTGTTTCCACATGTACCTATGACCTAACCAAGCTCAAATGGAGGCATATGCCCACCGGGGACCCCCGATGGGATGCAATCAAAGGGGTAGACCGCGCGGTCAACGTAACTAGGGTTTCGTCTGAAATCGAGCATCGGATCTAGGGAATGGCCCCAAAACTGGTGTGTGTCCACATGGAATGCACAAAAGTGATTTGAGATGGTTTTATATCCAAGGCTACCCCCCAGTGTGTCCGGCTTCTCGGAAAGGGGTTACTACACTTAGGCGGATTCATGCATGTATAGGGGAACTCTCTGAGGTGAACCGGAGAGAAACTTGAGATCATATGTGATGATCCTTGTTTCCACATGTACCTATGACCTAACCAAGCTCAAATGGAGGCATATGCCCACCGGGGACCCCGATGGGATGCGAGTCAAAGGGATAGACCGCGCGGTCAACGTAACTAGGGTTTCATCTGAAATCGAGCATCGGATCTAGGGAAGGGCCCCAAAACTTGTGTGTGTCCACATGGAATGCACAAAAGTGATTTGAGATGGTTTTATATCCAAGGCTACCCACCGGTGTGTCCGGCTTCTGGACAGGGGGTTACTACACTTAGGCGCATTCTCGCATGTATAGGGGAACTCCCTGGAGTTGAACCGGAGAGAAACTTGAGATCATATGGGATGATCCTTGTTTCCACATGTACCTATGACCTAACCAAGCTCAAATGGAGGCATATGCCCACCGGGGACCCCCGATGGGATGCAATCAAAGGGGTAGACCGCGCGGTCAACGTAACTAGGGTTTCGTCGGAAATCGAGCATCGGATCTAGGGAATGGCCCCAAAACTTGTGTGTGTCCACATGGAATGCACAAAAGTGATTTGAGATGGTTTTATATCCAAGGCTACCCCCCAGTGTGTGTCCGGCTTCTGACAGGGGGTTACTACACTTAGGCAGATTATGCATGTATAGGGGGGAACTCTCTCGGAGGTGAACCGGAGAGAAACTTGAGATCATATGTGATGATCCTTGTTTCCACATGTACCTATGACCTAACCAAGCTCAAATGGAGGCATATGCCCACCAGGGGACCCCCGATGGGATGCAGTCAAAGGGGTAGACCGCGCGGTCAACGTAACTAGGGTTTCGTCTGAAATCGAGCATCGGATCTAGGGAATGGCCCAAAAACTTGTGTGTGTCCACATGGAATGCACAAAAGTGATTTGAGATGGTTTTATATCCAAGGCTACCCCCTGTGTGTGTCCGGCTTCTGGACAGGGGGTTACTACACTTAGGCAGCATTATGCATGTATAGTGGGAACTCCTCTGAGGTGAACCGGAGAGAAACTTGAGATCATATGTGATGATCCTTGTTTCCACATGTACCTATGACCTAACCAAGCTCAAATGGAGGCATATGCCCACCGGGGACCCCCGATGGGATGCGATCAAAGGGGTAGACCGCGCGGTCAACGTAACTAGGGTTTCATCTGAAATCGAGCATCGGATCTAGGGAAGGGCCCCAAAACTTGTGTGTGTCCACATGGAATGCACAAAAGTGATTTGAGATGGTTTTATATCCAAGGCTACCCCCCGTGTGTGTCCTGGCTTCTGGACAGTGGGGTTCCTACACTTAGGCGATTCTCGCATGTATAGGGGAACTCCTCGGAGTTGAACCGGAGAGAAACTTGAGATCATATGGGATGATCCTTGTTTCCACATGTACCTATGACCTAACCAAGCTCAAATGGAGGCATATGCCCACCGGGGACCCCCGATGGGATGCAATCAAAGGGGTAGACCGCGCGGTCAACGTAACTAGGGTTTCGTCTGAAATCGAGCATCGGATCTAGGGAATGGCCCCAAAACTAGTGTGTGTCCACATGGAATGCACAAAAGTGATTTGAGATGGTTTTATATCCAAGGCTACCCCCGTGTGTGTCCGGCTTCTGGACAGGGGGTTACTACACTTAGGCGGATTATGCATGTATAGGGGGAACTCTCTGAGGTGAACCGGAGAGAAACTTGAGATCATATGTGATGATCCTTGTTTCCACATGTACCTATGACCTAACCAAGCTCAAATGGAGGCATATGCCCACCGGGGACCCCGATGGGATGCAATCAAAGGGGTAGACCGCGCGGTCAACGTAACTAGGGTTTCATCGGAAATCGAGCATCGGATCTAGGGAAGGGCCCCAAAACTTGTGTGTGTCCACATGGAATGCACAAAAGTGATTTGAGATGGTTTTATATCCAAGGCTACCCCCTGTGTGTGTCCGGCTTCTGGACAGGGGGTTCCTACACTTAGGCGGATCTCGCATGTATAGTGGGAACTCCCTGGAGGTGAACCGGAGAGAAACTTGAGATCATATGGGATGATACTAAATGTTCCGATGACCTAACACAAAACAAAGGAAGAGAAAACTCCATGGGTCAACCGTTATCTGGAGGCCGGTCAAAGGGGTAGATCTGCGTGGGCTCCTGCATTAGGGTTTCGTCTACCAGAGAAAATATTGATGTAAGATAGGGTAACTATTGATACTACATGTTCCGATGACCTAACAGAACACAAAGGAAGAGAAAAGTCCATGGGTCAACTGTCATCGGAGGCCGGTGAAAGGGGTAGATGTGCGGGGCTACCGGATTAGGGTTTCGTCTACCGGAGGGAATATTGATGTAAGATAGGGTAATTATTGATACTACATGTTCCAATGACCTAACACAACACAAATTAAGAGAAAAGTCCATGGGTCAACTGTTATCGGAGGCCGGTCAAAGGGGTAGATCTGCGGGGCTCCCGAATTAGGGTTTCGTCTACCGGAGGGAATATTGAAGTAAGAAAGGGTAATTATTGATACTACATGTTCCGATGACCTAACACAACAATATAAGTCCATGGGTCAGCTGTCATCGGAGGTCGGTCAAGGGGGTAGATCTGCGGGGCAACCAGATTAGGGTTTCGTGTACGGGAGAAAATATTAAGTTAAGATGTGGTTAAAAAAATTATGCGCATAGCTTGGGAATGTAGAAGATCAAAACAAATTTGTATGGACCTATATTAATATATTTTATAAATATAATTGACAGTAATAAAATTTAAATAGAAAATAAGTTGAAAAAGAAAAAAAGGGGCTATGCCGAGGGCTGCCCTCGGCATATAGCCTTGGGTTATGACCAGGCGGCCGGTCGAGTTGGTCGAGCCGGACCAACTCAACGCACGCCCCAGCCCAGCGCGCTCCCCGCACGCTCTGCTTCTCCCCCCGCCCGCGCCGCCACGCTCAGCCCCGGCCGCCGCCTTCCCGCCCGCCGCCGCCACCCCCTCCTCCTCACCGTCGCCCGCTGCCCGCCGCCACGCTCCGCCCCGGCCGCCCTCCTCCCCTCGCTGCCCTCTGGCCGCCTGCCGCCACGCTCCGCCCCCGCCGCCCTCCTCCCCTCGCTACCGTCGCCCTCCTCTCCCCTGCGCCATCCTCCTCTCCCTTGGCGGTGCCGCCCGCCCTCCTCCACTCCCCGCCCGTGCCGCCCCGCCCGTCCCCTCTTCCCTGCCGGCAAGGCCCGCCCGGCCCCTCTTCCCTCGCATTGGTAAGCTAGGGTTAGATCCCCTGTTTTTTTATTTTTCTATTTGCTTAATTGTTGTACTAGAAATACAATAGTGGGATAGAAATAGAATAGTGGAAATAGTTGAAAGAAATAAAATAGAATTGATTTGAAATAGCAATATAAATAGAATATTGGAAATTTGGACAGAAATAGAAATTAAATGGAAATGTGCAATAGAAATAGAAATGAATTTGTTTAATAATGGGAATAGAAATGAATTTGTTTAATAATGGGAATAGAAATGCAAATGTGAATTTTTTCTAATAATGTGAATTTATAATAGGCCATGTCGTGACCGCCTTGTCATGAGCACCCCGGCGTGACGATCCCGGATCTTGACGCGCTTCTCGGCGTTCGCCGACATCGACACTCCGTTGTTTGACTACTTCCTCTTCAGCCGAGGGTGAGCTAAATTTCCAACTTCATCTCCGCATTTTCTTATGTCACTAGATTCATTTTCGAAGTCCAGTTGCGTAACCTAGGTGTCACTTCCCGTCCGCGAGCGTTACGCGGATAAATATGCATTAGTGGTCCGCATATTTTGAACCGTAACGCTTGCGGCATTTACGGGACAAGCCGGCGGATGCGTAGTTGTCTACGTTTTCCATGTTCTACTCCGGTTCGAGTCGGATTTCGGCGGCGCCTCCCCGTTGTTCTCCGGATGCACATCCTCTCGGCTTTTTGCCGAGACGTGTATCGGGAGAGCAGCGGGGAGGTGCTGCCGAAATTCTGACTTGGACCGGGTAGAGCATGGAGAACGTAGCCAACTACGGATCCGGCGGCTGCTAGGAGCCCACCTAGTAGAGATGTAGGTTGATGCATGCGTTTCGCCCGGTAAAATAAATAAAAATATGATGCATTTAATTTCCTATTTGATATAAATGCTATGTCTGTGGTTTGGCTCCCAATAAAGCAGAGGATGGCTGATAATGGATGGATGTACAATGAGCGTGTTAGTGCGACTGACAAAACAGATGAGTGGACAAGGAAGACCCATTTTCTAGTGAATGAGTTAGCGCGTGGTACAAAGGGGCTGGTTCGGGCACTTTGCCCCTGTGTTCGCCGCGTGAAGCGTCAACGTCGTGGGAAGGATGAAATGTATAGACACCTTCGCAATATGGGTATATGCATGGGTACGTCACGGAAATCGACTTTGATGAGCGCGAACGTGACGTAGGTGAGGTGATGCGGCAGCGGCTCAATGGCAATGAGTACGTTGGAATTAGAGACTTTCTAGATGATCTCGTCCATGCCGATGTCCCGGATTCGCCACCTCCGTAACCGGAGGCGCCGCCGTAACCGGAGGCGCCGCCGTAACCGGAGGAACCAGAGCCAACCGCGAAGGCCTTCTATGATATGATTGCCGCGGCTAAGAGGCCTCTCGTACGAGGGCGCTCGCGATTTCTCAGCTCGATGCCATCTCCCAATGTCTAGCCGACAAGACCCGGTACAACACCACCCGTGAGGGCTTTGAAGCAAGTCTGAAAACAACCGGTAACATGTTGCCCAAAGATCATTGTCTCGCCTCAAAGCTCGCACGCGACGAGGAGAATTATGAAGGACCTCAACATGGATTATCAAAGGATAGACCGTTGTCCGAAAGGCTGCGTTCTATTTTGGAGACAAGATGCGGAGGACAAGTACTCGTCCCATCTCGTAAGCAGCCTAGGTATGAAGAGGTAACGGGAAAGGATGGTCGGTGAGGCGCTCAAGCACCGCAAAGTCGATTCTTCGATATCTCCCATTCATAAAAAGAATCCAGCGGCTTTACATGCACGAGGAGACAACCAAACAGATGACGTGGCACAAGTATGGGAAGAGATTCGTGGACGAAAACAAGAAGTTGAAGATGGGACATCCATCCGATGGTACGGCATGGAAGAACTTCGATACAAAACACCGCCTTAAGGCAGCCGAGGCTCGGAATGTCGAATTGCGATAGCAACAGATGGCTTCAATCCATATGGTATGTCCAATGCCAATTACAGCTTGCTGGCCCGTGTTTGTTATTCCGCTCAATCTCCCTCCCGGAGTCCTAATGACGAGGAAGACCATGTTTCGTCGCCGATCATTCCAGGCCCTCATTACCCGGGAAGAATTTGAGTGTCTACATGCAGCTCGATTGTGGAAGATTTGAACCACTCTTGGCACCACGGGACATTGACGTACGACCGAGCATCGAAGACAAACTTCTGCATGAGAGTTTGGCTGCAGATACCATGCATGACATGCCCGGGTACGCCCTAACATGTGGATGGTGTACAGCTGGTAAGTGGCCATGCCCGAGTGTGCGTGCATCGGCTTGAGTTCCTTTGGCTACGTAAGGGTCGCAAGTATGTTGCGTTTGACACGAATCGACAGTTCCTCAAAAGGAGGCATCCGTTTAGAGAAGACAAAAAGAACTTCAAGAAGGGCAAAGTTGTGCATGAAAAAAGATGTGCCGAAGTTTGATGGTACACTTGTTGAAGCCGAGCTACGTGCTCTCGTGCCGGCAGCGACGCCAACTGGCCATCAATTTGAGGGATATGGTGTAACGCACAACTGGACTCACGAGGCTGCTTTAACGAAGCTCGAGTATTACAAGGACCTCGAACTTCCCCATAACATCGATGTGATGCACACTGTAAAGAATGTCGCGGAGTCCGTCTTTCACACATGCCTGAACATTCCCGGGAAGTCAACGGATAATGTCAAGGCTAGAGTCGATATTGAGATCCTCTGTGATAGGGAAAAATTACACATGAAGCATCCTATTGGCCGTCAAAAGCATTGGTTCAAGCCGCATGCCAACTTCTGCCTTGATTCCATCCAAAAGAAGGAGGCATTCAGGTGGCTCAAATACGTCGTGATGTTCCCGGATGGTTATTGCTCGAATATGAGTAAGGGAGTTAATCTTTCGACGGGAAAAGTCACCGGGCTCAAGAGTCACGACTATCATATATGGATTCAGCGGCTCATGCCGGTGATGCTTCGAGGGTATATCCCCGAGAAAGTCCGGCGAGTGCTTGCGCAGCTTGAGCCATTTCTTCCGCACGCTCCGTGCTAAGCGGATATGTCCCGAGGTTATTGCAAAGCTACAACATACAAGGCCGGAGTTGCTATGCAATTTGGAGATGATATTTCCGCCAGTGCTTCTTTACTCCGATGGCACATCTCATTGTGCACCTCGCCAACGAGGCACTCTTGGGTGGTCCGGTGCGGCTCGTTGGCGTTCCGTATTGAGAGAGAGTTTAAGTATATTCGAAAGATAACTCGGAAACAAGGCCAAGATTGAAACATGCATAGCTGAGGCAATATGCCTTCGGGAGATGGCAGATGCCGCGACAACGTACTATCCCGATGATGTTCCCACTCAGCATAACCCTGGTCACTCGTTACAATGTCGACGTGCCCGAGAATGACCCCAAGCTAAAACTATTCCAATTCCCCGGTGGCAAGGCTGGTAAAGGAACAAAATATAAATTGGAGAACGAAGAGAAGGATTGTATAATGCTATATGTGCTTATGAACATGGAGGAAGTGATCCCATTCGTAAGGTAAAATGGTGAACAAATTACTTTGCAGCCTAGTAACCTCGTCTCGGTCTAATGCTTATTTTCTCCTTTCAGCGAATTCACGGATGAAATGTGGCCGTATGATGAATTGCCCGAAACCTCGGAGATGGACACTCTACCGAAAGACGGTGCTCCCGGAATTAATAAAAACTTTGTGACATGGTTCATGGAAAAAGTAATTTCTAACCTTTCCTCTTACATTGCAACATGTGACTTGTCCCTCTTATTACACGTAACTAATGCACACAACAAATTTGAAATGTTCTTGTAGGGCCGTGAGAGAAACGTTGATATGATAGATGAGTTGAAATGTGTTTCCCAAGGTTGTAGCCGTGAGGTGACCAAGTATGAGAAGTATGATGTGAATGGGTTTCGCTTCCACACGTAGACGCACCGTAAGGGCCGGCGAATCCCAAAACGATAAATACCGGGGTCTTCACCAAAGGAGCCAACAACTTTGATTACTACGGAAGGTTACAAAGTGTATACGAGTTGACATTCAATCGTACGAACGTGCAACTCAATATCGTCGTGTTCAAGTGTCATTGGTTCGACCCAATAGGTGGACAAGAGAAGTGATAAGTCCATTGGGTTAGTTGAAGTTAAGCCTTCAACCACCTATAGCGGAGCCGATGTCTTTATTGTGGCTCACCAAGCCAAGCAAGTTTATTATTTGCCCTACCCATGCCGGAAAGCGGAACTCAAGGGTTGGGAAGTCGTCTTCCGTGTATCGCCACATGGTAACCTACCGATTCCCTCTCGAGGATGATTACAACAACATTGACCCCGTGACATACGAGGGGATTTTCTATCAAGAGGAACAGGACTTCGGGGAATATATTTTAGAACCGTTTGTTCAAGAAGACCTCGGGAACGATGCGTAAACTCGTGGTGAGTCGATGGTGGATCTAAAGGACATATCTATGCTCGAGAAGTTACTTGAGGCGAATGACAATTATGATGAGCCTCCACCCGTCGACCCTTCAACTTTGTACTCACAAGATAGTGATAGTGATAGTGGGCCGGAGAAAGAGAAAGAGAAAGAGATGGAGTATGAGAGTGAGCGTGAGAGCGATGATGGTCGGTGAGGGTCTTTTATTCTTAGTATTTATTTGTCAACATGCTTCTTAATTGCATTGTGCCTTTTATTCTTAGTATCTTCATTTTATTATGTCAACATGCTTCTTAATTGCATTGTGCCTTTTATTCTTAGTATCTTCATTTTATTATGTCAACATGCTTCTTAATTGCATTGTGCCTTTTATTCTTATTATATTCATTTTATTATGTCAACATGCTTCTTAATTGCATTGTGCCTTTTATTCTTAGTATCTTCATATAATATGTCTTTGTGCTTAACTGTTTTATTCTTCTCAATGCAGGTGATCGGACAATATGAGCAACGGCAAGGCAGTACTCCGAGAGCTTGCTTAAGACGCCGGCGCAGTGAAGAGGAATATTCCTAGAGTGCCTAGACGGAGTGATCGAGCCCCGGTGCAAAATCCGCGTTACGCCGATGGTACCGATGGAGGACGAGGACGAGGAGGACGAGGTGGAGGACGAGGACGAGGACGAGGAGGACGAGGTGGAGGACGAGGTGGCGGCGGGGTACACATGGACTTTGACGAGCCACCCTCCGCTTCGGCGACGTGGCTCCCGAGTTGTACCTTGAGGGTCCGTCTAGTGGGGAGGTGGAGATGGAGACGGAGTCTACACACGAGTCGGACTCTAGGGCTGAGTTGGAGGTGATGGAGGATGGGGGTGCGCCGAAGCCCTTGAAGCTTCGTGGAGAAGCTAGAGTCCCCGATGCGAGGAAGGAGCCGAAGACCCATGATGACAAGGCCCTTATCATTCCTTCGAGCGATGAGTAAGTGTACTACTTCAGAAATTTCGAACATGTATTTTCATCTTGGGCATAATAAACAATTTGGCATGTGTACTAATGTGTGATTTATTTGCAAAGAATCGGACATGGGATGCCAAGCCCCCCGCATGCCTAACAGCCTTGCTTGGGGCTCGATTAAGAAGTTCGGCCCGGCAGATACACTCCCCTTAGCACGGTCCCCGGTGGCGCGACGAAGCTAGCCACTACTTGGGCGGACTATGAGGATGCCCCCGCCGTAGGCTTCGCGACAGTCGCCGAGGCCGTGACCACCAAGTTCGGGTAAGGCATATATTTATCGAGCACCGTTCATAGTTGATGACCCTAATGTGCTAACTCATGACTTTCACAACTGATTTATGCATGATTGAAGTGCTTCTATCGTGTGGACCCGGAGCATGACACGCAGGCGCGTCTCACTTTGCGTGGCGCTTGCGAGAGGTTGACACCGCAGCAGTGGTACAACCAAAAGTTCACCAACGCTAGTGCCTTCTGGGCTAACAAGGGTAAGAGGGTCAAGAAGGAGTACTATGTTGGTAACCAGCCTACGGAGGAATGGGCAATGACCATTGAGGAGTACATGTCGGTGAGTAAAATGTCTATGAGATTCTACATTGCTGCTATGTTTTCATTGAATTATCTTGAGCTGAGTATTGCGTTTTCAGGTTTGTCCCGAGTGGGCCGAGCAAGCATAGGGAGGCATGGGAGGAGCTGATTAGGGCGAGGTGGCTCGGGCAGGACGAGGAGTTTGCAGCCGTGTCGAGGCGTAACATGGAGAACCGAGGCACGGGTGGCACACATCGCGCGGGAAACCGCGACTACACCCGCTTCAAGGGGAAAAAGGTATGTATATACATGGAACGACCTTCTTTCATTTCCCGTCATGTCTCATTTGTGGTACGTTTAACTTTTCTTTTCGCGATGCAGGTGGCCGAGGCACCACCCGGGGTGGTGCTTCATGATGCCCGAGATATATGACATGATGCGGACGAAGCGTAAGCCCAATCCCGCATTGCCTCAGCCTACGATACTACGGCAATGCCAAGGCCACCAAGGAGGACTACTGCGACATGGTCAAGTCTCGTCACCCCGAGGTGGATGACCCCTTGAGCATTCCGGTCGACGAGGAGTCGTTGGTCCTGTCGGGGCACGGGCGTCCGCATGGCCGTTTCCCTTGGCTGAATAAGGCGGTCAAGCCTACCCACTCCACGAGCTACACGCGCCTCAAGCATACCCTCACCGCCGACAGCCCCCAGCCCTCGTCCACGCGCCTGCTCGTCCACCCGCCTACGATGTAAGTTTTCCTCATTTTCATCCTCTTTCCGGTTTTCCTTCCTACATGGCTAAGTGTTTACGAGATTCATTGTTTCTAAAATTGTAGCCTGAGTTTGAGGCGGCCTTCGAAGCCTGTAATGAAGCTTATCGAGCAGGCCGCCGCGCGGTGGAATAGGCGAATACGGCCTACATGGCGTATATAGGAGTAAGTCTGAATCTTTCTTCTCGCGCAAGTAGATGACAAGTCTCGGCTTGATGCTTTATTTCTGCAAAGCCTAACTTGTAACCTATCTTGCAGGAAATGATGATCTCTATGTCTATCGGTACACCGCCACCGGCTCGAGTTACCGTGGCGGGGGACATGCCTATCATGCCATCGAGGGCAGCTTTCGCCGCGACTTACTACGGATCCACACCGGAGGTAAGTTCTTTGCCAAACCGGTAGTTACCACTTTTCTTTGCCTCGCAAGTTGCTAACATGTAGGGAACATGTAGGGAACGGGATGGTCCGGGAACCGGGCATCGCCGGGTGGGCGCGAGGTCACACCGGTTCATGAAGGTGGTCGGTCTCCCGGGCGTTCCGCCGGTGCCTCTCCGTCGACTACTCCCGGGACTACTCCCGGTGCCTCTCCGTTGACTTCTCCTAGGCATACCACCGGTCCTTCTCCGGTGGTTCTTCCGGAGCTTCTACCGGAGCGCAACCCCGGGCTGCTCGTTTCGCCAACGATGTGGGCGGACACACCCCGCCCGGGTCCTTCCTCCGCTAGTCAGCACCGGGCTTCTTGCTTGCCATCATGTGCTACCTACTACTATGTATTGGATGACATGGCACTCTCCTCTTGTATGCTATTACATGCACCATGTATGCTACTATGTGGATTTCATGCTATTTATGTGAATTATGGTGATTTTGGATGAATTTGGATGTATTTGTATGCTACTATGTGGATTTCATGTTATTTATGTGAATTATGACGAATTTGGTCGATTTTGGATGAATTTGGTCGATTATATGATATTTATGTGAATTTGGTCGATTATATGAACTGGAACTGGATTGCATTGCAACTCGGAACTGGAACCGAAACAGAAAAAAATGGCAGGCTCCTATGCCGAGGGTAATGCCGTCGGCATAGACCCTGACATAGGGCCATATGGTCAGGTCTATGCCGAGGGGGTTGCCCTCGGCGTAGCCCGACGCGCCAGGTGCTGCCGCGTGTCCACGGTGGCGCTGCATGCGCCATGCATACGCCGAGGGGTTGCCCTCGGCATAGCCTCCGGCTACGGTGCGCCTCCGTGCGCCACGTCGCCTCTCCCGTCTCTCTACGCCGAGGGGTTGGGCCGTCGGCGTCTCCGGCCGCTCCGTTAACGTCGACGGCGCGCCGCCACGCTACGCCGACGGCGTCAACGCCGAGGGTCTTCTTCACCGTCGGCACAGAGCCGGGACGCCGACGGCTGCTTCTACGCCGAGGGCAAGCTGGGCTACGCCGAGGGACCTGGACGCCGACGAGGTACGCCGAGGGCTGCCGTCGGCGTAGCCTACGCCGAGGGCCAGGCGTGGCTACGCCGAGGGCAGCCGGCCGTCGGCGTAGAGGTCCATTCCTGTAGTGAATGGACATTCGGCTACCTGGTTAAATCAGTGGAGGCCACAATCAATATACAAGTTATTGATGGGTCCTGGTCAGATGGTTGTCAAGGTGTATTCACTGCGAGCAGCACTGTTTTAGATGACATGAGTGTCTCGCTGCTCTCTCTTCAAGATGACAGGTTGCCAGTTACCGTTGATGGTATGATCAATCTTTCACGGCGGGTTGTTTCTGTAGAAATTGATGGACAACTGAAAATTTCTATCGCCACAAAATATGCAGACGACAAACTAGTCTCTACTACTTATAAAGGCACGAAGTTACGTAGGAAAATTAGATCTCAGCCGTTCATCCAGATTCATCTAACGATCCAGATTTATTTGTTCTCCCCACCCGCGTCCACGCGACCTCACCATCTCCCATCTCTGATCTCTCCCATCCCACCCCGTAAGTTCCGCGTCTCTACATATTACAACTCCACAAGGCCACGCCCAGCCTCCACACCGCGCCGCCTCACCCCGCTTGATGACGCCTGCTAGCCCTACCTCCGCCAGGACCAAGACGCAGGGCGGCGCATCCATCCTTGCTGGCACATTGCAGCCCATCCTCGAGGGAAAAGGGGGGAAATATACTTCCTCACATGATCCAGATCGCGAGCACCCTGCCCCGCCTCCTGTCCATGCGAAATCGCCGTTCCACACGTCGTCGTCTGTCTCGCGATGTTGGATCCCCAAGCGACGGTGCCGTCTCATGCGACTCGAGCTCGCCTCCACGTGCTCCTCCCACACCATCACTGGAACCACATCTACGGATGGGCACAGAGGTGAGTCTCGCACGCCTTACCGCTCATCCTGTCGTGGATCACCTCTGGCAAGATAGTGGAGTGCAGGATTTGCTAGGAGTAGGACCAGGACACCAGCATGGAAAGCTGTAGCTACCTCGGGGTAACATTTTCACACCGTGATATTATCTTGTTCTGAATGCATTACGTTTTGACGAAGTTTTGCAGTGATTTCGTCTGAAACAGTTTTGTGTCATGTTGAAAAAAAAATTCTACATAACCTGCATTCCAGATTCAAAGCAGGTATGCCATACGGTCTGCACTAAATTGTGATCGGGAAGTTCAGATGTAGATTGAAGTTTGACATACTCTGAAATTAACATACACATCATTTGGCGCTCTTCACTTTACCCTTATGTTTTGCCTTTTTGGTTTTAAATTCTTCTAAAATATGCATTGTCACTGGATATATATTTGTATCTCTTGTAGAGATATACTGTTCAATCATGTTGTTTTGAACTATTAATGAGAAGTTCCATGATATATATTCGATGGTCGGCTGTGAAGGGCTGGAAGTTATATCCCAGATGGGGCCCTGAAGATGCAGAAGGAGAGAAGTGATGAGGGGGCATGGAAACAAGAGGTGGGAATCGGCAGTTAAGAAAAATTCAAATTTTTAATACATAAATTTGTTTGAGCACTTGGTAACTGTAGAATCAATTCTATAATAAATAGAAGTATGGAATCAACATGCATGATCTGTCAGATTAAGATAAACTGATCGCTGCAACTTGCTTTGTGGCATCTCCGTTTCTTCTGTACGCATTTGCAAATTTAAAATTTGTACATATTGCGTGTTGGGGTCGTCTGTTCTAATGCTATAAGAGTCCATTTCTATTTTCTTAGGTCATCAACTTAAACCTACTAAAAATGTATATTGAATGAAAAGAAGCTTGACATGATCAATATTTTACCAGTCAAACTTTGTGGTCAATTCAACTGAATGTGTTTACACTTAAACTCACAGTGTACAATTTTGGTAATATTATTTACGTATGTCTTACCTTTGTTGTACTTCTTAACAATGTGTTTTGTGCGTTCTTCTTTTTTTTACCTGTTTTTGTGCGTTTTTCAGAGACACTACATTGCTGACTTCACGTTAGCAAATTGCATTCAGGCCTGATATTTTACATGGGACTGATTTTGGTCATTTAGTGTCAAATATCATGTATTTAGTGAACTGATCCTACCTTGTGATTTGTTTACCTTTACAAAAGTTTAGTAGCCATCTTTATCACACTTATATTAATTAGCATTTGGTGCATGGACCAGTTATTAGCTTTACAAATTGTTCCAAAATTACATGAATCGTCAAGATTTGCTATCATGTGATAGGTTCAAGTATCACACAATTGTTCAAATTAGTGTTTTTTTTTTGTAAATTTGATATGAGGCATTGGCGCAGTTTCGTTGATTTAAGTATAAGATGAGCTGAACCTAAACTGCCCGTAACAACCCCATGCCTCCTGGGATCTGAGTATCTGATGTTGTTTAGAGACATCTGTTTGTAATCTCAACGTACAAATCATCTAGGTTATATAGCCCACTTGTGTTAATTCTGCATCCTATCTCTTGCTTGCACTTTTCTGAATTTTCCTCCGAGTTTCACAGTCTGATTTGTGAATGATATTTTCAGATAGTTAGACAGTGAGATATTTGGAAAAGACGGTCTTTTAGAATTCCATGCAAGACATTGGGACTAAAGGTATAGGCTGATTTATCTTCATTGCAATGTCTACATTTTGATTCAATGTATTTCATTCTTGTTGATATTTCATGATTTGCTTTCTGTAACGAAAGAGAATAATACGAAGAAGAGAAGAAAATCATTTCATCATCGAATTTCAGAATTAAAGACATGCGGTAGAGCATGTCCTCCAAGAGCTCGTGAGGTAGTATCCAGATCAGCTTCACCACATTTGAGGCCGAGAGGGATTAATTATGAGTTCATTAGAATTTTCGTTACTAGGTGCTTATTGTGGCCTTTAATTTGATTCCTACGGTATTGTACAGGGCAAGGAAATGGAATAAGGTTATGTGTTGTTGTAGTTTTACTTTTGTAATATGTGGGATCGTGATTTCTTGTGATCAATAGTTATAGCAGATTATTTGGTCCTTACTTATGGTACTTTTAGTTTCAAGGTACTCACTCCGTTCTGAAATAATCTACATTCTAGCTCCAAAATTTGTTCTGAAATAATCTACATTCTAGCTTTTCCCGCCGTTTACCGGGGTCAACAACAACACTGAAAACAAAATGATTTTGTTCTCTTTATTGGTGTTGTTATTTTCAATGTAGCTTGGATTGATTATTCGTATATCTAAGTAGTACTAATAAATGTAACACTATTTTTTTCTTATTTTTAAAATAATGTAGAGTAAAACTGAAAGGAGGATATTGCTATGGTTATTGCTAAGTTGTTCGCATATATTTGTTGAGTTGGGACTCTCTTTTTTTTTTTGATATTGCTATGGTTAGTACAACGACTCAGAGTAGCTATTTTTGTAATTTCATGGTTGGAAGAATCCAATTTTATACATGTTAACTTTGTACCTGAAGAATTTCAGTGTATCTTTGATGAACATCTTGTGGACCTTGTTTATAAGTGTACCTAATTTATTGAATCTATCACCGTGAAGGTCACGCTGGTGCTTACAATAAGTGCACAACTTGTAGCAGATATTATGTGTTGTGAGGAAGAAAATTCAGGAGTATTTTTTCTTTGTTGTATTACGGTGATCTCTAGATTAACACATATAAGTAAATTTTGATGGAGTTATTCATTTTGATACTAGAGGTGGAGACTCACGATACAACTAAATATATTATAGAAGCATGGAGGCCGCGTTTTGCCTCATAGGAGCAACTGCTCCCATTATACAAAATAATTAAAAAACAATTTTAAAAATGTCAAACAATTCTGACATAATTTTTTGGTGTACATCGTGACATTCTATATTAGTGCACAAGTTTACTTTAGAATTTTTTGACACTTCGAAATGTAGATTCACATAGCGGGAGCAAATGCTCCTATGAGCCAAAGTGAATATCCCATAGGAGCATCATGTTTTATGATACTTAATCAAATGATGATTGGTTTATTGTCAAACTATATTATTATCTATAAAGAACATGAGTGGACACGTGCGTTGCACGTGCAAACTTACTAGTTAGTGCAAAAGATGAAACGCTTTTCACTCCTAGAGAAGCAGGTAGAACTCGTGCTATTGTCAAGGTTTACTCATGCGTGATGGAAGTCATTGTTGCATGGTCACTTGTTTCCTCGTTTTGATCCCAACTATGTACTATAAGACATACACAAGGTTACATGGAAAAATTCTATTCAATATTGTGCCTGCTCAAGTGTGATGAAAGTCATAGTTACACATGGTAACTTGTTTGCTCGTAATAATTATAACTTATAATCTTTTTACGGGTTGATATAAATTATAATTAGTTTTTTTTTGCGGAGTATAATTACACGTATTCAAGAGAGTCGTTATTGATTCAGTCTGCTTTTTATGTTGGCAAAGTACACAACTTGAGAAGGAAAACAATTATAAACAATGTAGTAACTGTATAATAGTATAAAAAAATTAGTGAGAAACATGAGAGAAAATTATCTTACATTAAGTATAAAAAATAATAAAACTATCCAGAACCAAAATCTCTATCTGTTATCAATGCCTAGCTTGCACCAAGTAAGTCGAAGAAGTCCTTTGTGAATTATTAGAATATGCAAAACAACATGCCATACTAATTACTATTATTAGAATATGCAAAACAACATGTCAATAATCGTAGATAAAATCTTCCATGCTCACAAATCAAGCATAACATACCAGTTATTTAGCATGTACCAGCGGGCAAGTAAAATTGCATTATGTTTAGTCTCTACCTGTGAGCAGAATACTAAAGTATATTATATTGGTACCATCAGATCAATCATTGCACAAATGTCATTTGCTGACTCCAGGAACCTACCGCCATTTATATACTAGTCGGAGTAAATGCATGCGTGTTAAATTTATTTATTGGATAATGTATGAAGTAATTTCTATGTTCTATGTCTCGGTGCCACAGCAGCTAATTGGATCCATATTATGTGGCTTCTATGTTGTCTATCATATGGATTTCATAGTGGGCAAAATTGTAAGCAAAAATCCATTTCAATTGGCATGCAAACATCTTCTATTTCTTTTTATTATATATTTTTCATACTTTGCACCTCTTTTGATCATACATATTTCTTACCTCGCAACCTAATTTAGATGTATCGCCACTATCGAAGCAGACACCAGCAAAGCTCGGCGACCAGATGTGCTCGTTTTTTATACAAAAGGTGCTTAACTCCAAATGGAGAGTTCCACACTGCTGCTTAATATGTTGCACGTATATAAGAAACTATCTATGCTATATAGTTAGAAACTTTATCTTTGTTCTTTCAAAACTTTCAAACCATCAATCTATGATTTCCAAAACTGTAAATTGTCATGCATGTTATATATGTATATATGCATGTTATTATGTGGTTCCCGTTGAGATCGAGTAAAGAGTGATCGATGATCCTATGCGATATTGTGTAGTGTTATATATGTTACTCCTATGCTCATACAATGCCATGTTAGCTGAAATAAGCTGGCGTGCGCTACATCAGCTGGAATAAGCTGATGTGCTAAAAAAATGAAAAAGGACAATAATAATGTAATAGTAGCGTGCAAAGAACGATCATACCCCTATAACACAATGGTAGCGTGCGGGAGGACACGCGAGCAGTAGGCCCCGTACTAGTAGTTTGCGACCTTGCACGCTACCATTACAGGTAATGGCAGGGGGCTCATGGGGCACACGTCTAGTATACGAACTATCGGACGCGTGCCACCAGGGCACGCGGCTGGTAACGTATTACGACTGGCGAGTTACCAGTTGCGGTCCTGTGCTCGCGACTAGTTGGCCAATATCACACTCGACTAGTAGGCTTTTCTGCATTGTGACGCGCTTTGCACGGCTGGTATCCGGCTGTGGCGGGAGGGGATGGCGGCGGGGAGGAGTTGGAGACGGGATCAGGGGTGGAGTTGGCGGTTGGGGGTGGGGGTAGAAGATGACGTTGTTTCTTATTACAAAAAAATCTGCCGATATATTAATCATCATCAACGGTAGTACAAAGAACACCAAAGGTAATAAAATTACAAATAGGTCTTTGTACCACCTAGCGAAAACTATAAGCACTAGAGTGAGTAAAAGGTGCGCCGCCGTCCTAGCCCCTCCATCACCGGAGCTTGGAAAAGCTTGTCTAGGTAGAGCTTATTGTAGTATACTAACAGGAAGTTGCCGTGCTAAGGCCTCAAAGGGCCAATGCGGCAGAGGAGAAACCATCGCTAATGATAAGAACCGTAGATCAGAAGAGCCAAACTTGTAACGGCACCGACGAACACGAAAACAGACCGGATTCTAGGAGATCCGTCGAACACAAACCTCCATGCCTAGCACACCACCGGACTGAGGGTAGGGCGGGAGGAATTATTATACCACAAGGATATACCCGCTGCCTCATCATCTTGAAGAAGATGAAAAAAAAACCTAAAAAGAACGAGAACGCTCCGACTGCGAGGGGCCATGGTCCACCTCGCCTCCAAGGACCTTAAGCCACCGGAGGCGAAGCAGACAGACGACAGCGTCGCCAGCGAGGGGTCGGAGCCCTAGTTGAGTTTCTTATTGCAATTTGACACCTTTGCACTCTTTGATCCAGCTTATGTAAGTGGAATGCTTGTAATATCTAGGCATGTACCATAAGAACGTTTATAATGGACCATTCACTGCTACTATTTGTACGACCCTCTGATCATGAATGAACACTGTTACACAAGATTAATTGCTAGCTTACGCTAGGCATTGGCAGGTCCAACTGAGAGCTGCAAAGCCTGATTCTACCAACAAGATCGCCTGGCATCTCCCTAACATTGACGCATGTGTCGGTACGAGGATCATAGACTTGGAGCAGCAGTGCTTCTCCCATACGGTCGTGACCACAACAAGAGCGGTGCAAGAGTAGCTTTCCGTCGTCACCTAGCACCCTTAAGGGCACGTACATAGAGGTGGAGGGAGGCATCGGGATCGCGTAAACCTTAGTCCAGATGCCTTTTTCACGATAGGTTAGGATCCATATGATCGTGCGTGGTTCGTAGCTGTCTGTTTGAACCAAGCATAGATCGCCGTTGAGCTCAGTTATGCGTACTAAACCTGTCCTCTCCCAGCCCCACTCTTCTTCGTCTTTGTCGACGAATCTTCTATGTGGACCTTCCATCATCTTCCACTCCTCACTCTCGAGGTCGAAGCAGAGCAATGAGTCTTTGCATAGGCTGTTTTTCACCAAGAAGTACAGAACACCATGGATGGCAACAGGGGAGCCTCCTGGCTTGCTGGGGACATAGATTGGGGGCGGCTGCGCCAGCCTCCACCCAGCACCGTCACCTAAGGTGAGCACATCGCAAGCCCGCTCGTCGATGATGCGGACCATCTTGTACACGCCAGACATGGCGGTCCGGCCAAATCCGAAGGTCGTGTAGTAGCGCGTCACGATGGACGGATACGCGTCGTGCGGCTTCACGTCCGTCCTCGGGCAGGTCAGGAGCACCTCCCCGGTGGCCGGGTCGACCACGCGGGCGCCGCCGTTGGAGTCGCCGGTGACGCAGAGGAGATGGTCGACGCTCGTGCACAGCATGCCATAGCCCCCGATGCCCTTGAACTCTCTGACGATATTGCCATCCAGATCCATCAGCCGCAGGTCGCGGCTGGCTCTGTTGAGATTGAGACCTCCTTCTCTTTCCTCGGTCGTCGTCGTCGTCGTCGAGAAGCTGGCGACGAGGAAAAGCTCCCTTGCAGCAGCTGCCATCGTCATGTCGTCGTCCATGTAGATAGGTAGCTACTAGCTAGCCTGTTAGGTTGGAGCGCATGCGGATGACCCCTCGTGCTTGGACGGCTGATCGATATGATCTTCTTCCTTGGTACTACGTAGGATATATGTATATCTAGCTAGTTCCGAGACAAAGGAGGAGCTCCCTTTGGCTACGTTTCTAGAGGTGGAGTAGAATCAGCGGACTTAAGGAAAAATATGGAAATTAACAGAAGATCAACTGAAGTTTGGCAGAGGTCTCTCTCCGAGAAACAAAAGGAAAATCAGAGGCGGCAAAGGAATTTGGAAGCAAGGAAGCCAGGTTACGGGAGGAGGTAGAGGCACGGTGGAAGGAGAGCGCGGTGACACGCACTACAGGAAACGCACAAGGGCCCGAAGGCTAAATCCTATGCCGATGGCGTTTGTCGGGGCCAGCCACCAATATGGTTGCTGGCGCAAGTTAACCGTCGGTATAGGGAGTCTTGTGCTGACGGCCACCGCTGGCACAGGTTTGCAGCCGTCGGCACATTTTTTCTGGCCTATTTTTTTCTTTGCTCAACGCACCCCCCAATCACCTTTTAGTTTTAGAAAAATATAAGAAAATGTTAGAAATTTTAAGAAATAAAATTATTTGAGATATCCACTTATTATGTCTTGTTAGGAAAATTAACAAATATGAAATTTGACATATTATATAAAATAGAGTCATGTTTCGATAAAACTGTTTTTCTGGTTGCATACGACCTGCGATGAAAACATTTTTATATGAAAATGTATCTATAGAAAAAGTTACATCTAATTTCATCGGTCCATGTCCGTTTTGCAATTTTTTATGTTCCTCAAAATCAGAAAGGAAATAGTATTTATTCAGCTTTTAGATTTTGATAAGCAAATAAAATAAAAAATTAGTTTATTGTTTCAAGATTTATTATTAAAGAAAAATAATGTATCCACTGTTCTTTAGTCAATTAACTATTTGGAATTCAAATAATAAAGGTGTGTGATGTCATGGCTCAAGGGTTAATAGGATTGATAGGGTATTGTCAACAAAGATCAACTACTTTGCTGGAAGCTCATTTTGAAGGAATGAAAATGTTAAACGTGTTGAGATGGTGATACATGTAAAATGCATAAATGAACTTTGTCCTTTATCATATTGAATTCTCACATAGTTGCAACATATATGATGATAATAACATGTTTTACATTGATTTATGAGGATTTACCAATGATCCTCTTTATTTGGTTTATAACTCTGCAGAATAGGAAATCCAGTTTTGTGTATTTTTCACTTTTAGAGACCTATATGGAGCCAAATTGATATGGAATTTTTGGAACGTCACTTTTTCATCAGGAGAAGCACCCTGGGTTCTGGAACCACACCTGGAGAGGCCTGAGGCCTGAAAGAGCATACGTGGTGCGCCCAACAAGGTAGGATGCTCCACCCAGCCTCTTTCGGTCGTCGATCATCCAATCGCCCTAGTTCTTTCACCCACAGACGTATTTTGACCCAAAAATCACTATATATATGGTCCCGAAGAGTTCTCGAGAAGAAGCGCCGCACAAACACAGAAACACGAAAGTAGAGGTTGCTGCAGAGAAGATTGGATGGGAAAACTCCGTCAGGATCACCGCTTGAGAGATTCCCACCTTCTCCAACATCTTCACCATCATCACCATGATTAAGGGAGAGTAGTCCACCTCTAGACTACGGGTTTGTGATAGTAGCTTCATCAATTTCTCTCATGTTCTTCATAGTTCTTAGTGACATATGAGCTGCCTCACATGATTGTGGTCATATTTGTAATACATATGTGGTGGGTCCTTATTCTATGATATTGTGATATGATATCTGATCATGTTATGTGTAAGATGTATTGATAGATGCATATTATGTACCCCGTTCTTAAGTATTTATTCTAATCAAACATCTAGGCAAAAGCGTATGTGGGGGTGATGTGTGTATTAGATGGAGTAGCATGGTTTTAGTGATTGGATAGTGACAATATTTTCAAGTTCTATTATGGCATTGGACTTTTCTTTTGCTACCTCACTAGGGATAAAGTGAATGCATGTGTTATGTTCGTCACGTGATAGTAGTGATGATCTTGTTTGTTCAAGGTAGCATATTTGATATTCAAACATCATGTCAAAGTACTTATGACCATGCTCTGTTAATTCTTAATACAAGATTGCATGGAGTTTTCCCTTTCTTGTGGAGTATAAGAGAGATGTGTTGCATTATCTCTATGTTAGGAAGTGATGCACATATTAATTTTGCTCTTACGCCTACTATTATTTGCACCCTCGTATCTCACTGATGAATTACTATTTGTCCACTACAACTTAAAAAATAATAGTCAAGTGAGCCCATGAACCCCCGTGACATGGGCATCCCGAATGGGCATACCGAATAAAGTACCCGAGGATGGATGAAGGCCCACGACCCGACGTTTATGAAGCCCGGAAGCCCAATAAGCATCGATATGGAAGATAGAGATAGGTTAGGAATAAAGAGTCTTGTAATAACACGGGTAGGATTCAAATAACCTCCCGGACTTTGTAACTTGTACGATACGAAAGCCTCGGCTCCACCTCCTATATAAAAGGGAGCCGAGGGAGAAAGAGAGGATCGAATCATTGTCAACACAAACCTAGTTTTTCATAGTCGAGCACCTTTTTCGGCTGAACCTTCGAGATCTACTTGCCCTCTACTTTCCGCGAAACCCTAGTCTACAACTTGTAGGCATTGACAAGTTAAACCCTTGTCAATTGGTGTTGTCTGTGGGAATTGGAGGCGACAAGGAGCTGATGTCGATGGCATCGTCAACATCATCAGTAGCAAGCAACGTGATGGACAGAGATAAACATGCCAAACCTGATCTCGTTGATTTTGTTCCTCACTCTCCCGCCCGTTTGCATGCATATGCCGATCTGGAGGAGTCAATGGAGATGACGTTTGGGGGTTTCCACTTCCTCGTCGGGAAAGAAGGATCGCACCGTTTTTCGGCACCGATTTTTTCGGGATCGTCAGCGGCCGCTCCGGTCTCCTCTCGCTCGGATCTCCACAGGCTTCTAACATCCCCGGAAGCAACGCCGCTAGCAGCACATCGACTCCGGTAGGCATCATCGTCGGTAGCACGTCGACTCTTGTAGGGGGCACCCTCCCTTGTAGAACCACCACTGCCAGCAGCTGCCAAAATATCAAAGCAATCTGAGAGATTGAAGACCATTTGTACCGACCGTACCGCTGTTTCCAGACGATGGAAACCACGCGAACTTCTGTGTTTCTTCACAGAGTCCTCCCTTGATTGTACGTGTAACTTCCTCGGTTATTGGGGTGGTATACGGGCTATTGGGGACCCTCATAGGCCTATATAAAGGAGTGGGGAGCCAAGGAAGATGACAACATCCATTCAAGCCACCACGGTGGAGCACTATCACTCCACCGCCTCCATAGCTGTCGTCGAAAGATATCCACCATCACCACCACAAAGGAGAAGGAGGGACTTGGATCCTTTAATGCTTGGGTATCATCTCCAGCATCAACCGCTGCATCCAGACTATATCCATCACCATCACCATCATTTACCTTCATCTTGTTGTATTCGGATTTGAACAAGTATCCATTCATCCCCGTGTACCTGATTCGTATTATTACTATGATGATGTTTCTTACCTCCATGTGTGAGTAGTTACTTTTTTCTTGGGGAGATGGAGAAACCCTAGTATAAATTATGATGTGAAATGGAGATGATTATACTTTGCTTATGCGTTGTATCTTACTTCTCTCTTTTGATGTTGTGTGAAGACGTCCACACAATGTTTGCCTTAGGGATAAGAGAAGAAAACACCTCTAGACATATGGTGGTAATGAGGCGGTAAGTGACACCCTCACGCTAATCTACAATCATGTGGTTAGAGGGGGAATAAAGGGAACTCATAGAGCATACATTCATATCGTTGGGATCTTGACGGAACCCTTAATAGTGATGTGCTAAGGTGGCTTGCCCTTCACATTGTTATGGTTATGAGAGGATGGTTGATCAGATGTCTCTTCTGCAACCGCTCGATATGGAGTTCCTCCCTATACATGCATAAAAAAAGGCCGATTTCATCTAGCTAAACACAGTCTAAATGCTAGTGGTGGAACCAACACTCCCTAAGAACTCCTTTACATATTGTTACACTTCACAACCACATTCGCATGCTCTTGTTCTTGTTTAGTACTCTCTCCATCCAAAAATGTAAGGCGTATAAATATTAAATCTTACTAACTAGGGTGTCAAGGTGGGATCCCGGTGGGATGTCATTTTGTACTAGGTAGTTCAAATTTTGATGTCAAAATTTGTACTAAAAAAGTCAAATTATACTACAAGTGGGACAAAAGTGGGATCCCACTTGACACCCTTATTACTAACTTTGACCAAATATTTAGGAAAAAATATTAGCATCTACAATATCGAATAAACACATTAATAAAATATACTTTGTGGTGAATCTATATTGATATTTATTCAGTATTGTAAATGTCCATATTTTTTGTGCGTAAAGTTGGTCAAACTTTTAAAATATTGACTTTTGAATAAACCTTAGGGGCCTTACATTTTGGGACGGAGGGAGTAGTTTAGTTACTTAAATTGTTCTAATTTATCATTTCTTTATCTACAAAACATTATTACACTCAAGGATAGCTTCCAGGCATTTTTTGGTGAAGAGTAATGAGGGGAATAAATACTATAGTCGGTAGGATCTTTGTGGGATGGATACTCTTATTTTAAAACTAGCAAAGGCGGAGCCAGCAAGGTGGAAGAATGGGCAGTCCCCACCCTAAGATTTGGCCCAACCCATATGTCTTATATAGAAAAAACAAAAAAAACCATCCCAAGAAGGTCTTCCCCACCCTAACAAAATGAGCTAGATTCGCCAAACTAGCTAAATCTACATGTGCACTTGCAATCATGAGCGGACGTTGGAGCACCATGAGCGGACGTTGGGCAATCAAGATGGGGCCCCGGTGCATATGAAGCTTCTATCGTGGATGGGGCGCGGGGAATCTTCTCGGTGCAGGCAAATGCCAGCATCAAGTGGGGAGGGAGGGTGGGTGGGGGCGGCGATGGCCGCGCGAGCAGTGAGTGGCGGGGAGGGTGAGCGGGCTCTCTAGGAGAAAGAGGAAGGAATCGATGGGGGAATAATGTGGAACGGGTGGAGGACAAAGAAGACTAGAAATAATGAAATAGATAAGGCGGTCGGTGTTATGTGTATCCGCTAGACACTTGTCACTTGGAGATGTTGGAGGACACGAAGTGTTCCGTCCCCCAGCTGCGGGGAAGTGTTTTCCTTGTGAACATGTGATCGTTACCATGAGCAAATAGCTAGCTGGAGAAGCTGTACTATGGGCATGTTTTGAACGGGAAGAGGGGTCTAGAAGGACCCCAAATGTTGTATTATATGATTGCCAGTGGGATACATTTACACATAGAACCCTCATAAAAATAACAAGATACAACATTTTCCTAGAAATTTGCACATAGGACCCTAGAAGAAAATATGAAAAAGTAATTGATGCATGTAAAATGCATACATGAACATTGTAGTTTATTGTACTAAAATCCTTATTATATTGCAACTTTATCATATTTATTGGGACTAACCTATTTATAGTTGCAAAAGTGCACAAGTTCTTGTTTTAAACTTTGTTGTGTAGAAAATAGACCAATATGGAAGGAAACCGATCATTATGGTGAAATCTAGAGTTTCCTGAAATCTGTCCCTGTAGAATACTTTTTAAAGATCACCCAAATCAGATCCGAAGACAGCGTCAAATGAAAAAGTGCCAACAGACAAAGTTGTGGGTAATTTCCATATCCTGAATTTTACATAAAGAACTCCCCAAGCGGAGTTCGTATGCGGAATCTGGAACCATATTACTGAAGGGTACAGAGTCAGTTTCGGAAACTCGAAAATTGGTGACGTGATTGACACAAACTCTTGCCATATTTGATGGATTTGGCCAAACCACGACTTTATGGAATCATAAAGTTCGGAGGGGAGTCCTAGGAAGATTCTAGAGGTGCCCAAGAGCCCTTGGATCAAAGGGCATCCATACCCTTAGCTAAGTCAAGAAATTGACTAAGTTTACCTCTCCACTTGTCATTAATGCCTAATCAATGCAAAGATATGCAATCTCTTCTATTTTTGGATGATGTGTAGGAATTCACGTCATAATGACAAGTGGGCCTGCAATTACTGAACAAAATTTCGTCAGGAGCATGGCAAAGTTGGCTACGCTCGGAAAGGTGGTTCCAGGAGATTTAAGAGGCATCCATACGAGCAAGCCCTGCCCGTACCATGCGTTGCTGCGTTCCCGAAGTCAAACCCTATAAAGTTCGTGAAGGGACCGATGCTGAAAAGAGAGCCATTCGTCGACAAACAGAGCCGCCATCCACCAGATCCATCTGCACTACACCGAAGGAGATCCATCACCATAATTTATCCATCCCATCTTCCATCTCCTCCATAGCCATAACCGTCACCATTGTAATATAGATCTCCTTAAGAATTAGCGACCATTGTAAAATATTGTGATTTAAATCTAAGTATTTTGCACAATGATTTCTATCTTTGTATTTGGTCTTGATATTATGTGTGAGTAGTCCTCACGGGCTGCGGGTTAGGGTAAATCCTCAGAGCGTTCATATCATTCGAGTTGATCAAGGGAAGAGGTGAGATGAGTAGAGAACGACGTGCTACCGCAAAATCTCAGTGATAGAAATGGGAAAGTAACAGTACATGTTTAGTGATTCATTCGGGATCATGGCACAATCATCTAGCTTAAGGCTTTGGTCTGTATTCATTTATTTAATAACTATTATTGCTTGCGGCTGTAAGAACAGTGGTTGGACCATTAAGCTCTTGTCACCTATGGCTTTAGGGGCAAGGGTATTTACGGATGTGCTACTCACAAATCTCTTATCTCTATTTTATTTGTTACACATATGTACTTCAATTATATATCTATGCATAGCTGTAGGTGAAACCTTAACCCTGGCATATTTCCACCATTGAACACAATCCCTTTAAAAGTAAACTAGATAGGTCCAGTAAACTCAAGATAAACTACACTAGCAAGCAGTCTTGTAGACATTTCCTTTACACCATTTTGCAATGCTTCCCAAGGTTCGATTAAACCTAGGTCTTCTAGGGAAAAATCTTATCATACTACAACCTGTAATCCGGATCGAATGTATCACATCCCATGGCCAAGATTGCATCTCCACCTCTATATATTGAGGAGAAGCCCTTGTTTTGGAGGCCCCCATCCATTGTGACAAAATCCTCCTCCTTGGCAGCCGCCAAGGAGGGAGAGAGACTTCTCAACACCATCACCAAGTCCAATGAAGAAGAAGGGTCAAGGGGGCGCTGCCCCTATGGGCAGTCGCCGCCCCTCCATGAGCCGCGCCGTCGGGGTGCTGCTGCCGGGTGCCACCGCCTCCCGTGGCCACCGCCACGAGGATCTTCACCGCCATCTCTTCCACGTGTTGCACCTCTTCATCAAATTCTACATCAACATCTTCATCTAGCCTTTTGTAATCTCTTGAAAAACATGATGTGTATTGCAATCTATCAATTTCCCATAGTTTTGTGTCTCCATGTCTTTGTTTGAGCAGTGACTTGTTCATGACAATTGTGAGATAGTTTTTTATGGTTGCATATAAGTATTTGTTATCTTTTATGATGATCTTTTGCACTGATATATGAGTGCACACATATGTTGAGGGATGCATAAGGTTGTCACCGTTACATGTTGATAGGATGAAGGACAGCTGGAGCCTGACAGAAACCATGTCCCAATTCTTAGATGCATGTTGTATTAATTCATGGTTAATCAAACAGGGAGTATAACTCTGGGACCTTTAAACTTACAACGGTGATTGGACTTTATGTATTAATAATTCCTTTGTTTTCTCATACCCCATGGTCTTAGGATCAATCACTAGTGGTGTATTTGCACATGTCTATGGCTTCACCTATCTATGACTCCTCTTTAGAAGAAACTATAAAAAGACTATCTTTATGCTTCACTAATTATGACAACCACACAAATGACGTAGCAATTTGCTAGAACAATTACTCTCTCGAGTTACTCTACTTCACTTCACTTCATCTCATAATACTTTATTGCATATTACTTTTGTTGCATTAGTTTTACTTCTTACATTTTGATTTCAGCACTTGTAGTTTCATAGTAAAAGCCTCCTCACACACAGACCATATATTCTAACTTTCCATAGAAGGCCATATAAGCAAGTTATAGGGCTTTAGAGAATAGGTAGTTACCTTCAGCTCCTTGTGGGTTCGACACTCAAATACTTATCGAATTTTACTGTGGTGATCCCCTGCACTTGGAAGTTTATCAGTAATCTAGTCCTTGGTCTTCCTAGCAAGATATGATGCCACCGAGGACGCACACTTGGGGATGAAAAGACGTTGAAGGCCGAGGAGTGTCTCCAAAAGCGACCTCCACATAGGAGGTTGAAGAAATGCCAAAATGCTTGGAGATGTCGCCCTATCGGCCACGGATTCAGCGACGAACATGAGCACCGTGTAGTATTCTTCAGATTGCAGCACAAACTGAACTCCCTGTCTTCCTCTAGCTCTAAAATACAACACTTTGCCAGTTCCATCCCCTCACCACCATGGCTTACCAGGAGAAGAAATCTCGAAGGGGTGATGCTGATCCAGAAGAGGAACACCAGACCAACGACTTTATTGAAATGGCCATGGTCGTCTCTGATACGCGTAAAGCACACGCCCGTTGGGAACCCCAAGTGGAAGGTGTGATGCGTACAGCAGCAAGTTTCCCTCAGTAAGAAACCAAGGTTGTCGAACCAGTAGGAGTCAAGAAGCACGTGAAGGTTGTTGGTGGCGGAGTGTAGTGCGCGCAACACCAGGGATTCCGGCGCCAACGTGGAACCTGCACAACACAATCAAAGTACTTTGCTCCAACATAACAGTGAGGTTGTCAATCTCACCGGCTTGCTGTAAACAAAGGATTAGATGTATAGTGTGAATGATGATGATTGTTTGCGAAGAACAAGTAAAGAACAATTGCGATAGATTGTATTTCGGATGTAAAGAATAGGACCGGGGTCCACAGTTCACTAGTGGTGTCTCTCCCATAAGATAAACAGATGTTGGGTGAACAAATTACGGTTGGGCAATTGAGAAATAAAGAAGGCATAACAATGCACATACATATATCATGATGAGTACTATGAGATTTAATCGGGGCATTACGACAAAGTACATAGACCGCTATCCAAGCATGCATCCGTGCCTAAAAGTCCACCTTCGAGTTATCATCCGAACCCCTTCCAGTATTAAGTTGCAAACAACAAACAAATTGCATTAAGTATGGTGCGTAATGTAATCAACACAAATATCCTTAGACAAAGCATCGATGTATTATCCCTAGTGGCAACATCACATCCACAACCTTAGAACTTTCTGTCACTGTCCCAGATTTAATGGAGGCATGAACCCACTATCGAGCATAAATACTCCCTCTTGGAGTCACAAGTATCAACTTGGCCAGAGCCTCTACTAGCAATGGAGAGCATGCAAGAACATAAATAACATATATGATAGATTGATAATCAACTTGACATAGTATTCAATATTCATCGGATCCCAACAAACACAACATGTAGCATTACAAATAGATGATCTTGATCATGATAGACAGCTCACAAGATCTAACATCATAGCACAATGAGGAGAAGACAACCATCTAGCTACTGCTATGGACCCATAGTCCAGGGGTGGACTACTCACACATCGATCCGGAGGCGATCATGGCGATGAAGAGCCCTCCGGGAGATGATTCCCCTCTCCGGCAGGGTGCCGGAGGCGATCTCCAGAATCCCCCGAGATGGGATTGGCGGCGGCGGCGTCTCAGTAAGGTTTTCCGTATCGTGGCTCTCGGTATCGGGGGTTTCGCGACGAAGACTTTAAGTAGGCGGAAGGGCAGGTCAAGGGGCGTCACGAGGGGCCCACACGCTAGGGCCGCGCGGCCAGCACCTGGGCCGCGCCGCCCTGTTGTGTGGCCACCTCGTGGCCCCACTTCGTGATCCTTTCGGTCTTCTGGAAGCTTCGTGGAAAAATAGGACCCTGGGCGTTGATTTCGTCCAATTCCGAGAATATTTCCTTACTAGGATTTCTGAAACCAAAAACAGCAGAAAACAAGAATCGGCTCTTTGGTATCTCGTCAATAGGTTAGTGCCTGGAAAATGCATAATAATGACATATAATGTGTATAAAACATGTGAGTATCATCAATAAAGTAGCATGGAACATAAGAAATTATAGATACGTTTGAGACGTATCAAGCATCCCCAAGCTTAGTTCCTACTCGCCCTCGAGTAGGTAAACGATAACAAAGATAATTTCTGAAGTGACATGCTATCATAATCTTGATCAATACTATTGTAAAGCATATGAGATGAATGCAGCGATTCGAAGCAATGATGAAGATAATGAGTAAACAAATGAATCATATAGCAAAGACTTTTCATGAATAATACTTTCAAGACAAGCATCAATAAGACTTGCATAAGAGTTACTCATAAAGCAATAAATTCAAAGTAAAGGCATTGAAGCAACACAAAGGAAGATATAAGTTTCAGCGAGTTGCTTTCAACTTCAACATGTATATCTCATGGATAATTGTCAACACAAAGCAATATAACAAGTGCAATAGGTAAACATGTAAGAATCAATGCACACGAGTTGACACAAGTGTTTGCTTCCGGGATAGAAAGAATAGGTAAACCGACTCAACAATAAAGTAGAAGATAGGCCCTTCGCAGAGGGAAGCATGGATTACTATATTTGTGCTAGAGCTTTTCATTTTGAAAACAAGAAACAATTTTGTCAACGGTAGTAATAAAGCATATGTGTTATGTATAAGACATCTTATAAGTTGCAAGCCTCATGCATAGTATACCAATAGTGCTCGCACCTTGTCCTAATTAGCTTGGATTAACATGGATTATCATTGCATAGCATATGTTTCAACCAAATGTCACAAAGGGGTACCTATATGCCGCATGTACAAAGGTCTAAGGAGAAAGCTCGCATTGGATTTCTCGCTTTTGATTATTCTCAACTTAGACATCCATACCGGGACAACATAGACAACAAATAATGGACTCCTCTTTAATGCATAAGCATTCAACAACAGTTAAACTTCTCACAAGAGATTGAGGATTAATTGTCCAAACTGAAACTTCCACCATGAATCATGGCTTTAGTTAGCGGCCCAATGTTCTTCTCTAACAGTATGCATACTCAAACCATTTGATCATGAAAATCGCCCTTACTTCAGATAAGATGAACATGCATAGCAACTCACATGATATTCAACAAAGGTAAAAGAGTTGATGGCGTCCCCAGAAACATGGTTACCGCACAACAAGCAACTTATTAAGAAATAAGACACATAAGTACATATTCTTCGCCACGATAGTTTTTAAGGCTATTTTTCCCATGAGCTATATGGCAAAGAATAGAATTTTAAAGGTAGCACTCAAGTAATGTACTTTGGAATGGCGGAGAAATACCATGTGGTAGGTAGGTATGGTGGACACAAATGGCATAGTTTTTGGCTCAAGGATTTGGATGCACGAGAAGAATTCCTCTCAATACAAGGCTAGGCTAGCAAGGTTGTTTGAAGCAAACTCAAGTATAAAAGGTGCAGCAAAGCTCACATATGAACATATTGTAGGTATTATAAGACTTTACATTGTCTCCTTGTTGTTCAAACACCTTAACCAGAAAATATCTAGACTCTAGAGATCAATCATGCAAACCAAATTTAAACAAGCTCTATGTAGTTCTTCATTAATGGGTACAAGATACATGATGCAAGAGCTTAAACATGATCTATATGAGCACAACAATTGCCAAGTATCACATTATTCAAGACATGATACCATTTACCACATGCGGCATTTTCCGTTTCCAACCATATAACAATGAATGAAATAGTCCAACTTTCGCAATAAACATTAAAGATAAAGCTAAGAACATATGTGTTCATACGAAACAGCGGAGCGTGTCTCTCTCCCAAACAAAGAATGCTAGGATCCGAATTTATTCAGACAAAAATAAAAACAAAAACAAACAGACGCTCCAAGTAAAGCACATAAGATGTGACGGAATAAAAATATAGTTTCACTAGAGGTGACCTGATAAGTTGTCGATGAAGAAGGGATGCCTTGGGCATCCCCAAGCTTAGACGCTTGGGTCTTCTTAAAATATGCAGGGATGAACCACGGGGGCATCCCCAAGCTTAGACTTTTCACTCTTCTTGACCCTTGAAAACTTCCTCCACACCAAACTCAAAACAAACTTATTAGAGGGTCAGTGCATAATTCATATATTCAGAGATGACATAATCATTATTAACACTTCTGGACATTGCAAAAAGCTACTGAAAGTTAATGGAACAAAGAAATCCATCAAACATAGCAAAACAGGCAATGCGAAATAAAAGGCAGAATCTGTCAAAACAGAACAGTCCGTAAAGACGAATTTTTTAGAGGCACCAGACTTGCTCAGATGAAAATGCCCAAATTGAATGAAAGTTGCGTACATATCTGAGGATCACGCACGTAAATTGGCAGAATTTTTTAATTTTTCTACAGAGACTACTGCTCAAATTCGTGACAGCAAGAAATCTGTTTCTGCGCAGCAATCCAAATTTAGTATTGACTTTACTATCAAAGACTTTACTTGGCACAACAATGCAATAAAATAAAGATAAGGAGAGGTTGCTACAGTAGTAATAACTTCCAAGACTCAAATATAAAATAAAGTGCAGAAGTAAAATAATGGGTTGTCTCCCATAAGCGCTTTTCTTTAACGCCTTTCAGCTTAGGCGCGTAAAGTGTGAATCAAGTATTATCAAGAGATGAAGCATCAACATCATAATTTATTCTAATAATAGAGTCATAAGGTAACTTCATTCTCTTTCTAGGGAAGTGTTCCATACCTTTCTTGAGAGGAAATTGATATTTAATATTACCTTCCTTCATATCAATCAATCAATGGTAGCACCAACAATTCGAAGAAAAGGTCTTCCCAATATAATGGGACAAGATGCATTGCATTCAATATCCAAGACAACAAAATCAATGGGGACAAGGTTATTGTTAACCATAATACGAACATTATCAATCCTCCCCAAAGGTTTCTTCATAGCATTATCAGCAAGATTAACATCCAAATAACAATTTTTCAATGGTGGCAAGTCAAGCATATCATATATTTTCTTAGGCATAACAAAAATACTTGCACCAAGATCACATAAAGCATTACAATCAAAATCATTGACCCTCATCTTAATGATGGGCTCCCAATCATCTTCCATCTTCCTAGGAATAGAAGTTTCAAGTTTTAATTTCTCTTCTCTAGCTTTTATGAGAGCATTTGTAATATGTTTTGTAAAGGCCAAATTTATAGCACTAGCATTGAGACTTTTAGCAAGTTTTTGTAAGAACTTTATAACTTCAGAGATGTGACAATCATCAAAATCTAAATCATTATGACCTACAGCAATGGAATCATTATCCCCAACATTTTGAAAAATTTCAGCAGTTTTATCAGTTTTAGCAGTTTTAGCAGTTTCAGGTAATTTTGCACGCTTTGCACTAGGAGTAGAAACATTGCCAACACCAATTATTTTACCATTGATAGTAGGGGGTGTAGCAACATGTGAAGCATTAACGTTGAAGGTTGTTGGTGGCGGAGTGTAGTGTGGCGCAACACCAGGGATTCCGGCGCCAACGTGGAACCTGCACAACACAATCACAGTACTTTGCCCCAACGTAACAGTGAGGTTGTCAATCTCACCGGCTTGCTGTAAACAAAGGATTAGATGTATAATGTGGATGATTGATACGTCTCCGACGTATCGATAATTTCTTATGTTCTATGCCATATTATTGATGATACCTACATGTTTTATGCACACTTTATGTCATATTCGTGCATTTTCTGGAACTAACCTATTAACAAGATGCCTAAGTGTCGGTTCTCGTTTTCTGCTGTTTTTGGTTTAGAAATCCTAGTAACGACATATTCTCGGAATTGGACGAAACGAAGACCCAGGGTCCTATTTTTCCACCGAGCTTCCAGAAGACCGAAGAACACACGAAGTGGGGCCACGAGGTGGCCAAACCATAGGGCGGCGCGGCCCAGGTCTTGGCCGCGCCGACCTATGGTGTGGGCCCTCGTCCGGCCCCCGACTCGCCCTTTCGCCTACTTAAAGCCTCCGTCGCGAAACCCCCGATGCGAAAAACCACGATACGGAAAACCTTACCGAGACGCCGCCGCCGCCGATCCCATCTCGGGGGATTCCGGAGATCTCCTCCGGCACCCTGCCGGAGAGGGATTCATCTCCCGGAGGACTCTACACCGCCATGGTCGCCTCCGGAGTGATGAGTGAGTAGTTCACCCCCGGACTATGGGTCCATAGCAGTAGCTAGATGGTTGTCTTCTCCTCATTGTGCTTCATTGTTGGATCTTGTGAGCTGCCTAACATGATCAAGATCATCTATCTGTAATTCTATATGTTGTGTTTGTCGGGATCCGATGGATAGAGAATACCATGTCATGTTAATTATCAAGTTATTATACATGTGTTGTTTATGATCTTGCATGCTCTCCGTTTCTAGTAGAGGCTCGGCCAAGTTTTTACTTTTAACTCCAAGAGGGAGTACTTATGCTCGATAGTGGGTTCATGCCCGCATTGACACTCGGGACGATGTGACGAAAGTTCTAAGGTTGTGTTGTGCTTCGTTGCCACTAGGGATAAAACATTGGCGCTATGTCCGAGGATGTAGTTGTTGATTACATTACGCACCATACTTAATGCAATTGTCTCGTTGCTTTGCAACTTAATACTGGAGGGGTTCGGATGATAACCTGAAGGTGGACTTTTTAGGCATAGATGCGGTTGGATGGCGGTCTATGTACTTTGTCGTAATGCCCAATTAAATCTCACTATACTTATCATGTCATGTATGTGCATTGTTATGCCCTCTCTATTTTTCAATTGCCCGACCGTAATTTGTTCACCCAACATGCTTTTATCTTATGGGAGAGACACCTCTAGTGAACTGTGGACCCCGGTCCATTCTTTAATACTCGAAATACAAATCTGCTCGCAATACTTGTTTTACTCGTTTTCTCTCGCAAACAATCATCTTCCACACAATACGGTTAATCCTTTGTTACAGCAAGCCGGTGAGATTGACAACCTCACTGTTTCGTTGGGGCAAAGTACTTTGGTTGTGTTGTGCAGGTTCCACGTTGGCGCCGGAATCTCCGGTGTTGCGCCGCACTACATCCCGCCGCCATCAACCTTCAACGTGCTTCTTGGCTCCTCCCGGTTCGATAAACCTTGGTTTCTTTCTCGAGGGAAAACTTGCTGCTATGCGCATCATACCTTCCTCTTGGGGTTGCCCAACGAACGTGTGAAATACACGCCATCAAGCTCTTTTTCTGGCGCCGTTGTCGGTGAGATCAAGACACGCTGCAAGGGGAGTCTCCACTTCTCAATCTCTTTACTTTGTTTTTGTCTTGCTTTATTTTATTTACTACTTTGTTTGCTGCACTTATATCAAAACACAAAAAAATTAGTTGCTAGCTTTACTTTATTTGCTATCTTGTTTGCTATATCAAAAACACAAAAAAATTAGTTTACTTGCATTTACTTTATCTAGTTTGCTTTATTTACTATTGCTAAAATGGCTACCCCTGAAAATACTAAGTTGTGTGACTTCACTAGCACAAATAATAATGATTTCTTATGCACACCTATTGCTCCACCTGCTACTACAAGCGGAATTCTTTGAAATTACACCGCTTTACTTAATCTTGTGATGAGAGAGCAATTTTCCGGTGTTAGTTCCGATGATGCTTGCTGCCCATCTCAATAATTTTGTTGAATTGTGTGAAATGCAAAAGTATAAAGATGTAGATGGTGACATTATAAAATTAAAATTGTTTCCTTTCTCATTAAGAGGAAGAGCTAAAGATTGGTTGCTATCTCTCGCCTAAGAATAGTATTGATTCCTGGACTAAATGCAAGGATGCTTTTATTGGTAGATATTATCCCCCTGCTAAAATTATATCTTTGAGGAGTAGCATAATGAATTTTAAACAATTGGATAATGAACATGTTGCTCAAGCTTGGGAAAGAATGAAATCTCTGGTTAAAAATTGCCCAACCCATGGATCGACTACTTGGATGATCATCCAAACCTTCTATGCAGGACTAAATTTTTCTTCGCGGAATTTATTGGATTCAGCTGCTGGAGGTACCTTTATGTCCATCACTCTTGGTGAAGCAACAAAGCTTCTTGATAATATGATGGTTAATTACTCGAATGGCACACTGGAAAGAGCTCCACAAGGTAAGAAGGTAAATTCTCGTTGAAGAATCCTCTTCCTTGAATGATAAAGTTGATGCTATTATGTCTATGCTTGCGAATGATAGGACTAATGTTGATCCTAATAATGTTCCATTAGCTTCATTGGTTGCCCAAGAAGAACATGTTGATGTAAACTTCATTAAAAATAATAATTTCAACAACAATGCTTATCGGAACAATTCTAGTAATAACTATAGGCCATATCCTTATAATAATGGTAACGGTTATGCTAATTCTTATGGGAATTCTTACAACAATAATAGGAATACACCCCCTGGACTTGAAGCTATGCTTAAAGAATTTATTGGTACACAAACTGCCTTTAACAAATCTGTTGAGGAAAAGTTCAATAAAATTGATATTCTTGTTTCTAGAGTTGATAGTCTTGCCTCTGATGTTGATCTTTTGAAATCGAAAGTTATGCCTAATAGGGATATTGAAAATAAAATTGTTACTACAGCAAATGCCATCCAAGTTAGAATTAATGAGAATATAAGATTAATGGCTGAACTGCGTGCTAGGTGGGATAGAGAAGAAAATGAAAAACTAGCTAAAAAGGAAAATGTAGCTAAAGTTTGGACTATTACCACCACTAGCAATGCTAATGATTCATATGTTGCTGCACCTCCTACTATCAATGGTAAAATAATTGGTGTTGGCAATGCTTCTACTCCTAGTGCAAAGCGCGCAAAATTACCTGAAACTGCTAAAACTGCTGAAACTGCTTGTGATAAAACTGCCGAAATTTTTTCCAACCTTGGGGATGATAATCCCATTGCTTTAGATTGTAATGATTTAGATTTTGATGATTGCCACATCTCTGAATTTATAAATTTCTTGCAAAAACTTGCTAAAAGTCCCAATGCTAGTGCTATAAATTTGGCTTTCACAAAACATATTACAAATGCTCTCATAAAAGCTAGAGAAGAGAAACTAAAACTTGAAACTTCTATTCCTAGAAAGCTAGAGGATGGTTGGGAGCCCATCATTAAAATGAGAGTCAAAGATTTTGATTGTAATGCCTTATGTGATCTTGGTGCAAGTATTTCGTTATGCCTAAAAAAGTCTATGATATGCTTGACTTGCCACCATTGAAGAATTGTTATTTGGATGTTAATCTCGCTGATAATGCTAAAAAGAAACCTTTGGGGAAAGTTGATAATGTTCATATTATGGTTAACAATAACCTTGTCCCCGTTGATTTTGTTGTCTTGGATATTGAATGCAATGCATCTTGCCCCATTATATTGGGAAGACCTTTTCTTCGAACCGTTGGTGCTACTATTGATATGAAGGAAGGTAATATTAAATATCAATTTCCTCTCAAGAAAGGTATGGAACACTTCCCTAGAAAGAGAATGAAGGTACCTTATGATTCTATTATTAGAACAAATTATGATGTTGATGCTTCATCTCTCGATGTCACTTGAGTTACACTTTTCGCGCCTAGCTGAAAGGCGTTAAAGAAAAGCGCTTATGGGAGACAACCCTTGTTTTTACTCCAGTATTTTTGTTTTATATTTGTGTCTTGGAAGTTGTTTACTACTGTAGCAACCTCTCCTTATCTTAGTTTTGAGTTTTGTTGTGCCAAGTAAAGTCTTTGATAGAAAAGTAAGTACTAGATTTGGATTATCGCGCAGTTCCAGATTTCTTTGCTGTCACTGAATCTGGGTCTATCTCCCTGTAGGTAGCTCAGAAAATTACGCCAATTTACGAGCATGATCCTCAGATATGTACGCAACTTTCATTCAATTTGAGCATTTTCGTTTGAGCAAGTCTGGTGGTCTAATAAAATCCATCTTTACGGACTGTTCTGTTTTGACAGATTCTGCCTTTTATTTTGCATTGCCTCTTTTGCTATGTTGGATGAATTTCTTTGATCCACTAATGTCCAAGTAGCTTTATGCAATGTCCGGAAGTGTTAAGAATGATTGTGTCACCTCTGAACATGTGAATTTTTATTATGCACTAACCCTCTAATGAGTTGTTTCGAGTTTGGTGTGGAGGAAGTTTTCAAGGGTCAAGAGATGAGTATGATGCAATATGATCAAGGAGAGTGAAAGCTCTAAGCTTGGGGATGCCCCGGTGGTTCACCCCTGCATATTCTAAGAAGACTCAAGCGTCTAAGCTTGGGGATGCCCAAGGCATCCCCTTCTTCATCGACAACATTATCGGGTTCCTCCCCCGAAACTATATTTTTATTCGGCCACATCTTATGTACTTTGCTTGGAGCGTCGGTTTGTTTTTGTTTTTTGTTTTGTTTGAATAAAATGGATCCTAGCATTCACTTTATGGGAGAGAGACACGCTCCGCTGTAGCATATGGACAAATATGTCCCTAGGCTCTACTCATAGTATTCATGGCGAAGTTTCTTCTTCGTTAAATTGTTATATGGTTGGAATTGGAAAATGATACATGTAGTAACTCTAAAATGTCTTGGATAATTTGATACTTGGCAATTGTTGTGCTCATGTTTAAGCTCTTGCATCATATACTTTGCACCCATTAATGAAGAAATACTTAGAGCTTGCTAATTTGCTTTGCATATTTGGTTTCTCTAGAGTCTAGATAACATCTAGTATTGAGTTTTGAACAACAAGGAAGACGGTATGGAGTCTTATAATGTTTACCATATGTCTTTTATGTGAGTTTTGCTGTACCGTTCATCCTTGTGTTTGTTTCAAATAACCTTGCTAGCCTAAACCTTGTATCGAGAGGGAATACTTCTCATGCATCCAAAATCCTTGAGCCAACCACTATGCCATTTGTGTCCACCATACCTACCTACTACATGGTATTTATCCGCCATTCCAAAGTAAATTGCTTGAGTGCTACCTTTAAAATTCCATCATTCACCTTTGCAATATATAGCTCATGGGACAAATAGCTTAAAAAACTATTGTAGTATTGAATATGTACTTATGCACTTTATCTCTTATTAAGTTGCTTGTTGAGCGATAACCATGTTTCTGGGGACGCCATCAACTATTCTTTGTTGGATATCATGTGAGTTGCTATGCATGTCCGTCTTGTCTGAAGCAAGAGAGATCTACCACCTCCATGGTTGGAGCATGCATATTGTTAGAGAAGAACTTTGGGCCGCTAACTAAAGCCATGATTCATGGTGGAAGTTTCAGTTTGGACATATATCCTCAATCTCATATGAGAATAATAATTGTTTCCACATGCTTATGCATTAAAGAGGAGTCCATTATCCGTTGTCCATGTTGTCCCGGTATGGATGTCTAAGTTGAGAATAATCAAAAGCGAGAAATCCAAAATGCGAGCTTTCTCCTTAGACCTTTGTACAGGCGACATGGAGGTACCCCATTGTGACACTTGGTCAAAACATGTGCATTGCAAAGATCCGGTAGTATTAGTCCAAGTTAATTAGGACAAGGTGCGGGCACTATTAGTATACTATGCATGAGACTTGCAACTTGTAAGATATAACTTTCATAACTCATATGCTTTATTACTACCGTTGACAAAATTGTTTCATGTTTTCAAAATAAAAGCTCTAGCACAAATATAGCAATCGATGCTTTCCTCTTTGAAGGACCATTCTCTTTACTTTTATGTTGAGTCACTTCACCTATTTCTCTCCACCTCAAAAAGCAAACACTTGTGTGAACTGTGCATTGATTCCTACATATTTGCATATTGTACTTGTTATATTACTCTATGTTGACTATTATCCATGAGATATACATGTTACAAGTTGAAAGCAACCGCTGAAACTTAATCTTCCTTTATGTTGCTTCAATACCTTTACTTTGATTTATTGCTTTATGAGTTAACTCTTATGCAAGACTTATTAAATACTTGTCTTGAAGTACTATTCATGAAAAGTCTTTGCTTTATGATTCACTCGTTTACTCATGTCATCACCATTGTTTTGATCGCTGCATCCACTACATATGTTTACAAATAGTATGATCAAGGTTATGATGGCATATCACTTCAGAAATTATCTTTGTTATCGTTTTACCTGCTCGGGATGAGCGTAACTAAGCTTGGGGATGCTTGATACGTCTCCGACGTATCGATAATTTCTTATGTTCTATGCCATATTATTGATGATACCTACATGTTTTATGCACACTTTATGTCATATTCGTGCATTTTTTGGAACTAACCTATTAACAAGATGCCGAAGTGCCAGTTCCTGTTTTCTGCTGTTTTTGGTTTCAGAAATCCTAGTAACGAAATATTCTCAGAATTGGACGAAACGAAGACCCAGGGTCCTATTTTTCCACGGAGCTTCCAGAAGACCAAAGAACACACGAAGTGGGGCCACGAGGTGGCCAAACCATAGGGCGGCGCGGCCCAGGTCTTGGCCGCGCCGACCTATGGTGTGGGCCCCTCGTCTGGCCCCCGACTCTGCCCTTCCGCCTACTTAAAGCCTCCGTCGCGAAACCCCCGATGCAAAAAACCACGATACGGAAAACCTTACCGAGACGCCGCCGCCGCCGATCCCATCTCGGGGGATTCGGAGATCTCCTCCGGCACCCTGCCGGAGAGGGGATTCATCTCCCGGAGGACTCTACACCGCCATGGTCGCCTCCGGAGTGATGAGTGAGTAGTTCACCCCTGGACTATGGGTCCATAGCAGTAGCTAGATGGTTGTCTTCTCCTCATTGTGCTTCATTGTTGGATCTTGTGAGCTGCCTAACATGATCAAGATCATCTATCCGTAATTCTATATGTTGTGTTTGTCGGGATCCGATGGATAGAGAATACCATGTCATGTTAATTATCAAGTTATTATACATGTGTTGTTTATGATCTTGCATGCTCTCCGTTTCTAGTAGAGGATCTGGCCAAGTTTTTACTTTTAACTCCAAGAGGGAGTACTTATGCTCGATAGTGGGTTCATGCCCGCATTGACACCGGGACAATGACGAGAAAGTTCTAAGGTTGTGTTGTCTTGTTTCCACTAGGGATAAAACATTGGCGCTATATCCGAGGATGTAGTTGTTGATTACATTACGCACCATACTTAATGCAATTGTCCGTTGCTTTGCAACTTAATACTGGAGGGGTTCGGATGATAACCCTGAAGGTGGACTTTTTAGGCATAGATGCGGTTGGATGGCGGTCTATGTACTTTGTCGTAATGCCCAATTAAATCTCACTATACTTATCATGTCATGTATGTGCATTGTTATGCCCTCTCTATTTGTCAATTGCCCGACCTGTAATTTGTTCACCCAACATGCTTTTATCTTATGGGAGAGACACCTCTAGTGAACCGTGGACCCCGGTCCATTCTTTAATACTGAAATACAAATCTGCTCGCAATACTTGTTTTACTCGTTTTCTCTGCAAACAATCATCTTCCACACAATACGGTTAATCCTTTGTTACAGCAAGTCGGTGAGATTGACAACCTCACTTTTCGTTGGGGCAAAGTACTTTGGTTGTGTTGTGCAGAGTTCCACGTTGGCGCCGGAATCTCCGGTGTTGCGCCGCACTACATCCCGCCGCCATCAACCTTCAACGTGCTTCTTGGCTCCTCCTGGTTCGATAAACCTTGGTTTCTTTCTGAGGGAAAACTTGCTGCTGTGCGCATCATACCTTCCTCTTGGGGTTGCCCAACGAACGTGTGAAATACACGCCATCAATAATGATGATTGTTTGCGAAGAACAGTAAAGAACAATTGCAGTAGATTGTATTTCAGATGTAAAGAATAGGACCGGGGTCCATAGTTCACTAGTGGTGTCTCTCCCATAAGATAAACAGATGTTGGGTGAACAAATTATAGTTGGGCAATTGACAAATAAAGAAGGCATAACAATGCACATACATATATCATGATGAGTACAATGAGATTTAATCAGGGCATTACGACAAAGTACATAGACCGCTATCCAGACATGCATCTATGCCTAAAAAGTCCACCTTCGAGTTATCATCCGAACCCTTCCAGCATTAAGTTGCAAACAACATACAATTGCATTAAGTATGGTGCGTAATGTAATCAACACAAATATCTTTAGACAAAGCATCGATGTTTTATCCCTAGTGGCAACAAGACATCCACAAACTTAGAACTTTCCGTCATCGTCCCGATTTAATGGAGGCATGAACCCACTATCGAGCATAAATACTCCCTCTTGGAGTCACAAGTATCAACTTGGCCGAGCCTCTACTAGCAACGGAGAGCATGCAAGAACATAAATAACATATATGATAGATTGATAATCAACTTGACATAGTATTCAATATTCATCGGATCCCAACAAACACAACATGTAGCATTACAAATAGATGATCTTGATCATGATAGGCAGCTCACAAGATCTAACATGATAGCACAATGAGGAGAAGACAACCATCTAGCTACCGCTATGGACCCATAGTCCAGGGGTGAACTACTCACACATCGATCCGGAGGCGATCATGGCGATGAAGAGACCTCCGGGAGATGATTCCCCTCTCCGGCAGGGTGCCGGAGGCGATCTCCTGAATCCCCCAGATGGGATTGGCGGCGGCGTCTCTGTAAGGTTTTCCGTATCGTGGCTCTCGGTACTGGGGTTTCGCGACGAAGACTTTAAGTAGGCGGAAGGGCAGGTCAAGGGTGTCACGAGGGCCCACACAAGAGGCCGGCGCGGCCGGGGCTTGGGCCGCGCCCTCGTTGTGTGGCCACCTCGTGGCCCCACTTCGTTTCCTCTCCGGTCTTCCGGAAGCTTCGTGGAAAAATAGGACCTCGGGCGTTGATTTCGTCCAATTCCGAGAATATTTCCTTACTAGGATTTCGAAACCAAAAACAACAGAAAACATCAACTAGCTCTTCGGCATCTCGTCAATAGGTTAGTGCCGGAAAATGCATAATAATGACATATAATGTGTATAAAACATGTGAGTATCATCATAAAAGTAGCATGGAACATAAGAAATTATAGATACGTTTGAGACGTATCAGTCTCCAACACTTCAACATATCCACCATGGACATAGACTGTAGGAGGGGAGTTGCCTAGATCCGGCGTTGTTGGGTGTCATCGGAAGCTATCCAAGGAGGAAGAAATAGAGTGACATCAAGCCAACAACTAGCATAAAGCCAAAGGCAAACACATATCCACTCTCTACATGATCCATGCTTCATCGTAGCACAACTCGTAGCCAGCCAGCAAGGCATGCGGCAAGAGATGTTGGATCTGGTGTGGCTAAGAAGGAGTCGACTGTCAAGGCTAATGGGCATGCGTTAGTGGAGAGAACGGGCATATATGAGCAAGGGGTATTCTGGTAAAGTCATGAACTAAATGAATAGAAATAGTATCGTGGTCAAGCCTCTCTACTCGCTCGGCTTTCATGTTTCCTCTTTCTATATGTAATTCTCGCGGCCAAAGTGATTGTTACAATTGGTATCATAGGTCACCAATCGTTGGGCTGGTAGATCTTCAACGGTAAAATCATGGTGATGATTGGTGAATTTAGTGTGATTCAGTTCAATCAATTCCTCGCGAAAATCCCTTAAGTCGTGTCACTGGTTCATTGGATCGAGTGTTGCCCACGATTATGCATCCAAAACCCTCTACGCGAACCAAATTTGTCCTTTGGATGATAGGAGAAGCGAGTGAGAGGGCAGATGCATAGTTGGCGGCCATTTGAACAAGTTTGTAGCAGTTGGATCGCCCGGTGTTGCTAGATTCGGCATATACCAGTAAGTGGTGTCCCAATTGAATCTCAACTCACTTGCCTATCCAACCAGACGCGACCCATGGATGGGGTCGAGCGCTGCTAGGAGCCGCTGGCCTAGAATATGGTGGAGTTGGTTGCCTCCAAGGCACCTCCCATGGAGGGCAACCATGTGGATGACCTGGCTGCGGTGACAGCTAGGGAAGACGTTTTCCACTCAAGCAATAGGTGTGAGTACCTCGTAGTAAAGACTTTTGTCATCTCTCCTTTATCATCTTCCACACAACACCACGTAGCTCAAATCACTGACATTCGAGCCCGCGGAAAGCAAGCCCTTACCAGTCACTCACGGTAGTTATCATATGTGTACATCGCCGAGAGACAAGAGAAGTCAATGGATGACCAGAATTGCGTCACATCGCTTCATCCGGCGATTCCTACCACATGTGACATGAGAAGCCTCTGTTCGGTGTAAGAATGTTATCTTTAGATTAGTCGCGACTTTCTACAAAATACTTTTTCAGACTATATAGCAGTCCAATTACGAAATACAATTTCTTTTTTTCAGAAAATAGCAGTGCCATCGCGTGGCCACCTGACATCACACCCGAGCCAGCACCGTTTCCCCTCTTCTCCCCTTTTCCCGAGATCTCCCGTGCTTAGGGTTTCACCCGCCGGCGACTCCCACCTCCCATCCCCGCCGCGAGCCCGCCCCCTTGCCGCCCACCTCCCCGGCCGGCCACGTCCACCGAGCTGCTACGCCAGCAGATCGACGCCGCCGGACCCGCCCACCTCGTCTCGCCGCTGTCAGATCATCCTCACCCTCCAGCTCGCCTCCGCCCAGGTTCGACCTCGGCCTCCAGCTCGCCGCCCCCCAGGTCGAACTCAACCTCGAACTCACCTCCGACCAGCTCCGGGACAAGCCACCCCCAGATTTGGGCTCCTACAGATCACGGGCCCTCAGCGGCCCTGATCCTGTATTATTTCTGCCGCCTACCGCTCCCAATGGCAGACCTAACGGACATAGGCTGCTGCAGCTGCTTCAGCTTCCTGAGGAAGCGCAGCAGCGCGAAGGCAGCCCGGCCTCGGTCCACCGACGGCATGCTCTCTAAGGATTTGCTCAAGCGCCAGTCTAGCGAAGAAGATCTCAACGCGAGCTTCTACACCGGGGATGACCCCGAGAGAAGCTTCTACAATGGGGACGACCTTGATATCGACAGAAGCTTCTATAATAACGGAGATGATGCCGACGCGAGTTTCTACGAGAGAGATGGTGTCGATTACCACCATGAGAGTGACGACGAGCCGCCTCGGAAGAAGTCTGAAGATATTATTCTGACAAGGGCGCAGAATGGCTTTGCTTGTAGAGAAAGCCTGGTTAAGGAGACCAAGAAGGTGTTTCGGTCAGAGGTACCATCTTCTTGGACTTCAACTTTTATTGGTATCTTTCTGCTCGTGTTTATGTTTTTGAAGGCCCATCTGTGGAAATATTTTCTTGTAGGTAACACTGTCCAACTTGCGAGTTCTAAATTTTTATTATTGGAATAGTTATAAATTTAACCTTTTGTTGATTAATGATTGATATAATGTTGGTGCCAACTGGTTGTTAACAAACACAAATCATATTACACATGATCCACTGAATGTAATTCATAGCATACATGGATTATTGTAGACCCATAGTTCAATCTGGCCATCACTGTTCTGGCCAGAGCTTGACTGAGTTTTCGTGGCTATGACATGTTCCATGCTTAATGAATGGCTAAAGAGTTGTATGAGAGCATTTACCTTTTTGAATTGGGCAGCATAATAATTTTCTTCTTCTTTTGGTATGTTTTAGGACGAAATTGGCAGTAAGATGATCAATCAGTATGTTCACCTGGGCAAGATAGGTGCTGGAAGCTATGGCAAAGTGGTAAGAGCTTAAATGTGCTATTAATGAACTTCCTTGGGTAGCTAGCTGGCTAATTCCTTTTCTCTTGTTTTTTGTTTCTTAAAAAGGTTTTGTACCGAAACATTAAAGATGGGAAGTTGTATGCAGTAAAGGTAATGCTTTCCACTGTTTTCCTGGTATCAGAAGTTATTTTTTATTAACCACTTTCATGGTATTGATTACTGATTTTTTTGATGACATTTTTCGTATTAAATCTCATGATGTGCTACTTTTGTCCCATACTTATTAATTTTTCCATGTAAATGTAATATGATGTACTCTTTGCATGATTAGTTCTGAGAACCGCTTGCATCACTATTCGCCATCTTTGAATTCCATAACTTTGTTTTTTCTTGTTCAGCGCCATTAATTTCGGCATTCTTTGTGTGCATGTTGCATAGTGCTATGTCTACTTGATGGAGTTGTAGCATTTGCCGTTCTGTTTCAGGTGTTGAATAAACCGTACATGTTGAAAGTGCGTGTTGTACGGTCAGAAACGGCCATGACAGATGTTTTGCGGGAAGTGAGTAACTTACTTATAGTATTTGTCTGTACAATAATTGTCACTTCGCTGTTTTCTTATGGCATGTACAAAGTTCTTTGGGGACATAGCAGTGTTAGCTTCGAAAAAATTAACACTATCTTTTACCCATAAGTTGATCAGTCTTACTAATCACTGTTTGTTAGTACTTGCTACAGAAGATTATTTTGTGGGAGTGTGCACCATTTAGCATGTGTCTTTTGTTTATTTCAAGCTTACGAGCTACCATTTTTTATCTTCAATTTCACTTGACTCCGATGTTAGTTATCAAGAATCTGAAAAGGGCGTACCCAGTGCTGAAAGCTCCCACACATTGTGAGGTCTGGGGAAGGGTATTTCTAGGCAGCCTTTCCCTTGCATTTTATTTTATTATGCAAGGAGGCTGATTCGAACCCAGGACCTCCAGGACACAAGTGGAGATACTTTGCCACATCGGAAGGCCCGCCCTTCAGTTATCAAGAATCTGAATTGTAGTAAATTGCCATTGGGATGCTTCAAAGGATTTAGTAGATAGCATCATATAGCAGAATAAAGATTTATTTAATTCTTGTCAAAATGCAGAAGCATGTTATTAGTACCATTTGCCAAATACTGCATATGTACAGTGTACCCTGTTTCCTTATTTTACTTGAGATCTACTACCTTATTTGTTATCTAATTTTCTAATTAAGTCCCCTTTTATTGCATTGGCGACAGGTATCCCTCATGAAAATGTTGGATCATCCCAATATAGTAAATCTCATTGAGGTGATTGATGACCCAAACACAGATAAATTCTACATGGGTATTTATTGATGCTCTCTTATTTTTCTTTATTAGTCTAGCACATGGCATTATTTTACTGGGCTTGTTCGCATCTTTGTCAATATTTTATATAATAGAAATTTGATCTTTTCCCCATGCATTGGCAGTTCTTGAGTATGTTGAAGGGAAAATGGTCTGCGGTGATGGTTTAGGAGAAGATACTTCAAGGAAGTACTTGCGGGACATAATCTCTGGTCTTATGTATCTTCATGCTCATGTAAGATTTTATTTTTTCCCCTAGAAACAATCCACCTCGATGAATTTTGTGCTAAATTTTTTGTAGTAGTGTCTATTTCATCAGCACTTTGATCTTATCAAATAGGAATTTCAAAAAAGATACTTGAAAATCTAATAAGTTTGTAAGGCAATTATTATTCGAAGCAGCATGCTATAGCTTTCACGTATTTTCTCCCCTCCACTGAACTTGGTTATGTCTGCATATTTGAAGCAGCATGTTTTAGCTTTAGCGTGCTTTCTACCTTCCACTGAACTTAGTAATGTTTGCGCAAAGCTTACCAGCAAGCTCAGATGCTCAGCGTGAAATTCTATCATACTATTACTATTTGACTGCTAGTCCATTTTTGTTCTAGCTACTTACTAATTTTTTCTGTCTAATAGCAAATGCAAACATTATCTTGGATTTTGTATAATGCTCACGCCATGCTTTATGAAGGATACATGATATTTTTCAATCTACTTACTTTTGTATATAAATGAGTTCTGCCTTCGTAGAAACGTTTGGGCTTGAGCATTCAGCTTACATATTTTGAGCACACTGAATAGCCTGGTAGTTGAGTGTCTTGCAGAAAAAAAATCCGATGCACAGTTTAAAGCTAAGATAGAAAAACAAGGGAGATGTGGAACCTGCTTTCTTCTAGATTATGATTATCTTATTTATGGTTTTATGGTTTGCTGATTGTATTTACCTATAATAAATGTGGAATCTAATAATTAGGATGGTAATATTACTAATATGCATTAAAAAAAGGAAAAAGCTGGCGTTCCTCCGGGGGATCCGTCGTTCGCTTCCTCCGCGTCGAGCGACGTTGGATTGGCGCAATCGCGCGGACGGAAGTTCGCCACGTCAGCCTGAGACTGCACCTTATCTCTTCACCACGCGTTTGCTGTCCTGCACGTGCACATCTTCTCTGCTCCCACCTTCACCGCTTCTTCATCCCAAATTCCCAAAGGAGAGGATAAGGTGAGACTTGAGAGCATGGTGAAGAGATAAGGTGCTCGTCTCCGATGCGCGCCGCTCCCCGCCTCCCCCTCCCCGCCATGCCGCCACCCTCGAGCTCGTCTCCGCTGCGCACTGCTCCCCGCCTCCACGCCATGCCGCACCCTAGCTCGTCTCCGCTGCACGCCGCTCCCCGCCTCCACGCCATGCCGCCATCGCCGACCTTGAGCACCTCCGGCGAGGCCTCTCTATCTCCTACCTCCGGCGAGAATCGCTGCTGCTAGTTACATGCTGCCAACACCCCAACTGAGGTGCTCGCATCAACCTCGTCGTCGCTGCTACAAACGAGGTGAGGCGGAGAACTGGTGGGCGGCGAACTAGCTTGCGGGTGCTGGGAGCGGAAGACGGCTTTTGCTTCTAGCGGCGCCCGGTGTTGCTCCCACCGGCGCCCAGCGTTGCTCCTACCGGCGCCCGGCGATGCGACCGTACATCAGTGGAGCTGCTGCGAGCGGCGCCCGGTGGCGCTATCATCCACTGGAGGCGTTGCTACGAGAGGCGACCGGCGTTGCTCCGACTAGCGCCCCGAGTTGCTACAAAGGAATGGCGGTGCCGCTACAGGCAGTCCACGGGGGTGCTACATTGCATCAGCGGTGTTGCTGCAAGCGAAGCTCGGCCACGCTACCGGCTATCAGAGGCGCTTCTCCGAGAGGTGACCGACGTTGCTCCGATTGGCGCCCCGAGTTGCTACAAAAGAATGGCGGCACCGCTACCGGCCGTCCACCGCGGTGCTACGTTGCATCAGCGGCGTTGCTGCAAGCAGAGCTCGGCGGCGCTACCGGCCATCAGAGGCGTTGCTCCGAGAAGTGACCGGCGTTGCTCTGATTGCAGCCCCGAGTTGCTACAAAGGAATGGCGGCGCCGCTACCGCCCGTGCATGGCGCACCTGCCAGCGAATTTGCGGGGTGCTGCAAGTGGTTCTCAGGAATGCTACTATCAGCGGTCTTCGGCGCTACTAGCAGGAGACTGCGATGCTGCAAGAGTTCAGGCGGTCTTCTCCAGCGACGGTCCGGCATTGCTACCATGGTGGAAGGCAATTGCTACCATGGCGGATACCAAGTGTTACGGCTTTGCTGCAAAGGGCGTCCAGGCCAACCTCGCCGGAGTTGGACGGCGGTCAGGAGCCAAGCTGGCTGCCCATGGCGACGGGCTAGGAACTGCCTGTGCGCGTCGAGCAGGGGACCTGGTGGTGTTCTGGTTTTCTTTTTTTTTTCGTAGCCTGGCCAGTTTCAGGTTCACGTGATTGGTCTGTGTGCGTGCGTGGTCCATGTGGACACGTGTCAGTCGCTGGACCCGGGGGATCGGGGCATCTGATCCCCCGGGGGACGCTCAGCACAAACGCTCTGGATCACCCGGACGATACGACGCGATTCTTCCTCCGCCTTGCGCGAGCGACACGCGTCCGCGGGCCCACCTCACCGTCTCTCTCTCCCTTATCTCTTTTCCTTCCCATCGTCTTCGCACCGTTCCCCATTTTTCTTCCGCGACGAAGAAATCCATGCCCGAACTCAGACCTTCGTGTCCGCCTCCAACAATGGTTGGAGCCCGTCCATTCCCTCCCGCTGCTCGCGGCTTCCGCCTCCGCTTCCACGCTCGACGTCGCGGGGGCTCCATCGCTCCGCGGCGTCGCGGCGGACAACGGCACCGTCTACTGCCTCGACTTCGCCGCCGCGACCAACACTTCCTATTCTAACTCTTCCGCCTCGCCCGTCCCGCTGCCGCGGCGACCCTTCCGTGGTCCTCTGGAGGCTGTAACCTGCGCTTGTATCGACGGACGCTGCAAGGGTCCCGACGCCGATGAGCCTCCATTTCAGCAGCGGGGTCGACGTTGCTGCCAACCGGCACGGCCGCCATGACGCATCCGCGGCAAAATATGCTGCTACAAAGTGCGGACGCCGGAGCTGCAAACGGCACCCGCCGATGCTTCCGGCCGCCGCCGGTATTGCTGCGACCCGCCGCCGTTGTTTGGCGGTGCTACGAGGACGGCATAGGAGGCGACTGCTGCTGCTACAAAGGTCGGTACCGGCGGCCACGAAGCTGCAGAGAGGGGTAGCGAAGCTGTTGCTGCTGCGATGGAAGCTGCGGGGCTGCTACTTGCGCGGCGACGCGGTGCTACCATGGTGGCAGGGGTTTGCTGCCAGCGCCGGCCGGCCTTGCTACCAGCGGCGAACGGCCTTGCTGCCGGCGGTGGCCGGTGCTACAAAGGGCGAGCGTCTTTGCTACAATCGAAGACCGGCATTGCTACAATGGTGGCCGCCGTTGCTACCATGGCATGGCCGAGTTGCTGCCAGCGGCCGCCGGCCTTGCTACCAAGGCATATCGGGGCTGCTACTATCTGCTTCGTCGGTACTGCCATGTCGGTTTCTCCGGCGACGGCCGTGGCCAGCGGAGGAGCGAGACCGTCGTACATGGATTGGGACCGCAGAGCGGTGAGGAGGGGTGCTGCACCGGCGACACCACGACAGTGGTTCTCCGACGACGACACTTCGGGTTCTCTCGGCGGCGCCATTTTCAGGCCTCTCCGGCGAGGATTCTACGGCACCACTACGGATGCACCATCAGCAACGGTGATGCCAGCGCGGGCGGCGACCAGCTGGAGTTTCGGGAGGACGACGCGATCCCCTAGTGGGCGTTGTTTTAGTATTGTTTTTTGTTTTCTTCGTGGGACGGTTGACCCAGGCTGGACGTGGTTTTGACGGTTTCGATCGATGGCATCGTGTGGCTGCCCACCCGGGGGATCGGAGGATTTGATCCCCCGGGGGATATTCACCCCTTGAGTTTTAATTCAGTATATGCATCTACGGATGCACTTTGGTACATAATGGATCGTGGTAACAGATTGCTTCCAAAAGTTCACATAACACGCCACAAATTTGCGCTTCTTAAATAGATGCTTGTTGTTGTTTCTTGTCCCTACTTCATACATTTGCACGCTCTCATGGATATGCATGTTGTTCTAGCTATCCGTTTACCTATGTATACTTTTCTTGTTTTTGGAATGCAGAACATTATTCATGGTGATATTAAACCGGACAATCTATTGGTCACAAGTACTGGCAATGTGAAGATAGGGGACTTCAGTGTTAGCCAGATTTTTGAGGTTATTTCTTTATCTTGTAATTTTACTATTTCCAGTAAATTGTATTCTCACTGTCAGGGTCAAGTTTTTGAGTTGAGTGGACCTCCAAAATAAACCTGCCCTTGGGTAACAAACAACCACATCCAAACCCATACCCGTGTTGTTTGGGTAGGGTATGGACACAAACATCATTATCCATTCTAAACTGGGTATGGATATGTTAATACTCACTTGCCCATGTTTCACCTGTAATATACATATGAAGTCTCTGTATGTCTCCTTCGCATCTAATCTAATCTAATCTAATCTAACCACACAAACAATGCACCGTCAAGTCCGTCCCCTCTGCTTCTCTCTCGATCCTCATCAAGATCAATCTAATCCGTGGCTTGATGCTGGACCATCATTGCCGTTGACTCCGCTCGACGCTAGTCAGTTGCTCGTTCCGCTGCGGCTATGCTGGGATGATCACCTGAGCACCCACAGAATGTGTAGCCGGAGAATGTGTAGCCGGTGCTGATGAGGCCGAACAGAAACTCGGTGAACTTGAGGTTGGCGAGTACAAGGATTGGGAACTTGCCGAGGTCCATGCGTTTGGGCACAGACAGGCAAGATAAGATACTGCATGCGCTCATCATGCGGAGTGCAAGGGCCCGACCGCCGAGATCCTCCGCCATATCCATGGAGAACAGCAGCAAGCCGTTGGCCACGATGCGGAATCCTCTGTCAGCTGGAGACGGCCGCAAAGCGAGAGCATGGTGCGCAATGGTTTTTCTATTGCTGCTGCAAAAGCCGTGTTGAACTGTAGCCAACCTGAACGCACATCATTGGGTTGCTGCTTGCTGCATTTATCTCCTCCGCCACCCATGGGTATGCCCAAATCCATTGGGTAATACCCATTTATTTTTGGTATGGACAATCTAAAAAAAGATAGATATTGGTAATTTTGGGCTTGGGTTTGAATTTGAATAACTAATACCCTACCCAATGGCAGCTTTACTGCAAAAGAGATTATTGCATACTTTGTGGTTTTGTTGCTCTGTTCCAACAGAGTATAATTTGGAGGTTTATACTTTCTAGAATCTAAGATTGCAAATCGTGAACTTGAATAATAACGTTACTTCATGCCTTTATGAGAATTCTGAAGGTTTCTTGAGTAGACAATGTTGTCTGCTGATTAATTATTGTAGAACTATTTTTTAGTAGGATTGTCGAGCCTCGGAGTTTGGTGCTTTACATAATGTGGTACTTGATTATATTTCAGGATGATGATGATATGCTTTGGAGATCTCCAGGTACTCCTGTTTTCACTGCACCGGAGTGCTGTCAAGGTACAGTTACATAACTTTGATTTGAGTTGTAAAAACAGCATGCACAATCAGCCAATTTTTCTTTATAGGAATTGATTTTTTGAATATTGGTAGTGGTACTGTAGATCCTTCGCAGCTACTACCTCTGTTTCTATATAAGACGTTTTGGAAGTTCAAATTTCCCAAAACGTCTTATATTTAGGAACAGAGGAGTAGATGATTTCAAAATTGTGCACAAAGATAAAGGAACCCGTAGCCCAAAACACTCAACAGGCACACACTAAAAATGAGGCCACCACTAGTAGTGTACATCTGGATAAGACTATGGTGCAACTGTAACTGTAAGCAACCAAAGGCTGGGTTATGGGTGCAATGCCAATAAGTATAAGTGCAACGATTCTGGTTCATCTGCTGTTGATTTGAATTACTAAATTTTCCTTGTCCATTTTCTGGCTCCTTCCCTGCAGGTTCAGCCTACCATGGTAGAGCAGCTGATACATGGGCAGTTGGTGTTACTCTGTATTGTATGATTACCGGGCGCTATCCATTTCTGGGGGATACTTTGCAGGAAACATACGACAAGGTGCTGACATAACTCGCTTCCTTTTCCTTTTGATTTTCCTGGTGCATAAAACTCATGAAGGTCGCTGCTGTGGAATAGATTGTCAATGATCCAGTAGAAATTACTGCTGACATGAGCCCTGAACTTGCTGATTTGATACAAAGGCTGCTCTGCAAAGGTTATTTTCCAAAAAGTTGATTATACTATGGTCTTTATATATGCATATAGTAAAAGATGTGCTCCATTAACGGCATTTTTTTTTCCTTTTTTGCACTTGGTTTTGTTGCAGATCCAGCAGAGCGTATCACTCTGCAGGCTGCAGCTGAGCATCCTTGGGTTGCTGGGGCTGATGGGCCAGTCCCTGAATTCATCTGTAGATGTGGTTTCGGTCGCAGGAAGAGAAATGTTATACAGGAAGAGGTACAATAACAAAGAGCCAGTCGTTTGGAACCGATTATTGGGTGGTGTGTAGTGTAGTGTAGATAACTGATAAAGTGTGAAAGCGAAACAAGTGAGATGAATTTCGACTGATGAGGCTTTTCCCCCTTTTTTTTTCCTATTGAGTCAGTTGGTGCTCGGCTGATCACCGCTCCTCAATTTTGGGTACAGAATAGAGTGCAATCTGCAGTTTTCTCGCAGCATAACGTCGCTGCAAGCTTACAAGACTTATGTTGTGTTGTATGTTTTATGTGTCTTTTTTTGAATCAAATATAATGGCCGTTTGAATGAAAAAGACTTATGTTGTGCAGAAACTCAATTCGGCTCCCGGGTGCGTATGATCCCTCTACCATAAAAACATATTTCCAAGTGTTAAAAAATTTTGACAAAAAAATTTACATGTACATCTCCATAATATATGTGTATTCGTTAAGTTTCACGAAAAAATGATATTTTTTGTAGTCTAAGCAAAAAAGAGAAAATTTATCTTGTGACAAGTTTTTGTTTCAGCACCAAATTTTGTCTTTTTTACACACGTCACATGATATGTCGATTTTTCATGAAACGACTTTGTGAGCGCGTAGCACATGAAGATGTACGTGTGAAATTTTTGTTTCAAATTTTGTTCAATTTTTTGATATTTTAAAATGTGTCTAACATGTATTTCAAAATAAAGGGAGCATACGCTTCCATGTGCCAAAACATCGCTCCCCACAGTGTATGTTTTATGTGCCGTTTTTGAATCAAATATAGAGTTCTTCGGGGACCAAATACTGCTCCACTGTATAGAAACTACTCCCTCCGTACCGTTTTAATCGATGTGGAGCGGTGCATACCAATGTACGTTTCACCTGATGGCGTGCATCGATTAAATAAGAACTGAGGTAGTACTTCTCTAGCGGACGCGGCTTCAGTAACTTGGTGTGACCAAGTCCAGCCGTGACTTGGTCGACCATCCACCATCTATTCCCCATCGCACGGACAAGGAGGAGTGGAGGCAATTCACATGCCTGAGCATCCACCATCTATTCCCCATCGCACGGACAAGGAGGAGTGGAGGCAATTCACATGCCTTAGTCGTTTCAGGAGGCTCGCCCAGTCCGCGCGTGAAGGCCTTTTGGCGGGGAAAAGTTGACTTCTCCCGCCCCGCTGGGAGCAGGCGAGGGTTCGCCGGGGGTGCTCCCGCCGCTGAGAGAGAGAGGGGCGAGCTCGAGCGCGACGGCAGCCTCCCTCATCCTCGTTGGGGATTCCGTTGTATCCTCGCGCACCGTGCCACCGCGGGCGTCGGCATCACACCGCGTCGCCGCCGCCGCCGGATTCCGCCGTGTCCAAGCCTACAGGATAACTCAGGCGAACTCGTGTGCTGGATTCCTGCTTTGTCGTCTTTCCTCGTCGGAGAAGCCGGTGGCCGAAGGTATGCTGAATCCCCTACGTGCTGGATGCGATTTAGGTGAACTGAATTTAGTGATGTGCGTGTGATTTCAGCTAGCTATTGCTATGTAAGACGCCAACAAGAGCCCAATGGATGGTAAGGTAACCTCGTGCAGATATGTATGTGCCAAAGAAGGTGTTCGGATAAAAGGACAAAGAGAATCCACTCAAAAACCAAAGTGCTGAAAACCCATCATTCCAATTTGAACAACAGCTAGATTGTGAGGAGCATATAGCAAACATTTTCTGGGCTGATGCTAAAATGATGCTAGACTATGCACACTTTGGTGATGTTATCACATTTGACACGACTTTTGGCACAAACAAGGAATATAGGCCATTTGGTGTCTTTCTTGGGCTCAATCAGTTTAGAGAGATGCACGTGAAGGAAGCATATTGGACAAGCATGGAAGGATTGTGGTAGAAAATCCAAAGGTGGAAGCTATGCTTCGGTACAAGGATCTATCTCAAAAATTTCATAGTATGGCTTACAAAATAGCCTACTCTAGAGAATGTTGTTTGTTATTGGACGATGCACTTGATGGTGTTCGTCCAAAGTTGGAGGAAAAACTTAATGCATCTACTTGTGCTATGGATGAACCAAGTAATAACCAGGAAAATATCAACCCAAATCTGCAGCAAACTGATGACTTGCTTAGAGTTGCGCGACTGAAGAAAAAGGAAGTTCAGTCCAAAAATTTAAGGAGAAAAAAAACTTTTCTTCAAAAGTTACACAAGGGCAAGCGCAAGGCAACTAAACTCTAAACTAAAATTCATGCCATTCATTGATAAACTAACTTGTTAAACTTTCATTGGCAGCAACCAAAGAAAAATGATGATGTACAACCCCAAGTTGAAGTTGCGGATGATGGCCGCAAGAAAGAAGACAATGTGGAGAGTGAAATGTACAATGACATTGGGAGTTTTACCCAGCTCCTCACAGCTCCTGCTGCTTATGACGCTGATAGTTTTTATGGTGGAAACTTGTTCTAGTGTGTAGATGTTTTTATGGTGGAAACTTGGTATTTTGGATATACTTTGGGGCTAACTATAGTCTTGGGGGCCTTAGTGTACAAGTGGCGAGGCCTAATTGTAGTCTTTTGCTCAGTTGCACTTGTTGATACAAAACTGCTATGCAATCGAGTTGCGGTGCTTCCGATGTTGTGAGCCTCTACTATGCTTTTTCTTAGTTTAACTTGTGACTTGTCAATGTTTGCTAATATGAATATGGCTTTCTCTAGATTATAGTTACATTCTACTACTTGCATAGTAAATCAATAACTTTGCTAGCAGAATGAAAACTAACTGAAAATGGTGCAAATCTGCTGCTCAAATCCTACTAAAATGCTCCAAATGCTAAAAATGGTGCAAAATTCAAACTTCCCAGAAAAAATTGAAAAAATTCCAGAAAATCATATACATTATATCATGCGTTCTGGGAAAGGTTCAGCCTATTTGGGCATATGGTTTGTGAATAAGAAGCTTTTTAAATTTCTGGCCGAAATTTGAACTCGAAATTCAAACTTTCCAGAAAAATTCCAGTAAATCATATACATCGCGTTATCCATTCTGGGAAATTTACAGCCTATTTAAGCATACGGTTTGTGATTAGGAGGCATTTGAAGATGAGAAATGGATATGAGCTGGGAAGTTTGCCTCCACTCCTCCTTGTCCGTGCGATGGGAATAGATGGTGGATGGTCGACCAAGTCACAGCTGGACTTGGTCACACCAACCAAGTTACTGAAGCGGCGTCCTTCTCTAGCTGAGGGAGCCAGGAAAGTGTGTTCTCTAACACTCGCGGCATTTCAAGTTTTCATGTTACTTACGCAACTCAACACAGCAAGTTTTCATAGTGAGAAGAATGTCACTGTGCGTTTCATACGGGGCACGGGCCAGAAAAGTTTCTTCATTTGGTGGTCTAGACTGCATCAGTTGGTAGCCAGGTGCCAGTTTGTTTGATTGGTCGCATGCTTTTCGTAGCCTCGCCTATATGGTAACATGATGACTTTACCTTACTCATCACAAGCATTATCACGTCAGCGATCACGAAGCCAGATACCACCATGGCACTGCCGTTCACGCCGGTCACAAGCATCACCACGCCGACCACGTCGCTGAACACCACCATGACACCGCCAGTCACGCCGGTCACAAGCATCACCACGTCGCCGACCATGAAGACGAACATCACCATGACACTGATGTTCATGTCATCGTTCACGTTAGCTGGACAAGACCATGCCGTTGCGGTCACACCGGCATGTCAAGACGACGTGCGGAAATAACACCATGCCGCCACCGACGACGAGGTTTCCACCACCATGGGTTATCACCTCTCACTTCTCACTTCTCACCTATCATCACCACGTCACCATATCCATGAAGATGGCATGTGGGAAGTTGAGCAAGAGTACTCCAAAATATACTCACACATGCGTACGAATTAAAGTATACTAGCGAGTCATTTATCTATCCGTCTATGTCCACCGAAAAAACCTTACACCACGAGAGTCATGCAGAATAGTGAGGTGAACCTACTACTCAGAAGAAATTTCAAATGGCTGAGCGTGTGCGACGAATTTAGCAAAATTTGCTTAAAACTTCATACACGAAATTTACGATTTACGGCTGATGAAACTCGAAACCGACTGTCAAAATTGGTTCATATCATCGACACCCATCTTTTTCATATAGAACTTATTTTGATTCATAGTATGGTTGTGTTGATTAAAAGAGAGGGTGTGTGGGGTAGTTAGGAAGAGTGCGCCTAAGCCCGCTGGAAACGGCCGATTTAGGCGGATATCATCCTCATGTGGGCTGTGAGGATATGGCCTAAATGAAGCCTTTTAGGTGGCCCAAACAGGTGCAAGAGGCCACTACCCATTAGGGTTATGACCAAGGGTCATTTTAAACATTGCACGTGAGGGAAGGGGGATGTTAAGCCTCCCATCGAGCCACCACTAGGTGAAGTGACGAAAATCTGGGATAGCCTCTACTTTAGAAGAAAACCAAATGAGAAGGGAAAGAGAGAAAGTTGAAGTAAGAAGGTCCACACCACCATCCACCTTCAGCACCAACTTTCGCTTGTCAGGGTGCAACTTCAAAGACGAAGTTCACAAGAGGAAAACGCGACACTAAAATACCGCCATCGTCATATCACAAGGATCTAGGGTTTCCCCAAAGTTGACCAAGGTAGGAAGGAGAGCTTCACCTCAATGGCGCCTCTAGGAAGGGAACATCATCGCCCAAGAGCGTCGACATTATTAGCTTTAGCTACCACCACCGAAGACAAGGCTTTCGCCTAGATCTATCTCTCGAACCTCCACCAACCAACCTCCACAAGCCGACACATCAACCCGAGGTCGCGCCCCAAACTAGTCGACGGCTCCGCTCTATGCAAGAAGTCGAAACCCACACCACATAGAGCCGCCATTCCGCCCGCCACACCATCCCCAAGGCTGCGCCCCAAACCGGTTGACGGGTCTGCTACCCAAGTAGCCGAAACCAACACCAATAAGATCCATCGGTCCCCCTAGCTTCCACGCCGGCCCCGAGGCTGCGCCCCAAACCGGTTGACGGGTCCGCTACCCAAGTAGCCGAAACCAGCACCAAAGAGATCCGCTCCCCCTTCCACGCCATCCCCGAGGTCACGCCGCCAATCGGATCGCCGTGCTTGCCGCCCAAGCGACCGAAAATGACACCCAATCTACAAAGGAGCCGCCGCTCCGACTTTCACTCCAACTCCGAGGTCGCGCTCGTGCATTGTCGACAACGGAGGCTGGATGACAATGCCCAAGTCGAACCCCGCGCCAATGGCGCGGACTGCCATGGTCAGCACCACGCCTCCGCTGTGCCATATCGGAGACACAGCCCAACGCCGGAAACGGCCGTGGCCCGCTCGGCACAAGCTAGGCCCAGCACATGGCTCCATCGCTGCAACACCCGCCGCGCCCTCCACGACCTGTTCCGCCACATGGCGACGCCCGCACAGCCACCGCGCGCGCACCCTGCTCCGCTGTATCCTTGCACCGTCACGAGAGCTCCCATGCATGCGAGAAGAAGTGCCCCGCTGCCGCCATCCCAGGCGCACGCATGACTTCCTTCCGACGCTGCTGCCCCGGCGTCCTCCAAACTCCAACCTGCAGCCATGCACCATCCCCCTCTGTCCAGAGCTGGGCGCCACATGTATATATAGTAGGTGTTAGACTATGTCTTAGACTAGTCACAATGCATAGTATCATATAGAAGTATCATGCGTATGATACTTCTACATGTTACTATATCCACAATGCATAGTATCATGTACTAGTATCATAGACTTCTTATATTAATTAATTTGTAGAATCTCAATGCAAATCTATGTGCAAGATGCATTTAACATTAAATTTTATAGTTCTATGTGCTATGATACAGTATCTACCTATGATACTACAACCCTCTCTCTCATCTTTAATTGCACTGCCACATCAGCTTTTTGCATGCATGAGATGCATGATACTACCTATGATACTTCCATTATGGGTAGTCTTAGCTAGAGCTAGTCGTCAGGTGTTTAGCCACAGTCAATAGTTATCCATGCGGCAGACATGGTCTCCATGCAGCTGAACACGCACTCACTCACGGTAGATTAGGATCTGCAGTTAGTCAGTTAGAGTGCGTGTGTTGGTGTTCAATGTACTCCTATAAATAGTACTACCCCATTGTGGATGAATACAATCAGCTACATTCTCTGCTATCTCTATCTGCTATCTCTATCTTCCTCTGTATTCTTTCAGTAGGGCGTGAAAATTCAGGGCAACTTGTCATGCCATCTCACTTCTATTTTTCAGAAGGACATGAGCATTTTCCCGGTGGCTAGGTGAGTGCGTGGGCGCCGCCGGAAGAACCTCCGGCGATAGAGATGATATAAGCGCCAATTCCCCCCATGCCTTTGAAGTTTGAACACCCTCAACATTGCCGTCCATGTCCCTCAGCCACATGCAGGACGCGCGGGCTTTGATGACCGGTGGATAATCTTATTCATCTTTCCTCCTCCTATCCTTCTCCTTGATCTTTTGCTCCTCCTTGTTCTCCTTGTTGTTCTTGGACCGAGGTCTGCTTCGTTTGGCTGAGAAGTTGCCATTCGTGATTTTTAGCAATGACCATGGGCCTCACGCGCGACTGCTGATCCTGAATTCCTGATCCGCGTTGACGAGTCCGGCACTGAGATCGGGGAAGGCTCCATGTCGACGCCGCCTTGTTATGTCCGTGAGATTTAATTAAGGTTTGGCGAGATAAGCGGATGTTATATATGTTATAGGGCTTAGCTAGCTGCTCGATCAAACAGGACATATACGTACGTAATGTGTACGCCCACAACACGTATACCTAAATTAACCACACATACGGAAAGAAACCACGACAGCTCCGTATATTTTGCTTTTCCGTCTCTCTCTCACGTCACGAGAGAAAGAAGTCCAAATCACCTCCCTAAGTATGAGGTTTGGGGCGGTAACCCCCTTATGTTTTAAGTGGGGCAAATGACCCCCCAAGTATCAAATACCGGACTAAATACCCCCCTGGACATTGGTTAGCTGTTTTGTGAGCGGATTTGGCCACGTGTACTCTGGTTTTGCTCCACGCTGGCACGGTTGAGCCGCACCGCACATGATTTCGTCAAAGCACACCTGGGCGAGCCGCAAACCCTCCTCCCCATCGTTGACCGCCTCCTGCTCCTACCCAAATCCGACCGCGAGCCTCTGCGTCCTCCCCAAATCCGGCCGCGTGCATCCTCCTCCCCAAATCCGGCCGCGAGCCTCTGCGTCCTCCCCAAATCCGGACGCGTTCGTCTTTCACATCGCCCCGGGAGCTGTTGACCGGCGTTGCGATGGAGGTGGAGGGATCTCAGGTTGTGGGGAGGTGGTGCCTGATGCCGGCGATGAAAGAAGGGGCAGAAATTGAGGAAGCGGCGGCAGCGTTGATGGATCTTGCTGGGGTGGAGAAGCAGCAGAAAATTTGCGCCTCGTTCTAGGCTGGATATGCAGAATCTGGGTGTGGACTGTGGAGTGCAGGCGCAAGGGAACCGAGCTCGTGATCAGATGGGATTCCGATTTCAAGGTGCGTTGTCTGATCGAAATGCAGGCTTTTACCATGGCATATCTGAGGGATGGCTCAGCAAAGGCCATGTCTTGCTCTGAGCAGACGATGTGCTCTGAGCACATGTCTGAGGTGATTGAGACATGGTTTCCAGAAGTCGAAGAGCAACTGCCTGGGTTCAATGACAAGTAAATGGCATGGTACAGAAGAAGTAGAAAAATACTTTTGGAGAATGTTAGAGGTAGTTGCAGTTGCAGATGATTTGCAATTAGTAGGAGTAGTGCAGTTGGTAGCTAGGTATTAGGAAAGAACTATCCAATGATCAGCTTTTGGAGATGGTTGGAGTTGATTAGCACCTGAGTACCAGTAGTGTAGTTAGTACCAACGATCATCTTTGTTTTGTAAATGAAACATATTTGTACTCTGTAATCAGACTAGCAATGAAATGTTGTCACCTTTTAGTGTGAATATATGTCACATGTTTGTCCAAATCGATCTGTGAAAGATAAATAGCATGTGAATATCACTTGGTATTGTCATTGTTGCTTTTTTGTAGATTGGATTTAAATGGTGAAAAGAAAAAGGATGTGATATTTCGAGAACTATTGTCAGTTGCTACTGATCTCTGGGAAAGGTATGTCTCTTACTCACTGTTATAAGGCAGCAACCATATTGACATAATTTTGTTGATAGCAAGTATTTAGGCAGCAACCATATTGTCACACAAACATATGCGGAAAACAAGCATTTGGACACAAGTTTTTTGGGCAGCAAGTATTTGGATAGCTAGTTTTTAAAATTTGAACACAAACATTTGTTGTAGCTTGTAGTATTAATATAGACAGCCGCACTTTCTGTTGGTACTAATTTTGAGAAATTCTGGAGCATTTAGCAGCCAACTTCTGTGTCAATTTTGCACACAGCATAGTATGCTTGAAACAATGTACTTCATAAAAAATGAATTCTTCTTGCATTTTGCTTGATTTCTGCTCTTCCTCTCCAAGCATTCTTGTTTTCACTATTTTCTTCAGTTCAAGCGCTTGTTCTCTGTAACAAATAGCCTCTTCATCATCAACACTACTATCTACACTACCTTCTTCATGAACATCATCGTACTCACTATCTGAACTGTCCTCGACATCTTCATGTGCTCTCACATCAAGAATGTCTTTGCCTTTTTCTTTCGCATGCACTGTTGCCCTCACAACTGGCAAATTCTTAGCAACAGTTTGCTGGAGTTGCTACTGAACTTCCTGATCTAGTTTCTCAATTAGCTGCCCTTCTTGGTGCTGGGAATGCTAAAATTGATGCTCCCGTCGGTGCTTGTCATGCATTTCTGAGTGATGCTCATGCATTTCTACTGTTGATCATGTACATGTTCTTCCTGTTGCTCTGGAATGCTGGTATTTCTGAAATTGCTGCTCCTGTAGGTGATGTCCATGCATTTCTTGTTGCTGCTCGTGATGTTCTTCTGAATATTGTTCCTCTTGAAATCCTTGCTCCTCAGCTCCATCTTCTTCTGATCGATCAGCTATCGCATTCTCCTGCAATTTTGCATAGATGTTACTGTATGTTGTACTAGCACGAAAAATGAAATATTTTCTCAAGTTATATGCCTAACACACATGAACAGAAAATCTGTATGTACTCGCATTCCCTACAGGAAATAGTTTCTGAATTTTTTGCAAAGATCTGGACTTGTTGCCCTGTTTTTTTAGTAACTGAATTTAAAAAACCTCTCCTTTCTCATCGTAGATTTCAGAGAGGAACTGATCTACTCTTGCAGGAAGGGGATGAGGGATGTAGGGGTTCCATGAACTCACCTGCTCGACATAGCAGCACTACAATCAGCAGATGATGCCGCCGATCGTCCGCCGTCGCCTCTATCCAGGAGTAACCGTCGAGGCCGTCCTCGACATGGAGGCGCCATGGCTGCAGCGAGAGCACACAAGGTTAGGCCAACTGCTGCGGAGGAGAGGTGCGCCGGATCGTCAACCAACAGCCGTCGATCATCAACATACCTCGCCGCCGTCGTCGGGAGAGAAGATGGCAGCGGGCGATGGCGCACTGCTCTCCACAGGCCACGCGCGGCGTGCGTCTTGATGCAGGTGAAGACCAGGTGCGTCCGTGCGGCCCGCCCAGGTGAGTCTTGACCTGGTCCGTCTCAACCATGCTTGCGTGGCCTATTTGTTGTGTCCACCGTGGCCAAATCCGCTCACAAAACAGCTAACCAATGCCCAGGGGTGTATTTTGTCTGGTATTTGATACTTAGAGGGGTAATTTGTCCCACTTAAAACATAAGGGGGGTTACCGCCCCAAACCTCATACTTAGGGGGGTGATTTGGACTTCTTTCCGTCACGAGACAACAAAAAACGAGGCAGATTAGTGACGGCGGCTTGGACGATCGATCGGGAGATGGGCAGATCGGGCCGTGGCAAGTTCAATAGGTCGCTGGAGACGGCGGCGGCGTGCAGAGCGGCGGCGGAGGAGGCGCGGAGGAAGGACCGGCCGAAGGAGGAGCAGGCGGCGGTGGCGAGGTGGAAGGCGACGGGGGATCCCGAGGCGGCGGCGTACCAGAGCCGGCTGCAGGAGGAGCGTATGGTGCTGTTCAACGTGGTGCAGAGGGAGGAGCGCCATGTCCTCTGGGAGGACTCGGCGGTCGGCCGGGACCAGGAGGCCCTCTGGGCTGCAAGGTACCGCGATGGCTGGAACGGGTTTTGGGCCCCTGAGCGTGGCACCTACGAGGACACCAGTAAGCAAGCATACCTTCCATCTCCTTTATTCTAGTCTAGACTGAATAAGTTCGATTATGTACAAATGGCGCCAGTTCATCTAGCTTGCTTAATTTTCCTCAGAGAAACTTTCTTAACTATAACGTGACCTGCCATAAACACAGCGATTGTCCCCGCCATGCGCTTCACGGACGTCGAGCCAGCAAAGTGTCCCGCCAGCCCGACCGGAACTTTGCAAGTCTTCTCATTCAAAGTCGCCGCAATAGCGGAGGAGTTACGGTGGCCGCTCGACGTGTATGGCTTGATCGCCGTAAGATACCACGTAGACCGCAACCGTAATATTGTCTTTGCTCGCTCGAGGGATAACTGTCAAACAATCACCGCGGAGGTTCGTATGCTTGACCCTTGGCTACATTATGGTCTATATTTGTGTGTTGCTATGTGCCTGGTATTCAATGTTTTCTATGTTTTGTTGGTGTCTGATTAATGTTAAGATCTTCTAGGGTTGGTGCCTGGTATATAAAAGCTTGGTTTCTACAAAAGGTTCTGGGGACTTTGAATTGTTGCTAACATAATATTGCATTTTACTACACCTGTTTCAAAATTAATTAAGTTCTAATTAAATTATTTTTAGTTTGCCCAAGTTTGTAGCAAAATACATCAACACATTATTTTGGAGTGGAGAACGTAGGTAGCAAAATCTCGTCAATGTGATGCCTTTTTGTTGCTTATACCACAAACATATTTCAATTCGTGTCAAATAGTGTCCTTTTCTGCTCATGCCACTATTGTGACTCTACTAATGGTCATTACAATATTCTACCTATTCTTGGCGAATAAATTATATAAGGATAGTCAAACACTTCATCTTTGTTGACGATATATAGCTTGGCCATATTTCCTATTTTTCCTATTAAAATTATATATTTACAGCCTGTATCATAAAAATATTTACTTAATTTGTCTTTTGCATGCATGCAGGATCCATATTTCACACTAACAGGCCCAAGCCGTGCACCTGTGTTGTGCAGTGTGTCGAATTCTGTACGCTTTGAGGTTGTGCTGAAAGTGAAGGGCGCCACTAATGAATCTGAAGATAAAGATCTGAGCTTCTTAGCTTCAAAGTACAGAACATTCAAATGGCACACACGTGTGGTCAACTATGTTGACACTAACAATCTTTCTAAACTTGAGTTGACATTCGGCAACCTTGCTAAATCTGTGGAGGCTACAATCACTATACAAGTTATTCATGGGTCATGGCTAGATGGCTGCCAAGGTATATTTAGTGCAAGTACTAGTAGTCTAGATAAAATGAAAGTCAGGCTGCTCTCTCTTGAAGATGGCAAGTTGCCACTTACGGTCGACGGTATGGTCAAGCTTTCACGCCACGTTGCCTGTGTTGAAATTGAGGGAGAGCTGAAAATTTCGGTTGCAGCAGAATATGCCGATGGGAAACAAGTTGCCGCAAGCGATGATATTGTTTTTACACCTAGAAAAGCTGGTAGAAGTTGTGCTATTCTTAAGGTTTTCTCATGTGAGATGAAAGTCATTGTTGCATGGTCACTAGTCTCGGATCAATGTTTAGACACAACAATGTTTTGACTATGAGACCTAGATAAGAGTGTTATAAAGCTACTTTGTGATTGCATACCCATTTTTCCTAAACAGAACATTTGTTGCTGTGCATGTGTCTGCTTCCACCCGGCGCCATCTCCTAAGGGTGTTTCCAATGTGAAGACTTAGGAAACACCAGTGGCCAGGTTGAGCACGTGGGGCACTTGAAGAAGAACTGGCGGGTAGTTTGCCAAGTTTTTAGCCCTTTCGCCGAGGGCCTTTTATCGACAACATGACAATGAGAGAATTGGAGAAATCGCCATAATCTCTCGGGCGGTATTGCCAAGTTTTTAGCCCTTTCGCCGAGGGCCTTTTATCAACAACATGACAATCAGAGAATTGGAGAAATCGCCATAATCTCTCGGGCGGTAAACCACACAATATTTTTATACAAAATATGTTAGATCATGTCCAGTTGTCTTAGGAAATAAATATCGCATCACGGTAGTTCGTCCAAGAGGACCATGAGGTTGATCACTATAAATAAATATAATCTTAAGAAAGCGGGAGCAGTGCTTTTACTAGGAATTTGTTAAACCAATATGTAAAAAAAAAGTATAGCGTGTGGCTCAAACTTTGTCTATGCACCCTGGCTGAATCTTCAAATGCATAGGTACTTAGGTACTATGGAATCTTCCCCAAATTTTACCCAAAAAGAGGTACATCCTTGTACCTGCAGCTTCTAATGTAGCAGTACAAACTAGCACAGTAAGAACATGTGTGTTAGAGCTTCTCCGGTTGCGTCCCATATGGCACCCCGCAACATCGTCAGATTGGGCGTATGGGGGCGCCAGCAATAGTTTCCGCGTATGGGGGGCGACTCCCCCTAGCTGAGCTCTCAATAGAGTATATCAAATCTAAACGAAAATTTGAATTTATTCAAATTTTGATATTACAAAATTGAATGAAATTTCATTACTAATCTAGGCCATAGCACGGCATGCACGGTAGAACCACTCATAGTCGGGTTCATTGACCTCTTCATTGATGCCACTACGGATGGCGCCTCTGGTTCTCCTGTTTCCGCTGCACCGCTGCGATCTCCCATGAGGTCGATGTAGTTGCTAGTTCATGTGCCCACCAGGTGAGGCCAACGGACAACGACACCTCTATCACGCAGAGGTTGTTGTGTGTTTCCTCGAGGGCGAGCGCCAACCCTGGTTGTAGTCGGGGTCCTCGATGATGTGCAACATCACCTTACTCCATTTGTACGCCTCCCATGGCTTCTCCTCCAGGGGCTTCTTCCTCGGGAGCGTCGACTCCTCCGGCCTTTGGCCAACGGAAGCTGATGCGTCCGAGTGCCACCTGCCGCACCGGCTTGGGGAACACAATACCGCTGTAACATGGCCCGCTTCCTGGGAGTGGACATCGGCTCCTCCTCCACCTCACACTTCGGCACAATGAAGCGCGGGGGTGAGTGGCACCGATGATGAGGAGTGTAGAAGAGAGCATCATCGTATTCCTTGGAGTCTAGTGCATGGACGAGGGCAGCAGAGCATGCAGTGGAGGGTCGCCGCTATAGATGTGGTGCATGACAATGTTGAGGGTGTGCCTATACACCCCCTACCACTGCTTGTGGCCCCTTGGTTCTTGTTCTTCGGTGCCATGCGGCTGTCGTCGTGGCAGGCGGGCTCTAGCTCTCGGCGCTAGCGGAAGAAGGCTTGCCACTCCTCGATGTTGCTGGCATCCCACAGAGTGCCGGTGCACTCTGCGTTTTTCAGCATGTCGCTGGGCTTACACCTCTTTCATCTATCGCATGATCCTCGACTGTGGCACCAACGGTCACCATCAATCAGTTTTTAGCCCATGGGAAGCCACATGTCTGGAGGCGTGGGGTGCCCATTACTATAGAGAGCCCACACATCCTCCACTATTAGGTTGCATGTGATGAACCCGTTCGCCACTACTCCACCGCAGCGGTGTTGGCTGTGGGTGATGAAGTGTTTGCTGGAGGCTATGGATGTGAGCGATGGACGAAAGCGGCCATGGAGTTGGGAAGGAGTGCGATACTGAGGCTATTTTAACATTAGAGGAGGCCGATGGCACGCATTAATAATTCCGCCACACGAGGAAGCCACATCGACAATGGGACGTATCACCTGTCGCTGCTTGGGATACCATCGTCACCATAATTAAAGCTAACAGATGGGCGTAGGCGCCATTAATTTAGTCTTACCATCTGTTGTGCCAACGATAGGGATGGTCCGCCGTTTTGCATCCTACGTGACATGGGCAACCCGCATGGGTAGCTACACACCCCTGCATTATACCAATATGCAAGCCATATTTGTTGAATATAAATACACTGCCTAGTCTCTTTTCATGAGTTCGGACTTTTTAGTGCATCAATCTAATATGGTATCAGAGTCAAGAGGTCTCAAGTTCAAGACCCTGCTCACGCAGTTTAAAAAACAAAAGAAAAAAGATTCTGCGGCCCACACCGAACCCACGCTAAGGACTAAAATAGCCTAAAAGTTCAAATCAAAATTCAGAAACCACTTTCGAACACTAGAATTCCACGTTCTACTAGGAAACCAAGCTAAAACAAGTTAATACGGCTTGCATATCACTAGTGGAGAAGAGGCCTTTGGTCCCAAGCAAATGTCCCAGTGCTGAACCAAACCGGGTCCAATGGTGGCATTGGTCCCGGTTCGTTTCTGCCCAGGACGACCCCACCCGCTGGAGCTTGTCCGGTAGTGGCCTTTGGACCCGGTTTGTAATACAAACCGGGACTAAAGGGTCCACGGCAGGCGCGACAGGCCGTGTCGGCCGTGGGAAACCTTTAGTCCCGGTTTGTATTACAAACCGGGTCCAAAGCCCCACCCTCCGGACCCGGTTTGTGTTACAAACCGGGACAAGGTCCCCAATCCGGCTATATTACCTTGCCCTGCCCAAGTGTGAGCCACACTTGGCCATTTTTTCACTTTCTTCACAAGAGGGGTGTATTGCTCTCCTCTCTTCTTCACATGCACAAGAGGTGTTTGATGAAATGCTTAAGAGGATTTGCCACTTGAGTTTACACAAATCAAGCCACACTTAACTTGTTTTTTTCTTCTTCATCGAGGTTAACAACTTTATCCTTTTCATCCGTAATTGATAAAATGCATGTGTATATATACATCGTGATGTTCGTAATGGTTTTGATCAGCTAAATTATATCATGCAGATGAATCGGCAATGGATGTACATTGACCGACGGTTTGACGAGTTCACTTCGGGCCTGGATAATTTTATGGCCGTGGCGGAGACAAACAAACATGGTGGCTTCATGTATTGTCCATGTGTGAACTGCAAGAATACCGTAAACTACGCTCACTCGAGTCTCATTCACAGCCACCTTCTGCGATCCGGTTTCATGCCCAGTTACTATTGTTGGACCAAGCACGGAGAAAGAGGGGTTATGATGGAAGACAATGAAGAAGAGGAAGAGGATGATGACGGTTATCCCAATTTCCCTGAATACGATGATATTGCGAGAAGGCAATGAAGACAATGAAGTAGAAGATCAAGAGGCACCCGGATGAGCCTCGTCGATGATGATCTTGGTCGGGCCATTGCTGATGCAAGGAGAGAATGTGAAACTGAAAAGGAAAGGTTGGCCTTCGACAAGATGATAGAAGATCACAACAAATTGTTATACCCAACTTGTGAAGATGGCCATAAAAGCTAGGCAGACACGCTGGAATTGTTGCAATGGAAGGCAGAGAACGGTGTCACCGACTCAGGATTTGGAAAGTTGTCGACAATAATTAAGAGGAAGCTTCCAAGGGGTAACGAATTGCCCGCCGATACGTACGAAGAGAAGAAGATTGTCCGCCCTCTAGGATTAGATGTGCAAAAGATACATGCATGCATTAATGACTGCATCCTCTACCGCGGTGAGTACGAGAATTTGGATGCATGTCCGGTGTGCACTCGCATTGCGGTATAAGATCGGACGAGATGACCCTGGTGATGTTGAGGGCGAGCGCCCCAAAAGAGGGTTCCTCGCCAAGGTTATGTGGTATGCTCCTATAATACCACGGCTGAAACGCTTGTTCAGTAAATAAAGAGCACGCTAGGTTGTTGCGATGGCACAAAGAAGACCGTAAGAAAGACGTGATGTTGAGGCACCCCGCTGATGGATCCCAATGGAGAAAAATCGATAGAGAGTTCCCAAACTTTGCACAGGATGCAAGGAACTTAAGGTTTGGTCTAAGTACGGATGGCATGAATCCTTTTGGAGAGCAGAGCTGCAGCCCATAGCACTCGGCCTGTGACTCTTTGTATATATAACCTTCCTTCTTGGTTGTGCATGAAGCGGAAGTTCATTATGATGCCGGTGCTCATACAAGGCCCGAAGCAACCCGGGAACGACATTGATGTGTACCGAAGCCATTAGTCGAAGAACTTCTACAGCTGTGGTCCCTAGCAGGTGTACGTGTGTGGGACGAGCACAAGCGGGAGGAATTTGACCTAAGAGCGATGCTTTTCGTAACCATCAATGACTGGCCTGCTCTTGGTAACATTTCAGGACAGTCAAACAAGGGATACAATGCATGCACGCACTGTTTACATGAGCTCAAAGGTGATTATTTGGAAAAAGGTCAGAAGGTCGTGTACCTGGGGCATCGTCGATTTCTTAGGACTACCCATCCCGTAAGAAAGAAAGGCAAGCATTACAACGGTGAGGCTGATCACCGGAGGAAGCCTCCCCATCGTGATGGTGTTGATATATTTGGTATGGTCAAGGATCTAGATGTAATATTTGGAAAGGGTCCCGGCGGACGGTCCGTTCCGAATGACGATGCCGGACACGCGCCCATGTGGAAGAAGAAATCTATTTTTTGGGAGCTAGAATATTGGAAAGTCTTAGAGGTCCGCTCTTCAATCGATGTGATGCACGTGACGAAGAATCTTTGCGTTAACCTCGCTAGGCTTTACGGGCGTGTACAGGGAAGACAAAAGATACACCGAAGCACGGGAGGACCAGACAACGTTGGAAAGACCCCAAAAAGCTGCATGAGAGAGTTAAAGGACGTCATTTATCCAGCTACGCTCTTACAAAAGCGAGAGAAGGAAATATTTTTTGAATGTCCGCGCGGTATCAAGGTCCCGTCCGGCTTCTCCTCCAATATAAAGGGAAGAATAAATATGGAGAAGAAAACATTCCGGAACCCGAAGTCTCATGACTCGTCACGTGATAATGACACGAGTTGCTTCCGATTGCATTGAGGGGGCTTCTACCGGAAAATGTTCGACTGCCCATTGTGAAGCTATGTGCATTCCTCAATGCAATTTCTCGGAAGGTAATAAATCCAGAAATTCTACCGAGGTTGCGGAATGATGTGGTCCAATGTCTCGTTAGTTTTGAGCTGGTGTTCCCACCATCCTTCTTCAATATTATGACTCATCTCCTCGTTCACTTGGTCGATGAGATTTTCATTCTCGGTCCTGTGTTTCTACACAATATGTTCCTCTTCGAGAGGTTCATGGGAGTCTTAAAGAAATATGTTCATAACCGTGCTAGGCCGAAGGAAGCATCTCCAAGGGCTATGGAACGAGAGGAGGTCATTGAATTCTGTGTTGACTTTATTCCCGACCTTAAGCCGATTGGTGTTCCCGAATCGCGGCATGAAGGGAGACTAAGTGGAAAAGGCACGCTAGGAAGGAAATCAATGATATGTAGGGACGGGATTTCTTTGACTCAAGCACACTACACAGTTCTACAAAGTTCCACCATGGCGGCTCCGTATATCGGTGACCACAAGAACTTTCTACGCTCCCAGAACCCGGGGCAGTCGAACGATTGGATTAGACGTGAACACATGTCGACTTTCGGCGGTTGGTTGCAAAAACATCTCTTGAATAACGAAGATATTGAAGATCAGCTGTACTTGCTGGCCCAGACACCATCTTCGACTGTAGTGACTTTCCAAGGGTACGAGATAAATGGGAATACATTTTACACGATCGCCCAAGATAAAAAGAGCACCAACCAAAACAGTGGTGTCCGCTTTGATGCAATAATGAATGAAGGCCCAAATGACACATATTATGGTTACATAGAGGATATATGGGAACTTGAGTATGGACCTTCTTTTAAGGTCCCTTTGTTTAGGTGCAAATGGGTCAACAAAACAGGAGGCGGGGTTCGGGTAGACAAGTTGTATGGAATGACAACGAGTGGATCTCAACAATCTTGGGTATAGAGACGAACCATTCGTCCTAGCCAAGGATGTGGCCCAGGTTTTCTATGTGAAGGATATGTCTAGCAAACCAAGAAAAAGGAAACATAAGGAAACAAATACATCAAACGATGAGTCAAATCGCCACATAGTTCTTTCTGGAAAAAGAAACATCGTGGGAGTGGAGGACAAGACGGACATGTCGAAGACTGTAATAAGTTTGATGAAATTCCACCCTTCAGAGTGAACATTGATCCAAGCATCAAGTTAAATGATGAAGATGCTCCATGGTTAAGGCCGAAGAAGATTAAATGATGAAGATGCTCCATGGCATAAATGAGTATCTCAACATGGCAATCAATTTCCCATTTATTTTTGTGTAATCATTTAACTGTATGTAAGATATGAAAAGTGGAGATGCGCCTCCCAACCCTTTCCCCAACACTGTTAGATGAGACGTAGTCGTTCAGGGGCTTGCAGGAAAAAATTCCAAGGCGCAGTTTCTGAAGATGCCGTAGGGCGTGTGCACCAACGACATCTTCGAGAACTGCGCCACGGGAGATTTCCCAACCCTTTCCCCAACACTGTTAGATGAGATGTAGTCGTTCAGGGGCTTGCAGGAAAAAATTCCAAGGCGCAGTTTCTGAAGATGCCGTAGGGCGTGTGCACCAACGACATCTTCGAGAAACTGCGCCACGGGAGATTTCCCAACCCTTTCCCCAACACTGTTAGATGAGATGTAGTCGTTCGGGGGCTTGCGAGGAAAAAATTCCAAGGCGCAGTTTCGAAGATGCCGTAGGGCGTGTGCACCAACGACATCTTCGAGAAACTCGCGCCACGGGAGATTTCCCAACCCTTTCCCCAACACTCGTTAGATGAGATGTAGTCGTTCGAGGGCTTGCAGGGAAAAAATTCCAAGGCGCAGTTTCTGAAGATGCCGTAGGGCGTGTGCACCAACGACATCTTCGAGAAACTGCGCCACGGGAGATTTCCCAACCCTTTCCCCAACACTGTTAGATGAGATGTAGTCGTTTAGGGGCTTGCACGGAAAAATTCCGAGGAGCAGCTTCCGAAGATGTCGTAGGGCGTGTGCACCAACGACATCTTCGAGAAGCTGCGCCACGGAGATTTCCCAACCCTTCCCTTCATCCATGGGAATGAAACTCGCTTGGCTTGTTGATCCGCTTGGCAAGGCGTATCGATGCTCCTTTTATAGGCATGGCACCTCTTCTACTTTGTCTTGTTCCTTCGACAGGGCATCGTGCGCTACATGCTTTATCTCATCGAGCAGTGCGTCCACCCATGCGTTCTTATCCTGCCGACATCTTTAGTCCCGGTTGTACCCACCAGCCGGGACTAAAGGTTACCCACACGTCCTTATCCCACCGACAGTTTTGTTAGATGACACAAAAAAGGATCTTTAGTCCCGGTTGTACCCACCAGCCGGGACTAAAGGTTACCCACACGTCCTTATCCCACCGACAGTTTTTGGCGCCACCTGCGTTCCCGCCTATTTTTCTTCCCGCGCTTTCCACTTGCTTCCCGCCTCCGTCCTCCCGCCATTTTTTCACTATATATATGTTGGCTTGGCCTCCATTTACATATCACATCTAGACTCATATCCGCAAACCTCATCACCAGGTCACATGGCTTCCATCGTATCTCTAACCCTCCGGGAGGCGGAGGCGCTTTGCGCGTCGAACTACCCCTGCCCGCCGGGCTACCGCGTCCCTACCGGCTGGTTGCTGAGTGTCGGAGGGGTACCGGTCCCTCCTGTCCCTCTAGGTGTGGCGCGCGAGATGGCCATCACGAACCACTACTACTTCGAGCTCACGCCAGAGCAGCGGAGGAATCCCCAGTGGCATCCCGACTACAGCCCGACTTGGGAAAGCTTCTTCATCAATCGGCGTGAGAGGGCGCTCGCCAGGCACGAGGAGGGCGGCCCGCCTCCTTCGAACTTCAACGAGGCCGGCCGTCGGCTGTGGTGGTGCGGCCGGACTCTCCGAGGGCGTCATGGCCTACCGTGGCCCCCGCCTGCGCTACCCTCGGTCCCGGCCCACGCGTGCTCTCCCGTCGAGGTTCGACTACCGCGACCCCGATGCCGGCGACGATGATGACGGCGACTATGACGACTACGGTGGCGAGTACTATAGGGCTAGGCACGAGTATGGCTGAATGACTAGAACAGATCGAATGCGGCGATGTATCTTAATTAATTTTCAGTTGAGCTCTGTACTTTAATTCCATGTATGTGGCGGGAAACTTTTCTCCGAGGAGCTCCGTACTTTAATTTCAGTTCAATCGTAATAAATTTCGTGTCAACCACTTTATTGAACAAAACCAACCGACATCGACTTTATAAACTAAATTTAAACTAATAGAACCGACAACGACTTTATTGAAATTACAATAAAATAGATAAATTACTAGTCTAGTCTCTACTCGTCGTCGGAGGTTGTTTCCGTCCAAATGTCCTCCCACCGAGGGTCGTTTTCGGTCCAAGTTGTATTCGGGTTCTCGAGCTCGAAGGCGGCGACGGCCCGACGGTGGCGCCCGTCGGAGCTGCGTTGTGCCCTAAGGTTAGCAAAGAACGCGTCGGTGTTGTCGGCATCGTTGGGGAACTGCGCCCTCCACTGGCGCATCAACTGCTCTTCGCGCTCGGCGATGGCGATCCTGCGCTGCACCTGGCGGTGCCGGCGACGGTCCTCGTCGTCGATGAGGCACGGCGGCGGCGCGAGGAACTCCGCCTCCTCTAGCGATTCAACATCCGGGAAGTTCATGTCTCGCCCTGGCTGCCGAAAGCGCCACGCCGCCGCGTCGTAAGCGCGCGCCGCCAGCTCCGGCGTGTTGTACGTGTCGAGGGTGAGGCGGAAGCCACCGGCCCGTATCTCGGCGGTGAACCTACCGCTCGGACGCACTCGAACGCCACGGAAACCGGACGCCCCTCGACGACGTGGAGGCATCCTGGAGATGAATGAGCGGAGGCGGTGGCGACGTGTGGTTGCGCCCGCACTCGTCGCTCTATATAGCGCACGCGGGGCATGGCACGTGTAAGCCACGGCTACACACGTCGCACGCCGGCGTCGGCGGGGCGAGGCACGTGGAAGCGGTGGCTACACGTCGCACGACGGCGTCGACGGGTAAGCGACACGTGTGGCACGGCGGAGGGACACGTGGCACGGGGAAGGGACACGTGTGGCACGGCGGCGGTGGCCAGTACACGGCGGTGGCGGCGGTGGCCAGTACACGGCGGTGACGGTGGCCAGTACACGGCGGTGGCGGTGGCGGCGGTGGCCAGTACACGGCGGTGGTGGTGGCCAGTACACGGCGGTGGCGGTGGCCAGTACATGGCGGCGGCGGCGGTGGACACGTGTGGCACGGTGGTGGCCAGTACACTGCGGTGACGGTGGTGGCGGTGGCCAGTACACGGCGGTGGCGGTGGCGGCGGTGGCCAGTACACGGCGGTGGCGGTGGCGGCGGTGGCCAGTACATGACGGCGTCGACGGGTAAGCGACACGTGTGGCACGGCGGAGGGACACGTGGCACGGGGAAGGGACACGTGTGGCACGGCGGCGGTGGCCAGTACACGGCGGTGACGGTGGTGGCCAGTACACGGCGGTGGCGGTGGCCAGTACACGGCGGTGGCGGTGGCCAGTACACGGCGGTGACGGTGGCCAGTACACGGCGGTGACGGTGGCCAGTACACGGCGGTGGCGGTGGCGGCGGTGGCCAGTACACGGCGGTGGCGGTGGCCAGTACATGCATGGCGCGGGCGGCGGTGGACACGTGTCGCAGTGCGGTGGCTTTTTTTTTCATTTGAAATAAGGCGGGAATGAAACTTTTTTAAAAAAGTGGCCTTTGGACCCGGTTTGTAATACAAACCGGGACTAAAGGCCTTTTTTGCGCGCGCAGCGAAAACGCAGCAAAAAAGACCTTTAGTCCCGGTTTGTATTACAAACCGGGTCCAAAGGGGGGCCTTTGGTCCCGGTTGGTGCCACGAACCGGGACCAAAGGGTATGCCAGTATAAAAGCCAACACTTCGTCTCCGCGGAGATCAATCCCGCGGAGACGAAGCATTGGACGCCGCCAGGCTGCCGAACCACCGCGCGCCATCGCCGCCGCCACCGCGCGCCATCGCCGTCGCCCTCCCGCGCGCCACCGCCACCGCGCCCGCCGTCGCCGTTGCCACCGCGCCCGCGCCCGCCGTCGCCGTCCACCGCTCCGTCGCCGTCCACCGCGCGCTCGCGTCGCCCGCGCGTCGCCCGCCGCCGTCGCCCGCCGCCTCGACCTCTCTGCCCGCCCGCGCGCGTCGCCCGCCGCCTCCTCCTCGACGACCGTCGGCCGCCGCCCGAGCCGCCGGCAAGGTAAGTCCCGCCGGCCACGGGCCTTCTTTTTTTCAAGTTTTTTTTGTTAGTTTATTTGTTAGTTTGTTTTCATTTGTTAAAATTACATTAGTTAGTTTGTTAGTGTTAGTGTTAGATAAAAAATTAGTTAATTAGTTTGTTAGTGTTAGTGTTAGATAAAAAATTAGTGTTAGTGTTAGATAAAAAATTAGTTAGTTTGTTAGTGTTAGTGTTAGTGAAAAAGTTAGTGTTAGATAAAAAAATAGTTAGTTTGTTAGTGTTAGTGTTAGTGTTAGTTTGCTAGTGTTAGTGTTAGTTTTTTTGTTAGTGAAAAAATTAGTTTGTTAGTGTTAGTGTTAGATAAAAAATTAGTTAGTTTGTTAGTGTTACTGTTAGTGAAAGAGTTAGTGTTAGTGTTAGTGAAAAAGTTAGTGTTAGTGTTAGTGAAAAATTAGTTAGTTAGTGTTAGTGTTAGTGTTAGTTAGTAAGTATGTAGTGCCACCGCGCCCCCGGCCCAAAATAAAGTATGTAGTGCCGGCGCCCCCCAAACGGTAGTGCCGGCGCCGACTAAGTAGTGAATTTATTTTTTAATTTATGTTAACGTTGGTACATATATATATGATTTGTTTTCGTAGCTACGATGCCGCGACAGCCGCCGCGCCGTGGTCTGACTCTTCTAGAGGAGATGGAGCAGATGGGGGAGGTCCGGGACTGGGCTCCGCCGGGGTGGCACTCGGGAGGTCTTAGCTTCCGGGTCGCGCACCTTGGTGCGGAATCCGGGTCCCGTTGTCGACCCGGATATTCTTTGGTGGAGGTCTTATAGGCCACGGTCGTTTCAGAGGGAGCCGGCCCCGCCGGAGGAGGTAGCTCAGCGCATTGAAGCGGAGGACCAGCACGTTCGCCGTTACATGTACGCGTTAGACAACATGTATAGGACCGGATGGAGCGTTATGCGGGGATCTCATGTTAGCTATGCTCCCGTTGTTGTTCCGTGGCTTTGGGGGTACACCCGGCGCGGCTCGGGACCCGGTCGGCGCCCTCTAGGACCCGGTCTGCGCGGTTGAGTGGTTGTAGTAGTGATTCATATGTATTAGGGTTAAATAAACATGAACCCGATCTATGTATGCATGTAATCGCACTATCTGCTTTCAGCACTATATTATCGATCGTTATTTAAGAACTACATATGTAACTCCATTTTCAGTTTTCTGCATTATCCTTAATTTGATCATATGATGGTTCCTATGTATAGCTTGCGGGTCGTTGTAGAAAGCATGGACAGAGATGAATTTCAAGAAAATTTCATGGAGAACCTCATAGCAAACGGTACTCCGGATGATCGCGACGACGACGTTATTCCGGATGATGGCGGTGACGATGTCACCGCAACTTATTTGAATGACTCCGGTGAGGGAGCGGAGAATATTGAGGAAGAAGATCCTGGTGGCGCCGGTGAGGAACAAGATCATCATAATGGCTCCCGAACTCGTAGTTATCACCGAGGTATATAAACTAATTAAGCCGCTGTTGATCGACTAGATGCATTAACTAATTAAATTGTACTGACTATGAATTATTTCTTTTTTAGCCCTCCGGATCGAGCACTTCTTCTGTAAAGTCGAGGAAGCGAGGCCCGGCCAAAAAGTTGGATGACGGTGTTAGGCACGACATCACCCACATCGAAAAGGATGGTAAACCGATTGCTCCGGAGAAAGGTGCAAAGGCATTTATAGCTCAATGCGGAGTGCTTGTTAGGGACCACGTCCCGATCACCGTTCGAGAATGGCACAAGCCGAAGGGACTAGTGCTGTCTCGCAGAGGAAGAAGGTCAAGGTCTTTATATCGATGATGTAGCCAAAAACAGCATTATGGACAAGCTCATGTCACATTTCAACATAGTACCCGAAGAGGGGGTGACGCTGAAAAGGCCAAGATGGAGCAGGCCCTCCGCGAGTTTGGCAAGAAGAAGATGGCCGAACTATTCAAGAGCCACAAGAAAAGATTGCGCCGCCTTATCAAGATAAAGAAGACTCCGGACAATGAGAAGGTAAAAAATCACTGGGAAGAATTCGTGAAGTACAGCACGGAGTCAGAAGAATTTAAGAGAAGTTCGGAAATAAATAAGGCAAATGCTGCGTTGAAGCTATATCACCAAATTCTGGGTCCGGGTGGATACGGGGCTAACCGTCCTAAGTGGCAAGCGAGCTGAGGCGGAACCGACCGAGTAAAGGGATCAGATTAGGGACACACGGTTGGATCGAACGGTGCAAGGAGTGGTTCTACGGGATTGGGGGAACGTTGGATCCGTAAACAGGGAAGTGCATCTATAAGAAAGCTCATCTGAAGGTTCCCATTGATGCCCCGGAAAGAGCACATAGGGACGTGGAGGCGGGGTTGTTCCAGCCCGAAAGAGAGAACGATGAGCCGACACGCGCCCTTGGGAACAAAGAACACGGCGGACGAACACGAGGCACAGAAGGCTCCGTTCCGTGGAAGTATGGCTTTCCTGCGGAAAGGAAGAGATTTCCTGATAAAAGCCATGAGAGGAGGAAGGCAAGGGAAACAGACCGCCTGGCTAACTTAGAGGAGGGTATGAGCACCATGAAAGCCCAATTAACCATGGTAACCCAAGTACTTACATCTCAGATGGCTCAGGGGCAGGCTGTAGATCCTGCATTGCTCAATGCCCTCGCCCCGCTGCAATCTCAACCACACCGGAAAAGCAGCGTGGCTTCCTCTCAGCAGGTGGATAATGATGATGATGATGACCAGGTGGTCGAGCCTCCTCGCTACCCCCGTGGATGATCTCACCGAGAGCCGTCCTTGTGAGGTGCATGTTAAAGTTTTCAACCTATCCTTCAAGGCGGCGGTCGGCATCCTCTTACCTACAAGGTCTTACCATTGCCGTTCGGTCCAAGACGACTTTGCTCGTTGTGATGGTGGATGAAGTGTTGAGAGATTATGAGGGGTTGGTGCTTGAGCACCCTGCAGGTGAAGATGGGGAAATCAAAGAACTGGGAGAAGCCCGTAGAACCACCGTGCAATGGCGGAAGGAGAACATTGTGTTTCCAGGTGAGAAGCCAACAAGCATGCCACCTCCACCTCCTCCGCCACTCGTGCAGTCTCCTCCGCGTGATGATTCTCCCGTGCGCGATGATGATTCCCCTATCCATGACCGGTCTGCTCCGCGTGAAAATACTCCGCCGCCTCCTCCTCCTCCTCGTCGAGAGACTCCGCCGCCTCCACTTAAGCAAAAGAGGAAGCTGTCCGCGGCACCTCCTACAGCTCCGAAGAGATCATCAACTCCAATGAGGGCACGAGACTCCGCAGTTGTTACCACATGAGCGAGACCGAAGAGCAAAGGCGTTTCTTGCGCCGAAGAAGATGTTTATTCGACCGCGAGACAGTGAAGCACTTTGCCGAGACGAGAATGAAGAGACCTGAGCTGAGAGCTGATTATGACCGCTCTCTTGGACAGTCCTCTAGAGCGAGCAAAGAAGCAAAAAAGTCGCCCGGCTTGGACAGCGAGACATTCAGGCCGCACCCCACTTCATCATGGAGCCATATAATGATCCGGAGACGGCATCGATGATCGAACGGGCGGCTAGAGCTCGGGGAGCATCGGTTGAGTACGAAGATTACTATCCAACGGCTCAAGTGGTAAACAAGTATAGATACGGATCCGATCTCGTCAAACCCGGCGAGCTCGCGCGTCTAGGGACTCGGATGCGAAGGTTGCATGAATGGTACCTGAAAGCCTCGTCGAAGATGTGAAAGCTACATCACGGTGTATCTTAGAGATGAGCATTACTTCCGGGGGAAGACGAGATAAACCTTGAGTTAGAAGAACTGTTTCAGTTATTCAATCAAGACGCCCTCGACAAAGTCTGTCATCGGTTGCTACCGCCCGTAAGTGATTTATTTGTGTAATTAAGTTTGTAGCTCATTCATTTGCACTAACAATTATCCTCATTATATTCTTTGTGTACGCTATACATTTGATTATGCAGAATGAAGAAGCTGGAATACAAAAGAGGCAAGCTCCTACCGCTGGGGTTCATAGACCCAAACACAGTTCATGAAGTTACGGTTCGACAGTACCCCAAGGACACAGAGGACAACATCGCAATGTTTTTAGAGAAGCAAGCAGACAAAGAGGATATATTCTTTCCCTACAACTTCAAGTGAGTGTTATATATAACATACATTATGCTTGTGCACCTTCCACTTTATTCTCGTAATCATTGAGCTATGCTTGTGCAGATTCCACTTTATTCTCCTAATCATTGATCTTCCCCTTGGAGTTGTAAAAGTCATGGACTCGAAACGTAAAGAATATGCGGAATGGGCGGACATGGCTGCCATCCTCCAGAGGTAGTTTCAATCAATTTCGTATTGGCATCTTCATCTGTTCTAATTCGAAGATATCATCAACTAATCAATTACTCATTTACTCATTATTTTTTGTCGGGCAGGGCTTGGAAATGGTTCATCAATACTGTTCCGGGTAAATGGAAACCGGAGCTTACATTTGAAGATTACCCTGTAAGTATACTATATATATAGCTATGTCCGTGAAACTTTATATATGATATTTACTTTCAATACGATGCTTGATTATTAGTTTGATCGAACTATTTTTTCGTAAAGTGTATGAGGCAGGAACCAGGGAATAACTTATGTGGATACTACGTCTGCACCTTCATGCGTGACATTGCCTGTCCCAAGGGTGGGGATGCCCGTATACACCACACTCGTGTACGATAACAAAATTTCACAATTAATCTTAATTAGTACCATCTATTGTATTGAGTTCCATTCATATATTGATCTCCCTTTTTAAATACAGATGACGGAGGATCAAATAAAAGCAATTCAAGAGGAAATCGCGGGATTCTTTATTACCGAGGCCCTTACCCCAGGTGGAGAGCACTATCGGCGGATCGTGACGGCGGAGGAAATTCGTCGAGGAGATGTTGTATTGTAAATATGCATGCATTACGTGTACTGTTGACGATGTCGTGTACTGTTGACGATGTCTATATATATTCATGACGATTTTTTGTGGTTTCTTGAATGATATATATGCATTGCTGAAACTCTGCCGCGGCAGAGAAACGCCCTGTTTCTCTGCCGCGGCAGAGAAACGCTGGTACAGCCTAAACCTGTGCCGCGGCAGAGAAATAGCAATTCTCTGCCGCGACAGAGGAACCTAGGCCCGGTTCGTACCACGAACCGGGACCAAAGGCCTTGCACCGCGAGCTCCCTGGCCGCACCACGTGTCGAGGCCTTTAGGCCCGGTTCAACTTTGAACCGGGACTAAAGGGTACCCCCTTTAGTCCCGCCCAATTGGTCCCGGTTTGGGAACCGGGACTGAAGGTCCAAATGGACCGGGCCTATTGCCCCTTTTTCTACTAGTGTATTGATATAATGCAGGGGTGTGTAGCTACCCATGCAGGTAGGAGGCTTCATCCCTAGGTGGGATATTGGGGCCGGGACTAGGGATGCTCTTATAGTATCTTAGACTACAACTCTTAAGCAATACAGATGCCGCAGTCTGTATAATGTTCAGCTTTAATAAAACACTGAAGTTTTCCTAAAGAATTAGGTCTGAAATTAATGTTAAAGTCTTATAGGGCGTTAGGATCAAACCATAAACTCCTAATCCGTAGAATTGGCACCCTGAACTTAGGATTTCCTTCATTTTCAAATGAGATTTGCTGACGTGGAACACTCATCTCTCTCTTTTCCTCCTAACATGGCACATAAATTATCCTTCATTTAGATGTGATTTAATCCGCCGCAGGCCTTGTTTGGTAAATCCCCTATCTTGGTGGATTAGATTGGACTGGGGTATATTTTAGATGTGCAAAGGATTTAAACCACCTCAATCGATGTCAATCCCCTTCACATCATCTCAAACCGAATAAGCCCTCAAACCAGGACAATCCGCTCCGGAATCTGTGAAATCGAACAAGGCCTCATGTGATTAATATCTCCCTCCCCAAAGCATCCGAAGAACAAGCCTAGCACCAGCGATGGAGGCTACTGTCCATTTACATTCCTCCTAGATGCCCTGCCGCCTAAAGCCCAGGTCTTTTGAGCTTAGGCTTGTGCATAAGCCGTCATGGCCCGAGCTGTCCAGAGAAACAGTTGTGAGAATAAGCCCATAAAAAACTGCACCCCAGTTCTTTTTGGCTTCTACTATCTAGCTTATTGTCTAAGTTATCTAACAAAAAGTCTATAATGCCCTGGAGATGAATTTGTGCTGTGATAAACTACTAAATATTCTCACAATGTTCTATGTATCCATCTGTTGATTATATATGTAAAGTGCTGGCCATAAACAAAGAACAACAGAATTCATATATTTACAAATGCCTTTACATGCTGGGCATATATGAACACCCGAGTTTACATGCTGATACAGTGATACGCAGTACCTACTACAAATCTGTAGTCTTTTGCTAATTTCTATCACAATTCCATGCATCTAGTACTACTGAACAGGACCGTACCAGGACATAGCTACTGCTAATGAACAAATCTGAGAGAAACAGAGGCAAAAAGAAAGAAGTTCCTTTGCCGTCCGTGTAGTACAGGCAGCAGGCGAGGCTGGCCCTTGAGCAGGCGATGGTTGACGTGGTCCGCGGCGGGAGAAGCAGGCCGGCCGGAGGAGGAACGCCGGTGGATGGCCGCAGCGGTCGGCGAGCTCGAGGTCGGCTCGACCCAGGCCGACGAGATGGGGAGACCGTGCGGCCTATCCTCCCTCCATGGAACGGAACGGGGCCGCTGCGGAGAAGGCTTTGGCGGCGGTCCGGGAGATGGGGAGGCAGCAGCGCGGGGAGGCGGCGGACGGAGTGGTCAGAGGTGCCGGCGGTATGAGGAACCCTATCGTGAGAGGAGGAAAGAACGAGCGTGAGAGCGGGCCGTGCGGGTCATTTGTCCAGAGAAAAAACGTTTCGGTCGTGCCTAGGCAACGCGGTGACATTTGCATGTAAATACTGCGAGGAATAGGGGCAACACCAAATACCGATTCGGTGGGAGCTCGGGAAGCTGTGAAAAGCTGGGGTCTGGTAGCTTCCCCAAATCGTGAATGAATCGTAGGAAACGGCTGTCCGAAAAAACGGCTTAAAATCGAGTTCTTTTCAGCTTAAGCTCATCTGGACCTCTAAGCCGTTCAAAAGCTCTAAAAGAACTGGGCCTAAGAGCATCTCCAATCGCGTCCCCCAAACGGCGTTTGGGGGACGGCGGACAAGAAATGGAGAAAATCGCGTTCCAGTCGCGCGCCCCAAAGCTAAATAGCGCCTCATTTTGTGTCCGGCGTCCCTGGTAGAGACTCTATGTATAGAGTCTCTACCGGGGACGCCGGACACAAAATGAGAGACCATATGCATGCATGCAGCCCCTAGTCCCCACATGCCATTCTCTTTCCCCACACTTTCTCTCACCTACTTTTCCCACATGGGGTGGTCCCTTCTATTAAAATGCATGCATTCGGACGCTGTTTGAGGGACGCGGCTGGAAAGGGTCTCTTTTCTGTACAGATTTTTGATCTCTTTTTGTCCGGCGCGGTCCTAAACATGCCCCAAATCATTTGTGCCGGACGTTTTTTGAGGGACGCGACGGAAGATGCTCTAAACTTCTCCGAGTGGTGTTCACCTAGATTCCTTCCTCTTCCACTTCCATCACACTATAACGACGATGCAGATGTCTGTGCTGGTGGTGCCGCCGCTGGCTGAGAGTCCTTCTACGAGAGGAACCATTCATTTTTGGAGTCAAATACCAACTCCTTCATTGAGTACCCTTGTGTCGGACAAGATGACCAAGCGTTGAGCCTCTACATCTTGGTCTTCCAGCTTCAGCCGCAACAATAAGTCGACTCCCGAAGAGGTGTATGCAAGCTCTCTCTGACTGGTGCGGTGGGTGCAACGCATTGACGAAACTCCTAGGTGGCGCGCTGTAGGTGGATCGATGTCGAGTTTCCGATGACGAAACACCAGGTTGAATTCATCCACACGACTCCGCCCCTATCTATCCAGCCTCATGACCCATCTACGTCATCCCCGCTCAGCTCGCCGTCCACTGTCTCACCCACTCGCCAAACTCCTCCCCAGCTTGAGTCCTACACCACGGTACACCAAGATACTGACCTTCTTCATTGGGTTATATTGGAATGATGGATTAGGGAATCCAACCAAAAGTCCAAACTAATGAAAATATAATATATATACTATATATTTAAACACCCCTCCTCTCATGTAGTTGGACATATGAGAAGACTGTTGGATAATTAGGTACAATTTCCATGATTAATTCCAGAATATTAAGCATGACGACAGTAACTACTAACATGTGAAACTCGAACATACTAGATGCAGTGATCAACATGAACAGATAGCGAGCAAACAGTACAACATCCATCGCTAAACGGATCGAGATATGTCGCACGTACCGATCCGGTGGAGGTGGCGGTGAAGGTGTAGCGGACGATGTTGCAGCAGTAACGTTGTTGATGACGGGGACGACGGGTCGTAGTAGACGGCGTTGAAGACAGCGGTAGGCAGCACCGCCCGACTTGGACGGAAGGCGACCCGTGATGAAGAGCTTGAGCGGTCGCGCGAGCGCTTCCCAAAAACCTAATTCGCCCTCTCCCGTACAGGATCGCAAGGACGAGCGGTTCCGGAGACCTGCTCTCCCGTTCGCCGATGCACGTCGGCGCGCGGGATGGAGTAGGCTACGATGGCGGCGCAAGCAGAGAGAGGTGGAAACCCTAACTCGTGTATTCAGTATGTTTCTGCGGTAGCCGGGCAAGAGATTATATAGGCTCGGAAAACCCTAGGCAACGTGGGCCACGCCCACGTCGCACGAACGTTTTGAGTCGGTTACAGATAGCCCACGACCCGGGAGCGACCCGAACCGACTAACTGCGACGCGTCCGTCTAGGACTCTGTTCGTTTTCCTGAGCTGCAAAAAGTAAGAAAAGTCTCGGCTCGAGCGAGGAGGAGGAGGAGGAGGAGGAGCGCGCGCGTGTAGCACTCCTTTTCTCACTCACTTACTAGTGATGGAACAACCCACCTTATAAGGTGGTCTAACTTCCTCCCAACTTTCCATGTGGGACTAAACTTCCCACCTCTTGCCACTCCCTAGTAAGCTGCCACCAACTTGGGCTCAAACTCACAAGGCTTCCACTATGTGGGCTTTGAGATTTATAGGAAAATCTGAAATCTAGTATGGGCCATTAAGTGTAGGCCCAATATTTCAACAAAGACTAGAGAAGTGAGATCGATAAAAGACCCGAACTAGTTTTTTTAATCTTAAATAGTGCTTTAGCCAGATCTTGAATTTGAGAACTCAAAGCTCAGTTTCCAGGTCTGCTTTAGCCAGCGTTGCGCTGCTATTGTTCTTGCCTCACCTGGCGGGATCAGGTAAGAGTTGAGGGTGACTGCTGCCGCAACAATCACTTCTGGTACTGTAGCTACATTCCGCTCACTTAACCTGCTTCATAAGTTGCACGCTTTCCACTCACCTAATCGGTATGAGTGCAGACAAAGGTACTAATTAAGAAACATCAGGTATTTCTATCAGGCTAAAGATCTGCTCATTTTCTAGTTTTGACCTATAAAAGACACTTATGCTGGGCTTGTGTATTTTTACGGATTTGCTTCGTCTCAGAGAATTTTTTAAGTCATAGTCACTAACAAAAATATGCTTCAAAGGAGAACCAACCTGATGTTGGGTGGTTAGGAGGGTGGTTGTACCCCCAGCCCACCAGAGTTCAAATCCCAGATTTGACATCTGTGTGTCTCATAAAGGCGGAATATTCATTCAGTGGGAGGCGACGTTCCCGTCGACAGCGAGGCGCCTGTGGTGACTTCGTCAATTTCAAGATCCAATCCGCCGGCTCAGTCTTCCGGAGGTGCTCATAGGGGTAGGGTGTGCGTGTGTGCGTTCATAGGGGTGAGTGTATGCGCGTGTACGTGAGCGCCTGCGTTTGTACTGTGTTTCTCAAAAAAAAAAAATGCTTCAAAGAACGTGCAATTGTACTTCTATAGTTGCACTTTTTTAAATTGCAGTTGCCTTTTTCTCAGGCAGCCAAGATTGGGCTCGTTCAAAAAATCATCCGAGATACTGATTTATTGTCCGATTTATTGTGAATCGGATGGTAACCGATAGGATTTCGATATATTGGCTAATTTATCGCTGAAATGGATATTTCTGCCAATTTTCAATTCGATAGCCGATATTTCGCCCGATTTTCAGTCTGATGTCCGATATTTCGGCGGATTTCTGGTGGAATTTCGCTGAAATTAGGTCTGGTAGTTCGATATTTTCATCTTATAATCAAGGTATGCATTAGCTCAAATTTTCATTTTGATTGATTCAAATGCAAGGAATCAAGGTATTACTTCTTTTCAATGCTCCAATATTATTTTTACATTACATATTATAGAAACTTTATTGCCGAAAATTAGGATTTTTTAAAATAATTCAATAAATGGCCAACCAATAATATCGATTAATTGGCCTATAAGCGATTAATTTCCATTTGAAGGTCGACCGATAAGTTAATGATTAACGATTTTTTAAACATTGAGAAAATCTCAGTAGACTGAGACATAGATAAACCCTTATTTTTAAGCCAAGCTAAAAGATTATCATTTCGATCCGCTCACGAGTCTCGAGCTTTTCTTTCAGCACTATCTCGTTCTCCTTCTACCGCTCCTCCCTGAACCGACGATTCTTCTTCTTGCATCGGCCTCGTGCGGCTAGATCGTGTGGACATACTCCGCTTGTTGTTTATTCCCGTGAGGTTAAATGGTTTGGCCAGATTGAGCGGCCGCTTATGTTGAACAGGACATATACGTACGTACAATGTGTATGCTTGCTGATTACGGGCGCGGAGTCCCAAGTCCTAATCCAAGAAACGCAACATATAAAACCACGACAACTCCGCTCCGTAAACTTCTCTTTCCCTATTTAGTAGAGCGGCCCCCATCTTTGCCCATACATTACTGACGGCGGCGCGGACGATCGATCGGGAGATGGGTGGATCATCGAGACGCGCCAAGCCCCACCCGTCGCCGGAGACGAGGAAGGAGACGGCGGCGGCATGCAAAGCGGCGGCGGATGAGGCGCGGAGGAAGGACCGGCCGAAGGAGGAGCAGGCAGCGTTGACTAAGTGGAACGCGACGGGGGACCCCGAGGCGGCGGTGTACCTGTCGCGGCTGCAGGAGGAGCAGATGAAGTTGCTCCAGATGCGGCAGGCGGAGGAGGACCATGTCCGCTGCTCGGAGTACCCGTCGGCCGGCCGGGACAACGCGCCCGTCTGGGCTTGCATGTACCGCGATGGCTGGAAGGCTCGTAAGCGTGGCACCTACGAGGACACCAGTTAAGTTCAAAACTTAAACATGGATATTCTCTTCTTTCCTTTCCATGGATATTTTCAGTCCACACGCCTATAAGTTCAAAACTTGCTTAATTATAACACCATGTGCCACAAATTAAACGCAGCGGCTATCCGGGCAATGCGCTTCACGGACACCAAGCCAGGCGCCAAGCATCCCGCCGTCCCGACGGGAACTCTGCAGATCTTTGCCTTCAAAATCGCGAGCATTGCGAAGGAACTACGGTGGCCGCTCGATGTGTATGGCTTGATCGCCATAAGAGACCACCTAGACCGTAACCGCAATGTTATCTTTGCTCGCGCCAGAGATAATTGTCAAACCATCACCGCGGAGGTTTGTGCGCTTTGCTGTTGGCTACTCATTATTTTTCTTTGGGCATCATAGTTTAGTCGTGTGTTTCAGTTAATTGTCATTTTTGGCTTAAAGCGTTCTAACATTGTTAACATGGCATATGCTAAGACTATGGAATTCTTATCCCAATGCTTCATTGGTATTTCTCCAATTATTTGTATGCCTTCTAGTCTTTGCACAATCTTATCTATATCTTGTTTAGATTTTATGTCTCTGTACCAATTTGGTGCGAATGATTGTAACCCTATACACTCTGTGCATGTATTTTCTATCTGTTGAAGTGTGCCTTGAATTTACTGTTTTCTATGTTATGTTTGCTCAATGTTTAGATGTTCTTTGATTTTAGATCGTTTCGAAATGTAAATAAGCTGGATTTAGACATGATTGCTAACACAATATTGTTGTCAAGTAGCAAGTTCTCATCATCATGTGCTACTCTTTCTGTTTATACCATGAACGTACTTTTAGTTTCTGTTATTGTAATTTATTTATACCTGATATAATCCTATAAATGAGTTATGTAGCAATGGTCAGACATGCCTTTTTTGTTGTTGTTGCTTATGCAACTGTCATGACTGTAATTCATGTAACTGCAATCTACCTCTACATGGTAAATGAGTTATATATATATATATATAATTAAGCATGGGAAAACACTGCATCTTTGTTATCAATTTATAGGGTTTTCTATATTTATTATTTTTCTTGTTAAATAGAAATTATACTATTTACAAATATTCTCGTACTGATGAGCTTTAGTAATTGGTGTATGCAGAATCCATATTTAACACTAACAGGACCAAGCCGTGCACCTGTGTTGTGTGATGTGTCAAATTCTGTGCGCTTTGAGGTTGCGTTGAAAGTGAAGGGCGCCACTAATGAATCTGAAGATAAAGATCTCAGCTTCTTAGCTTCAAAGTACAAAACGTTCAAATGGCACACACATGTGATCAACTATGTTGACACTAGCAAGCTTTCCAAACTTGAGTTCACATTCGCCAACCTTGCTAAATCTGTGGAGGCTACGATCAATATACAAGTTATTCATGGCTCGTGGCCAGATGGTTGTCAAGGCATATTTAGTGCCAGCACCATTAGTCTAGATGACATGAAAGTCAAGCTCCTCTCTACTGAAGATGGCAAGTTGCCACTGATGGTTGATGGTACGATAAAGCTTTCACGTCACATTGTCTCTGTTGAAATCGAGGGAGAGCTGAAAATTTCCGTTGCGGTAAAATATGCCAACGGCAAACAAGTCACTACAAATGATGAAATCATTTTTACACCTAGAATAGCTGGTAGAAGTTCTGCTATCCTTGATGTTTTCTCATGTCAGATGAAAGTAATTATTGCATGGTCACTCGTTTGCAGATATTGATGTTTAGACACAACAATGTACTATGAGGCCTAGATACATTTTATACATGACTAGTCTTTCATTCCATTTCCAATGTTCCTATGTGCTTATTAGGGGCAGCATATGAAGGTTGTGTAAAATCGGGCACGTGGTGGCCGAATCGGGAACGTGGGCGCCTCACGAAGAATAACCGGTGACACCTATTTGGCCATCACACTTGGTGCACTTTGGTCCCATTGCAACTTGCGACCAATTGCTTTTGTGCATCCTCACATCTTTGTGGTCCACCACCATCTCTTTCATGGTTGGTGGATGTTCTTCTGTTTACCCGTGATGACAATGGAGTTTGGCATTTTTTTCGAAAGTACACGCGGAAAATGTACCTTTAATTTATAGCAGAAACACACTTCAGTTACAAGACTCCCTCCACACAAAATGAGGATAAGCAACCAGCACCCGAAAAAACTTAAAACAAACTACTGAACTCATTTCATAAAACAAGACCTATAAATTTGGTCAATGGTCAAAGCTTATCATTGACCAAACATATATAGGAAAATAACAACACTAATAATATTTGATTAATACACTATGAAAATATAATTTGTGGTGGATTTACTGATATTTATTAGTTAATGTAGATATTGATATTTCTGTTCAGTAACATGGTTAAACTTAGACAACACTGACATCAGACCAAAAAAATTTATGCTTTGTTTTGTGAAACAGTGGGAATACTCACTAATTTATCTATGGCAACCGCTCCAGCCAATCTAAGTTATGTTTAGGCTAGCTCAGCGATGGTTGAGGGTGACTTTTCAGAGTGGTGGTCGCTGGTGGTGCGGACCGCCCCTGCAAGGGCACCTCGTTGCCGATGATGCTCCCCGGTGAATTTGGAAGCACCTGAATGCTACGGCTTCGACAACGCGCGCCCGTCGGTGACTTCTTTGTTCAACGACATCAGAGCTGAGGCGCTAGATTGGGCGGATGCGGGTGCCCGGGATATTCGCCAACTACTTCCCTAGATTAGATTTTTTGGGTTTAGTTGTATAGCGTGGTGTTGGTCCTTTCTTGGACTTGTACATATAACATTTTTCTATCAATGAACGTAAGGCTTTTGTGTTTTCACGAAAAAACTCAGCGCAAAGGATCCTAAACTGGCCTGGGGGTCTCTATATAGATCACAAATATATCCAACATATGTGCTTACAACACGGAGTTCCCCTAAGAGCATCTCCAACAGGCACGCTATAGTTTGGTGCGGTATATGACGCTGCCGCCGCGCTGTAAACATTTGCCGCGCGATGGAGCGATTTTTCCCCCACCGGGTGCGCCAGTTTGTAGCGCGCGTCGTCGCGGTAAACTAGCACCTCCGCCGGACGCTCTATTTTGCCGCGCGCGGGCGCGGCGCAAACAACAAACACACACAACTATGCATCCAACAAGATCAAACAACCATATAAAATTCACAAATAAAATGAACCATTCAAATACAATACATTGTTCACACCAAATACAACAAGTCCAACATATAACAATACAACATAGTTTTCAGATAATACAACACATGCCGCTGGACAATTCTTCCAACTCCAATGCATACAATCAATGGAACCAAGCATACCGGGAAACCCCCGGTTGGCGTTGATATCCAAAAGCCTTGCCGTGTCTTGAGCATTGGGGGCTCTCAAGTATGTCGAGCCAAAGACATTCACAATTGCAACGACAAAGCGTTTCACACACAAGATAGAAGTGCTCTCTCCCATGGCCAAATGATCATCAATAAGATCCGCCGGTATACCATATGCCAACATACGCAAGGCGGCGGTCACCTTTTGATATGTGCTATGACCAAGTTCTCCGCCGGTATTTCTCCTTTGCTCAAAAAAGCGATCATACTTGGTCACCTCCGTTGCAATGTGCTTGAACAAGTTAAGACTCATCCAGAAACGCCGCCGAAAATAGCTTTCGGGGAATATCGGATTCTCATTGAAATACGACCGCATCAACTTCTCATGCCCTTCAATCCTTTCTCTCCACAACTTCTGTCTACCGAACACCGATCCACCAAATTTTGGCTTCTTAACGACGTGGTATGCTAATAGTAGCGATATGTTCTTCTCTTCCTCTTGGTCATACTCGTCATCCGATGAATCGTATGATGAACTCTACAAACATATATATGAAAATTACGTAAATATTAACTAACTATTGTACCTAATTGACGAGTAAAAATCACATGCTAATAGAGGCCGGCCGGCGGAGGTGCATACCTTGCGAGCAAATTGGCGAGCACCATGGGCGCGCCATGTTGTTAGCAAGCTCGAGGACGACGAGGACGACATGTCGACGGCGGCGCGGAGGAGGACGCGACGGCGGCGGGAAGGAGGACGCGGAGGAGGAGCGCCGACTACAGCCCGTCTCTGGCGGCGGCGCGAGCGTCACAGCGCGGCGGAGCGGCCGCCGCTGCCAGGAGGGGGCGCGGGCGAGGCGGATCTACGCCGCGGCGGCGCGCAGCAACGGGGGCGGCGACGGGGTCGACCGGCGGCGGCTGGATTTCACGGCCGCGGGAGGTGAGGAAATGGGGGCGCGGGGGGAAATTTCCTGCCGTTGGGTTTTCGCGCGGCCGCGGAGCGTTGCCGCGCACTGTAGCCGACGCGTCACATATGGCGCTCCGAATTGTGCAAAACGCCGCGCGCGCTAAATTTTTTGCAGCGCCGTTTACCGCGACTGCTGGAGCGCCTTCTTCCCTCCCGCGCGCGGTATACCGGCGGTTTTTTTTGCAGCACGGCCTATATAGCGCGCCTGTTGGAGATGCTCTAACTCAACACGCAAGGCGACAAATATATATGAATTGCCTTCATTTATTTCCCCTGATAATATCGCTTGGGCTAAATGAGATCAAGAAGTACATGAAGCCATTGGTAACAACAGGGAAACTTCGGCCAAAGGAGATGTTGGTGGGAGGTGTTCGTGCCCACCTCCATATGATGACATCTCCAATAGTCCGAACCTTGCAGGTCTAATCTATTCGGAGACGGACCACATTGTACTTCCTGCACACGCACCGAAACCAACACACGGCACCGGGAGCCAATAAAGGACGTTGAAGATGATCTCGTCTGGCTATGCCATGGCGGCGGCCGGTTCGGGCTTGTTAAGGAGGCGGCCTTTTTGAGACGGTCGATGGGGTGCCATGGTGCACGGCAGCGTTTTTCTAGTGGATAAGGGCATCTCCAGCGGCGGACCCAAATGGATGCTGAGCGATCGTTTTCGTCCGTCGTGACCGGAAATGCATCTGGCACCACCTCCAGCAGGGCGACGCAAAGTGATCGGGTCGTTCGCAGAGACACAAATCTGGCGCAAATATGCGCCTCGGGTGCGTCTCTGCGGACGCTGCGCGGACGCGCAAAGTGTCCGCTCGCGTCTGGCGGACTTTTCGTCGGGCCCGTCTGACAGCGACACTGCGTCGATGCGTCTTCTCAAATGTGCCAGCAACTGGCGCTGCTGCGTCGCTTCGGCAGTCTGCGCCACGTTAATGGCGATGTCTCGGCTGCTAGCCTATCTCCGCCAACCACGTTAATGGCCACGTGTTCCACGACCACCGCATGCCTCTGGCCTATATAAAAGGGGCGCGCGTTCTTCTTCCTCTCATCCACTCCTCCAAAGAAACCCTAGCCGCTACAAAGCTCGACCGTAGCACCGCCTAGGTGTTCCTGCGACGCAGCCAGGCCCGCGAGGAAGTCCATGGCCGGACCTGGTGGCCGGCGAGGCGGTCAAGGCCGCAGCCCTGGGCGCCCTCGGGGCCGGGGCAGGGGCCGCCGTGGTGGAGCATCTACGGCCCCACGCTCGCCGTCGTCTGCGCCCTCCTCGTCTTCGCAGGAGGACCGCTGCTTCGAGTTCCTCCTCCGCATCGATGACGACCCACTCGGCATCAAGCAGCTCCCGGACAAGTTCGCCGAGTTCGTCGATGGCGTCAAGCCGGCGCATTTGCAGCTACGGGAGGCCAGCTGCAACTTCTGCCGCTGGACCGTGGAGGTCTTGTTCGACGGGCAGGGCAAGATGTACCTGCACACGGGGTGGGACAAGTTCGCCCGTGACCTCGCGCTCGAGCCCGGCTGCCAGCTCACCTTCCTCTACGAGGGGGACGGCGAGATGATCGTCAAGGTGTTCGACGACACAGCCCGCTGATACGTCTCCGACGTATCGATAATTTCTTATGTTCCATGCCACATTATTGATGATATCTACATGTTTTATGCACATTATATGTCATATTTATGCGTTTTCCGGAACTAACCTATTGACGAAAAAGCCACGGTACGAGAAACCTTCCAGAGCCGCCGCCATCGCGAAGCCAAGATCTGGGGGACAAGAGTCTCTGTTCCGGCACGCCGCCGGGACGGGGAAGTGCCCCCGGAAGGCTCCTCCATCGACACCACCACCATCTTCATCAACGCTGCTGTCTCCCATGAGGAGGGAGTAGTTCTCCATCGAGGCTCGGGGCTGTACCGGTAGCTATGCGGTTCATCTCTCTCCTATGTACTTCAATACAATAATCTCATGAGCTGCCTTACATGATTGAGATTCATATGATGATGCTTGTAATCTAGATGTCGTTATGCTAGTCAAGTGAATTTTACTTATGTGATCTCCGGAGACTCCTTGTCTCACGTGTGTAAAGGTGACGAGTGTGTGCACCGTGTGGGTCTCTTAGGCTATATTTCACAGAATACTTATTCACTGTTATGAATGGCATAGTGAAGTGCTTATTTAAATCTCTTTATGATTGCAATGTGTTTTGTATCACAATTCATCTATGTGCTACTCTAGTGATGTTATTAAAGTAGTCTATTCCTCCTGCATGGTGTAAAGGTGACTAGTGTGTGCACCGTGTGGTTCTTGTCGTAGGCTATGATCATGATCTCTTGTAGATTGAGAAGTTAACTATTACTTGTGATGGTATTGATGTGATCTATTTGGTTATGTTGATCTTTCATGCACTCTAAGGTTATTTAAATATGAACATTGAATTGTGGAGCTTGTTAACTCCGGCATTGAGGGTTCGTGTAATCCTACGCAATGGTGTTCATCATCCAACAAGAGTGTAGAGTATGCATTTATCTATTCTGTTATGTGATCAAAGTTGAGAGTGTCCACTAGTGAAAGTCTAATCCCTAGGCCTTGTTCCTAAATACTGCTATCGCTGCTTGTTTTACTGCGTTACTACTGCTGCGTTACTACTGCTTGTTTACTGTCCTGGGCAAAGCACTTTTCTGGTGCCGTTGCCACTGCTCATATATATTCATACCACCTGTATTTCACTATCTCTTCGCCGAACTAGTGCACCTATTAGGTGTGTTGGGGATACAAGAGACTTCTTGCTTTGTGGTTGCAGGGTTGCATGAGAGGGATATCTTTGACCTCTTCCTCCCTGAGTTCGATAAACCTTGGGTGATCCACTTAAGGGAAACTTGCTGCTGTTCTACAAACATCTGCTCTTGGAGGCCCAACACTGTCTACAAGAATAGAAGCACCCGTAGACATCACCTGCCGCAGGCACTACCACACCGGCGAATCCGGCTCGGACACCGATAGTTAGAACTTAGAGTGTTCTTTCTTTGCAGCGAATCTGGCTACGGGCCAGACGAAGCCAGTAGTCGAGGTTTCTGGATGTTCGTCCTCGGTAGAACCAACAAGGGCACCATCTCCCGCTGGATTTTCCAGTTTGGGTGACTGAGTGTGCCCTCGAATGTTCTTTCTTGGCAGCGAACATACCGAAATCAACACAACTGGTTTCCTCATTTTGCAATGTTTTATTTGTGTCCACCATGGTTCAAACTATGTATTAGTTTGTGTAAACCATGTTCCTAATTATGTATTAGTTTGTGTGAAACCATGTTCCAATATATAATATTTGGAACTATGTTTAAATAGAGAAGAGAAAAAAAATCCGAAAAAATAAATGCGTCGCCCCGCTGGAGCCACCCCCAGACGCAAACGGACGCGGGGATAAAAACGATCATTTTAGCGTCCGCGGCGCGCTGGAGATGCCCTAAGGGGCCATCGAGGAGGGAGACTGTGGGGAAAAATAGTTGAGGTCACGGCGTTGAGATTGGATCGAGAGATGGTATTCGATGTATCTGTATCTATGGAAAATTAGTTCAGGTCTCATTTTGCTCTCAGAAGAGAGACATGGTATACATCTTTGAAAAATCAGGTTTGTAGAGTGGCTTCAACTATGGTGGGCAGCATCAGATCTTTGCGGAGACTAAAC
>NC_061509.1:42683122-42734884 GCF_022539505.1 Lolium rigidum
GCAAAGGCCAACTGCCTCGAAGCCACAGCCTAGTTTCAGTAGCCTTGTACATGTCTCGGAGCTGGAATCGTAGGCTTGGAGTACCATCCTTGTTGATTGATCAAAGAGTACACGAACAATTTTCCACCATCAGGTGCGCCAGTCTTCCCGCCAAGCCATTATTTTGAACTTGGTAATTCGTTGCCTCCCAGGGCCCTTCTAGCACTTCATGAAAAGCGGCCTCTTTCAACCAACAGGTCTCTAATCGTAACAGCAAGCGGCCCTCAGCCCCTGACTTCCTGTGCCGGGGAATCTCCAAAGGTCACCATAATGGGCCTATGATCGAGAGTCTGCGCTCTTCTAATTTAGAAGATGTTGAATGAGGACTTCAAGATCAGAGAAGAATTTTGTAGGAACATTTCTATTAAATACTACATATGTGGCATCAGCCAATGTTGCAGATAGGCAGGTCAGGTCTAGAGAGTTTGTCCAAATCCAGGAAAGCTATTTACAGTAACATAGCTACCTTTAAAAGGTTTTGCTTTGCACATAAAACAATAGAATGTAAAGTTTTGATTCCTGGGGGATGACATGGCAATTTGAGAATGAAAATAACATGATTGTGAACAGTAATATGCATATGGATGCTCATGAGTTGATCGTGAATGCTAAGTGACACAATTCACGTTTTATATACTCCTATTCTCTAGTCATTTTCGAAAGACATCTTATGTGATAGTGATATGAGATTAGTAGGCCCAAATGCACACAATGATCATAATTATGCTTAACTATATCTAGGGCCTGACAGTGACATGTTTTTCTGAATCATAAAGTATTAGTATCACAAATCCCACTCTACCCTACAAAACTTTGTGGCATGAAATTTAGACTAAAATTTACAAAGCCATCGACACAATCAGCTATCTAATGATTCCTGACTCTTATCTAAGAGCAAGACAACGAATCAGTAGAAGTCTATAACTCCAGTGATTGTGATAGGAGGGTCGATTGCCACCCGCTTTGCTTTTTCTTCAGAAACCAACTGTGGCAATGTGTTTGCTTTCTTTGGTCCAACACCTGCGGCTGTCCATACAGTAACATGTGGCCAATCATTTCTGGAGACGATAGTCTCACCATTTACCATTCCAAGCTGCGCCTCGAGAGCAGCCATCTTATCGGTGTAGAAGAAGGCGTTAAAAGACACAGGGACTTCCTGGTTCTTGTAGACAGCATAACTTGCAACTGCAGCTACACCATGTGCACTTTTGTGGGCGAGGGTGATATGCACCTTGTTCAGGTTATCCTCTACTTTTATGCCGTTGAGAAATTTTTTGACAGCAGTGTCTTTCTCTGCAACCTGTCAATTTTGCAATATGCACGACATGGTTAGAGTCAGATCATCATCCACGAATGCTTCATAACGAAATAAAATAGCAAACAATATCCCTATATACTGTAACAGCAGCAAAGTGCTTAGACTAAGCTGAGCATACAGGTCTTACCTTCCTGACAAGTCCCAATATATCTGCCTGAGATAATGTAACAGCAGCGAAAAAGATGTTGCCGAACCTCCGCTTCGCAGTATCAGGTGTTTTGATATCACCTTTCACCACAGCCTTTAACTGTTCCACTACTTCTTTCACCGCAACCTCAAATGGAACCTAAATAAAATAATAAACATTATAACACAAGAAATTAATTATCTTTTTCCTCAGGGAACAAAAGCACCATTTCCCTGTGCACGGAAATTGTGAACTCAAGATGGATCAGTGCATGCAATCCAATAACTCCGTGATCAAAGCACGTCACATAGAAAATGTAAGGTCATCTCTACTGATATTGCTAAACCAGAGATAAAGAGAAAATGTTAAGACTAATAGTGTGTAAGATTTCAAAATTGTGATCGTAAAAAGGGTAGTACAACTAATAATAATGTGTGTGAGAAGAGCTGGGCATATATGGTCTTTCACACTAACTTAAGAGTTTGTGTGTCGTCTATTGTAAGCCTCACCTACTGCATTACCTAACTTTGACTTAAATCAATAGAGCACGGCAGTCTATAAAGTTAACAGTGGGAATAGGGTAACGTAAGTTTGGAAGGTTGATCAGCCACGAACTTCTTTGTTTGAGATAAGCTTACAAAAAATCTCTTCTACTCCCTCTGTTCCATATTTTTTGTCACAGATTCGGACGTATGTATGCACAAAATGTGTCTAGTTACATTCAAATCAGCGACAAGAATTACGGCACGGAGGAAGTATTAGTTTGTGACCAGACGACATGGAGTAGTGTAAAACCACAACCCCGTATCCTTACTGACTATTTGGTACTTTATTCTAGTTGTCCACACTCCAAAGGTTAAAGTTTCCCGACCAACCACTAGTTTCCTGATTAGAATACAGATTTTTAGATGAGACATGTTTACCTGAATGGATTTAAGATAATCATCATTCCGAAACAATATCTTGCGCAACCTCTTCTCCCACTTTTCCCATTCTTTAGCATATGAATCATTTGATGGCTCCTCTCTGATTCAACATTATTAGTCAAATAAGCAAAGCATACAAAAGAATCATGATTCTGACTATTCTTCACTATGTGAACATTATAAGCTGACACAGCACAAGCTTTGTACCCAGGGGTTAACAGGTAACAGTTTCATACCTTCCACGCTTCCTTCGTTGTGGTCTGAATAAGCTAAGCCCCTTATCTAAGATACTTTTGACATCACCAGGCAATGGAGCTCTGAAATTAGGAAAAGCCAAGTAGCAGTTCAGTAGATCACAAGTTTTTGACCAACAAAAGTAAACGAAAATGAATTCACGGGATGTTTCTCTAGTACATATATACATATATAATATGAAAGGCTATAAACTTCTGGGTCAATAAGTGCATCTCTAACAGATCACTTAAACCCCAAACCGTAAAAGCCATTTAAGGCCTACTGTAAACCGTTTTTACGGTGTGGCATGGGTTCAGCCTGAATAGACACAATAAAATAGACCAAAAAATATATATAGTCTACCACGTGTCTGGGCCTTTTTCTAAACTGTTTCCTGGGTCGTCTTCTTCCACAGCATCGCGCAGACCCCTGCTTATGCCTCCACCCCCTGCTCCGCGGCGGCGCGGACTTTGCTCCGGCACCGACCGACCACTCCCCCCCCCCCGGTCCTCACCCCGCCCCAGAAAATTGTCCTGGACTCGGCGGAATTTCGCAGGACATTGGCTGGAATAGCTACATGCCGGTGAAGGTTGGTTTACAGGATCTGATCGGGGCAATTTTTTGCTCAAAACCATAAAATAGCTGTTATTTTATGGTTTTGACTGTTTTATGGAATCTGCTACAGATGCTCTAAGGGTAGTGAGCAAGCTATCTTTCTAAGTATTTCCCAGTACAGGAACATAGAAGGGCATGGCACAACAAACAGGATATTTTAGATAAGTGCATGAATACAAAGGGAGGAAAAGTATAAGAGCATAAGAAACAGGTCATCTTATAAATAAAAAATGGTAGAAGCAGTACAAGAACATGTGAAAATCTCTACCTATCTGGCTTCAGAAGAGGCATCTTAATCAAGGAGCCGAAACGCTCATACAGTTCGCTTTCAAATTCTCTTCGACTCTGGAAGTGCATTTTCCTTAAATGGCACATTGATAATATGGTATATTGCAGCAGGATTTGAAATATTTTTTAGGAAATCGTACCTTGCCATCATAGAGCTTGTAAAACATTATCAAAACATTACCAGCATTCAGTGAGTTCTCTCCCAGATTTCCCTTTATAAGTATGTAGTCATAAAATGTTAGAAAATTTACAATATAAAGCAGTCACTATCTGCAAACTTGTGTAAATCATAAATAATGCGTCCATACCGGATGATTAACCCGTTTGAGTACACGAAACATGAAAACAGCAAGAGCTTCAAGTGAAAATGGATTTGTATCAGTGCCTGCAGTTTCAAGGAAATGAAGAAAAATTACAAAGCAATTTAATGATCCAATCCAAGAACGAAGGGGAAACATTCTAGAATCTAAACAATCTCCAAGCACGGGGTTTTGTACAGACGTGTCGTTTTGTAAAAATATTCCTTGAATTATATTATACAATACAGAGTACCAGGTACACTATCAAGTACACATACTTATCAATAGCAGTAAAGCCTTGTTTTACATGGACTGCTGATGACAAGTCTGTTGCTCTACCACAGCTGTCGATGGACTGCACCTGCCACCGCTTTGCGTACTAACTGGTTGAGTAATCCTTGCTTAGGAGTTAAGATAGTACTGGTAGGCTCTAGTAGGTCTGGTAGGCTCTAGTAGTACTGGTAGGTGCTAGTATGTTCTAGTACTATTCATATGTAAGCCTTAGACAGTAGCTAACTCTAGTTAGCAGTAGAAAGCTGTAGAAGGATAGCAGTAGAAAGCTCTAGAAGGCTTTTAGAAATCTAGTTGTTGTACCTAGCTTGTATCCTATAAATAGCACTATGCAATACAAGGTGCAGTAGCTTTTGGCTGCCACACATAGACTACTTCCTACATACTACATGTGAACTAACAAGACTAACACTAACTACTGCAGCAGTGCTTCCACCGCATTGGCCCATGCCTCCAACATCGGGTCGCCGAAGGAGATCTTGAGACGCAAGCTTTGCGTTTTCGCGAAGAAAAAAAAAGATCTTGAGGGTGTGAACTCCGCTGGAGACGGAGAAGAAGGCTCTTCGCTCCACCAAAGGTGCAAAGCTCATGAAACGAGCATACGCCAGAGAAATCGCCAAGCCAGGTCATGTCTGCTTGAAACCCGGCTCCGTCCTCCTAGTTGCAGTGAGGGCCTCCAACCGCAGGAGGTTGGAAGAAAAAAGGACACCAAATCGAAAACAAAATCGGCGAAGACCAGCATGGCAAGGGCGCTTGAGATGAACCAGAAATACATCATCATCCTTGCAAGAAGCAATTCACGCCAGGCACTAGATTTTGAATACATGCGTCGACTAAAAACCAATCTGCTTAATCAGATCAATGTAGAGATGAAACACAAATGAACGAATTCGCAGACCACACGGAAACCAACGAATGCACACCACCAACAAAAGAACTGGCCACACGATGAACATATCAGAAAAGGAAAACCAAACTACACACGGCAGCGCCTACTATAAACGACATATCTCCCCTCCAGCAGTGGAGCTACAACATTTGGAACCAGGGAGCCAAGAGGGTGCATCAAGAGATAAAAAAAAGCACTAGCAGAATGTCCGTGCGTTGCAACCGATAATGAAGACAATTATACATACACACAAGATGAAATAATTGTCCTAAATTCAAAAATAACGTTGAACGACATGATAACACGTGGTTCATACATGGATACCAAATCTCTCTCAAACTTCTTCATTGGCATCTTTTAAAAACTTCAGCATACCTATGTAGACGTTTTTGTGTACCTCTATAATCTCTCTGTTCAAAAATAAGTGGCTCGGCTTTGCCTAGATACAGTAAAAGTATTTTGCGATATAGATACATCTAGATAAAGTTGAGTCGCATATTTCTGAGCAGAGGTTGTAGCTATTAAGAATATATCACAAGTTGAAGTCACCCATCCTAGGGTATGTTCTTGTGCACAACTATCATTTCTATTGCCTTATTGATGCATCAATTTTTTTTGCATGTTTTAAGAAATAAATACATATAAAAATAAGATAACACATGTAGTACTCAAATATAGGGTGTCACATCCACTCATTTGGGTTGTAAACATGCTTTATAGCTGGGGAGAGTAGCCTCTCGTCAATGTCTATGGAGGCGAGATGGCCATCGACGCCTACACAACTGAAGTATATGTCACTGTGCTCGCACTGTGGGGTAAGTGTATTGTTTGTATTTCTATGTAATATTTTGTTAAACAACTAAAATTTTCAATTAACTTCACTGGAAGCAGATATTTTCTTAAAGCGACATTGGAAGCAGATAACACACATAAGAAAATGTAACTGCATCTAGGTGGAGCCCCGAACGTTCAGACTTTAGACAGGTCAGGGTGAAGTGGAAACCATAGCCCAATCGATCCATTCCCCAATCTTATCGATCTATCTTGCCATCGATTTGGCAAGGCCGGTGCGCTTCTTTCCCTTCTTCACACCTTCCACCAGATCTCTCTCTTCATCTAGTCTCCTCTTCCAGCTTGCGCGGCAGCAGTCCAGTGCCCAGGTCTTCATTGGGCGGCCTCCTGTAATCGAGCAACCCACCGTCTCCTCTCAATACCGAGCAGCACCTCGGTTCCTTTCCGATGATTAGCTGAGAGACAAGTCAGATCAGAGATCACCGACCGCCTGGAGATTTGTAAGGAGTCCTGCACCATGCCGCACTCGATCGGTATTAGGGAGGACCGGAGAAGATCAACACCGCAGCACAACATGTGGACTTCGCCGGCACGGCGCGGTGGTTCAACGTGGCGGTCAACGACATGATGGTGTCAGCGCATTGCTGGATGGCTTGTCGCTCCTGCTGCTGATTTTGGTTAGGGCAAGCTCCAGTTGCTGCTCTCCTGCTGCCGACTTTGGTGCAGATGAGGCCAGGCGTCGGGTAGGCGGCGGGCGGCCAGGCCCAGGCGCGCATGACGCTCGGTGGGTCTTCTTTTTCCAAACTGTAAGGACTGCGGGTTGATTTGAATAAAACCAAAGGGCTAATATGAAAACGTGGTAACGTACCATCACCTCCTATTTCAATTTAATAGAAAATATTTTTACGAGGTGCATATGTGGTGGAAAAATGACATTTAGAAATAATTTCTTTTCTACCCGGGGTTCAGTGCACCCCTCTATCTTGCTGTAGATCCACCACTTCTCCCCTCCCAACTCACTCCGGCCCCGCGGCGCAGGTGGAGACAGGGAGAGCAAGACAGAGCATCACTTTGCCGTACTGTCAAACCTCACGTCTCTCAAACCGCTTTCGAAGGAGTAGGACACCCCAGAGGGCTCATTTACAGATTTGTCAAAGTACTACATTCATGGGGTTTTGAAGCCCATAATATCTCCAGTATACTCCAATTTATTATCAAAGGTTGCTGTGTTGCATTTCTATCACAAATACAAATGAGAGCCAAATTCCTAAATATTGCTTTCCTCTTGAGTTATTTGTGAAGTGGCAAATAAAAATGGAGCAACAAATGATGAAGCATATGTTATACCTTCAGAATCAGGAATAATAGGAACAGCAGCTGCATTTGTGATCCCGCACATATCTTCGATCTAGAATAAATGGACAGCTAGTTCAGTTCTTCCTAAATTGTAGCATACGAAAGAAATGACGGATAGCTTTACTACATCTAATTTGAAAGTAAACTTGCCTGCTGCCACACGTCCTCATTTGGTGCGTTTTTGTCGGCAAGGGTTATTCTAAATGGTTTGTTTATTCGCTCAGTAGCAACCTTTTGCCAGTATTTTCCTGTAAGGGGTGACAGTTCACAAAAAGGTCAACAGAGCCTCACTCTAGAAGAAAACATAAGACCTAAAACAACAAAGAAAATTGAAACAGGTATGTACAGGCATATATTTATGCAGCACTCTACCAATAGAACAACTGATGTTAATATATATACTGCTAAAAGTGAACACAAAATCATAGTCCCTTTGTTTTTCAGAACTGCATCTACAGCAGGATATCAACTACTCCCTCCGTCCCATGAAACATTTCTTAGATTTGTCTAAATTTGGATGTATCTCGACTCTAGTATAATTTATTTCAGTAGAGTAGCCTTCCTTTCTGAGTAAAAATGCAGTGCAACTTCCGGGAATCTGTATTCAATTTTTAGAGGAAAGAAGCCCCCACCTCTCCCTGTTACACAGCCCCAACGGTCCAGTGTCACTAACATATCAGTGGATTACTTGTGTGTCCCCGTCGGAAAAAAGTTGAGCGTCTTATTTTGTCCACTCAAAATGATGGCTTCCAAATTAGGCCTCGAAACCAAATCAGATTACTAAAATAGGGTCCTTCCGCTTTGAATAAATATTTTGCCTCCTACAGTCCTACCTCGCCGCCTGGAGGTAAGGGTGAAGTGTGCCGGCTTTTTGTGAGACCATAGTGCGGCGTTACGTGCAGTTTGAGGGCACTCGGCCGCGGCAGCGGCGCCGTTTGAGCATGCACCAGGAACAACATGTTAAAGGTCCTCGCCGTTGCGTAACCCCCGCTGCTGTGACATTGGTTTTTGTAGATTGGAATTAGATGAATCGTACTTGCTCTGTGCCCAGCCGCCTGGGAACTGACAACTGAGCGAGTTTGTTAAGCCACAAAATAGCGTGACGCCTGCTCTGCCGGTTCGACATGTTGCTTCCGCTCCTACTATTTCCTACACTAGAAAAGCTGGATCAAAAAATTAGGATTTGATTGATTGGTTTTAGTTTTCATTTTTCTCTTCCTTCTTGGTTGATGCTGCTGGCTCATTCTGCACAAAACCGTGATGCATCTCTCTTGCTCAGGATTGTAAGATTGGTTCCTGTTTGCTGCACATCCTGCTGGCGCATTCTACACAAAACCGTGTGATGCATTTCTCTTGCTCCTCATACCAGGTCGATCTGCTCTATGGAAGGTTAGCCGCTATGGAATGCCTCTGTTAGCACAATTATTATTATTACTCTTCTAATTTAGGGGTTAGTGTTTGTGCTCGAAATTCAGGGGTTAGTGTTTGCATTCATTGTTGTGGGGATTTCAGACTGACACATGTCAAAGTTAAGAAGTACTCCGTAGAAATCCATGTGTTTCACGATCTCCTTTGACTGGTCTTTCTTATATTGTGCATGTAGCTAGAGCAATGTTTTATTTTCTATTTTGAATTTATAATACTTTGCTCTTTCGCAGCAACGCGCGGGCATTGTCCTAGTAATAACAAATGTCGAAACTACACTAGCGAATGGAAGTTTTTTTCACTAGCACAATGGAATATTATAATTCTCCAAAATAAACTATTTCAGGAAAAGCAAATCTTACCAGCAATTCTTATTGTTGAACAAGGAGTATATCAATTATTCAATTATCACTGGGAACAATAGGATGCAACTACATAAAGCATGAAGTTGGGAAGAATGGCTACATAATTGTATTTGTTCTCATAAGCACATGCAAACTATACTGTTGCACACGTCAACACTTGTTCTGTTTGCAGAAGATCTAAGAACAAGTGGACCTCCTCCAACCCGTGTTTTGGTCCTATGAATGTAGCAACCAAAGAATACTGCCAAATGTTTCATACCTTTAGTAAGATCTCCTTCCAAACTATGAATAGGCCGGTTATCACCAAGGCCACCAGGCATATTCAATATTTCATTACATAGAGCAGACTTTGCACAACCAGGTATACCTGAAAGAAGAAGAATAGACATGCATGAAGGAAAACAAAATAACATGATGAGGACCAAGAGAACATAATAGAAATTAGAACAACAAATAATTGAGAAAGATCACAGAACTTGGTAGGGAAAGATGAACATCTATAAGATATTTGCTAGCTAGACAGGGGGTTTATAAGTTTAAGCCAAGCAGCCCAAGCCCAAGGAGACAGTTGGTCTAAGACTTACAGTTAATATTGCTTAAACAACGATCCACTGAGAAGCTGCTTGCATACAATGTTATGGCTTACTTATCTACTTCGTCAGGTTTATAAGCTGTAAGCTTGATATTCTGATGTTTGAGAATTGAGAGAAGCCCAAGCTACACCAAATAGGTTCACTATAAGTCTATAAATGCTCACACAGGGTAAGAAAAATCCAGAACCAACAAATTCAGGGCATATAATTAGTTAAGCCTAAAGTTAACTGAAAACTATGGTGTAAACTAGCCATATGTGGTCCAGCTGGTATGGCACATTGGTTTAGGTGAGGTTGGATGCCCACCAAGAAAGTGTTAGACAAGTTATCTTCTTTTATTTCCAGGGATTTGTTCCCATGAGACCTGGCTTGTTTGAGGCTCAACAGATAAATTAAACAATGGTTACATAGGCCCTACTTGGCACTTGCAAGTTCTGAGTTCATGTTCAACAATCTAGAGGCATAATGATCTATCCACACAGACACACACACACAAACACCACAAAAATAGTATATCAGTTAGATCCTATGGACAGTTTTAACAGTGCCGGATAATGGCCGTACAAATTATTCACCAGGCTTTTTAATCTTGAGTAATAAATATTAAGTGTATCAGTTATTCTAATGATCAAAATCAACTCAAGATGAAGAGTGCTTACGAAACATAACAGCAAGAAATCTGTTCCAAGATAAATAGAATTACCCGGAAAGAAGACAATAAGGCCCTCAATTTTTGAAACAACATCGAGGGACACTGTAGGACTAGAAGGTGCTACCACATGTTCTGGCTGAAAACCATCCTCTTCATCTCTCTCCGCATCAAGTATGGCCAAGAAATTTTCTGTTTGAACCATGTTGCCAGCAGCCCTTATCAAAGCCAGGTTTGCAGGGCTACGCTTAGCATATTGTTCAAGGAAGGGCTCTGCCTCGCCAAGATATTTTCTTTTGAAATTGTCCACATTAAGATAAATTGAGGACGAGAGTGGCTTATTGCCATACTTTCCTCTAATGTAGGCAGCCCTGTTTTGGCAAACTAATTAAATTAAAATAAACATATAATGATTGGTACAACCCAAAAAATAAACATCCTATGGAGAGAAAGTAGTAGTCATATACCATTCATTCAACAGTTTGCAAAGCTCTTTCTGTTTACTTTCTGATGTTCCCCAACTCTTCATTTGCCTATTAACACATTAAGGACAATTTATATCAGAGGCAGCACTGTTTGCATTCAATACAACAAAACCAATCACAATTTGAACTTTATAGTAGTCACAGTTGACAACTCAACTACAAAACTCCATTCACATGGCTAAAATCTTGATAAATCAAATCATCATTTGATGAAGAAACATTCTTGAATATCACAGAAGGAGTATCAAACATGGGAGCAGCCTCACTTTTTACAGGTATCAACATTTCCTACTAATATGCATATCAACTAAATATATGTCTGGAGGATGTAATAGCACTGCTTTTCTAGTGTTACACAATTTATGGACAGGAAGAAACAAAATCAAAACTAGTAACTGTGTAAATGAACAAAGTAAAGATACTCTTGTGCCAATGCTTCATCTATTTCAGCCAACTTCTGATTTTCTGAAAGAGCTGCGGAAAAGGTGAAGAACAAATATTTGAGATTTGAATACATGACATACCTTACGTAATAATTACTATAAGCAGATCCGTCATTTTTGAAAATGGTGGAGAGGCCATTCCGAATTAAAAATGTCCTTATCTGTCAGGTAGCGATGTAAGAGAATTATCAGAAGATACTAATCCATCAGTTAAAACTTTTGTGATTACAGTCCTTTCCACCATGCAAGAATAAATAAGCTTCTACTGGAAAGAAGGCCATACAGATATGCCAAGCTTGTAAACATTATATGTTATATAAAATGAAAGCGAACAATCCAGAGTAAACAGCATAGTATTCATACATCAGGAAGTGACCAACGAGCACCTGAGCCCTATAAGCTGAAATCAATAACACTGAAGTACCTTATAAGGCAGGAATTTTAGTTTGACCATTAAATTTGAATCCTCATCAGCCAGACCATCCTTAACTGACGAACTTGAATCCAAGGAACCTTCAATACTGTTCAGTAAAATGTTACAGTCTTTGGAAAGTTCAGTGGTCTTCTTATTGTTCGCCTTGAATAGGTTTACATCAATGAAGAAACCTAAACATGAACATCACGTCAGTCAATGACACACTGACTTATTATATTGAGAAGAATTTTAAGTCACATGGTCCATCTTACCCCTATACAGTGGCCATAACCCTTGATTTTTCCTTAAAAAAATGAATGACCAGTTAAATTTAATGACAAATAATAAATCCCAAAAGGCAAAGAATAACAGTACTACAAAGAGCTAATGAGGTACGTGTCACTGACTTCACAATCTTACTTCATCTCTTGCTGATAACGTGTAAAAACGGAATCACTATGCACATGGATAACCATCTTGTAATACAAGTTATCATTTGAAAGAGAATCAACTTTTTGGTAATTCCAGTAACATTTAAACGCTGCAGGAAAACTACTCGGCTTCATCTCCTTCATCTGCTTCATCAAACGAATCATCTCCTGTAACAGGGCAGACAAAATAAATTATCATGTACTATTTGATGGACTATTGATATTTGCAGTTATCAACATTCACAATGGAAGTATGTATATTATTTAACGCAATTGTAAAAGGACTTAATGTTAGACAAGAACAAATAAAAATTACTAACCTGTAATTTCTTAGTTGCATAGTCTGTAGGATGTGCTTGCAAAAAGTAAGCGACAACCGATTCATCAGCTTTTCGAGACTGGGCATCAAGTCCACTCTTTCCAAACCAATCAGAATGGTCTGGATACAATGAAGATCGAAGATTTTCAAGAATTGCTTTAATTTTCTGTTCATGTAAAGGTAATAAGTTACTGCAAGATCGAACCAATACAAACTAAGAAAATCATGAAAAAGGTGGATACCAGTTGAAAACATTAAACAATATACCTGCTTTTCATCTAAGCTATTAGAGGTGCATATTTCACGTAAATTTGGTCCTAAATCACAGTCAACTGCATAGGAAAGTAACTTTGTAAATCAACGATAAAACTAATGTATTTCCTATAACATCATCAGATGCATAAGAAAATATTTACAAGGACAAAAGCAAAGATAACAACCATTTGAAAAGGTAAAGTTTTCAAACAAGAATAATTTTATTTTATTTCCAGTATTTCGATTCCCCTCCTTTCTTATTTTTTATTCTGTCCCTTGCTCTACCATCTTAAGCAATCTACAATTGAATATGGAGAATTTTGTCCATATCTTTTATTAATTATGATCTGGTTCAGTTACCATGGTCAGGAGCAGCCTAACACGCCTAGCACTTTCTCTTTCTTCGAGAGTTTGCCAGGGCATACCATAGTTTAATAGAAGGCAGAAAGCAAGTACAAGAGTACTACTCGCTACGAGCGTAGTACGAACTCCACACCAGGGCTAATCCGAAGACAGCCACCACAGACATTACTACCACAACACAAAAAGGCCTGCCATAAACTGAGCACGAAAGCCGCGTCTCAGGCCAACGCCCGTCACCTCTGAAGATCAACAGATCTTTAACTGAACTCCCGTTATCAATGCACCATCCACCCTTAAAGGCCTAATGGGAGATGGCAACATGCCTAGCACTTTCATATGGTAAAGATTTGCAAACAAATGAGAAGTAGACACTTTTCTTTGAATGGGAAAAGAGGAGTTCTATTTGAACAAAATCTTAAAATTGAGGTGAAAACTTGTTTGAATTGTTTGCGAACAGACAGAAACTGTCTTTATGGCTTATCTATTGCACCCAAATAACAAGGCAACACCATTTTACTTGCTTACCTCCATCTAATGGAGGCTGTGAGAAGTTTCTCAGAACTTCTTCCATTTGAACTGAACTTTCTCGACTAACAATACGGGCAACCAGACCTTCAAGCATCTCACCCTGTACAATTACATGATCCTTTGACCCTACAAATAAGAGGCATGATATTTTTTACAACAGATGTGAAGTGTAAGACACCAATTATTATTCAAGATAGACTTACCTGGTACAGATATATCAGCTATTTCGTCAAGGGCTTTGCAAACCGGTGTGGCAGTCCCCTCTTCACACAATGCATCATAGGCAGCAAAAAAGGAAGTGGCAGATTTCCTTCAAAGATATCAACAGAAAGAATAATAATATTAAAATAAGACCCAGGGAAAAATGAAGATGCATCTCGTGTCGAACAGCTTTGGAATGGAAACTCGTATCTAGAAAGGCAGTCAAATACTCTGGCATAGGAATTTTCTTAACATAAAGTTGTCAGATGGCCACCTTGTAGAAAATAGCCAGACATGATTTGTTTGGAGGCGCCATTTTCGACAAAAGGCAATCACCTCCGGAGTAGAATAGAACTTTGGTTTGCCATGACCCAACTCTGTTACAGCTGTAACCACGACTGCATAAAGGACAAAATAAAACTGATATAAATATTCATTCAAAAGAGATGTTGTAAATAAAGACTACCAAGAATGGTAAAGTTCATGGACTGAAAAATGATGTCATAGTTAAATGGTTGAAGTAACCTCTCCAAACTAGAAGCAAGACAAATACCGGCATGACGATGCAGACAGAATAGCGTGAGCAGAAAAAGGATGGTGCTGCTTTTTGTTCAGACTTTAGAACTACCCAAATAGAATGTTGCTGTTAAGTCAATGCAAACAGTGGAAATTATATCTATGAAAGCTTCTTTTTTTACCTTTAGCTGTAGCCCAATTGTTATTTCCTGCATCATAAAATGTTTCTACTCTAATGGGTTTAGTTTATACGTTATATCCCAGTTGTGGCAATCCAATCATCCAGCCACAAAACGATAATTTTGTTTGTGTCAATGAATGCCAATTTACCCCCAACAATTGCATCATGCATTTGAAGTTATAAGTAGAAGACACTACTGTAGTAATGAATAATGTTGAAGAAAGTATATGCAGAGCACAATTTGCCTTGCTCATGGAATGTGTATGTGTGTTGGCGGGGGGTGGGGGGGGCACATACCATAATCATCCTTTGGCCTTTGTCCATGGTCTCCTAAAACAGCTGTCACAAGTTCCATTGAAATGTTTAGCCGGTTTTTCTAGAAGCAACAGAGCAGGGCCAAAATCAGGAATCTTATAAAAACTGCTGATAATCAGAAATGCAAACGATGAAGAACTGATGTAACCGGTTTAGTTTGAATAAACTATGCATCAAAGAAAGATTAAACAACACAGCTACAATGGCGATTCCTAATGTGTCTGTTACCTAATGGTCCCTCCTTTTCAATTTATAAACCATATTTGGGTTAAGCAAGGGGATTAAGGTTGCCATGATACCAAGAGAGTGATAGAGAGAAATGAACATGGTACCCATGGTTGGAATAAGAGATTACTTAGTACGTGTGTATTCACCATTAATATTGAGGAGGAAAAAAAAGGACAAGCACAGGGGAGAGAAAAGGTCATCGATTCAACACGCAGGCATTATAATTTCACACAGTATCCAATAAACTATTGGCCACATAATTTGAAACATCGAGGAAAGGCATGTGATTTCTTAAGCTACTTTAGTTCAAGGCTCTGCAGAATTAAGATCTATCTATATTAAATAAAACAGAAATGGAGAAATATAAAATATATATATATAATAATATTCTCCTTAGTTCAAGGCTCTGTGTCAATACTATATGCTAACAAAGTATGGAGTACCAAAAGATGCATGGAACAGAAACAAAAAAGAACATGATAATAGGGAAGTCAAAAGGCATGTAGTTCTTTGAAGAAATTTGCACTGGGTATGGAGTACCTCGAGATAAGCATTAAATTCAGCTTGCATTTTAAGAGCTTCCTCACCCCAAGCTTCACGAAACATACGGGCCAGGATAAAAACGCCAACAGCAGTGTAGCTATAAGCAAGAATTAGACCTTCAGTTAAATAGCTCAGCAAACATCAAGACAAACTAACAGAACCTACAGATTTCCATAGCTGTTCTTGGCATATGCTCCACCATGGGCACCAGCATACATGAACAGAGATCCTGAATGCTTAAGCGTAACCTGAAGAAAAACATAACTTTGTAGGGTAAACAGATTTTAAACATCATTATTAGCAAAAAATAAATCACAAGAAAAGAAGAAATCAAATATACCTCCATGGTAGCTAAGCCACATGACACCATCTCAATCATCCGAGTTCTTGTCTGCCATCACAAAATTAGGGGTAAGGTTCCCACTTCTAATTAAAACTATATCCGCTAAATGTGAGTAGTGGACTCCCAAACTACCATAAAACACTACTATCGCTTACAAGTTTACTGTATATCCAGTTCATTAAAAATTTCTCAATAAGAATAAACTTAATGTGGTTACATTAACCAACCCCATTAAAGCCACGCAGATTGCAGAAAGAGAGTTCAAGCGTTCATCAACAACTAAAAAGTAGGCTGCACAGCGCGCGGCAGCTACAAGGGAAACCTAAAGAAATTAAGCAGCAGATGATTTAGAAACTAAACCATGACATAGCCATGTGGTGTATTGTGATAGTGTAGTTTGGTTGAACCGCTTTTAAAATTTTGGAGGTCAGCTGCTTTTTTTTTTAATTGGCTCGCAACCAAATAAATAATTGTTTCCCAAACAGTATTAGATGATCAGAACCACCAAAATAACCATGGAGGGGAAACTCCTAATAGTTGATCAGGAAACAGTTGGCATTGTTTGCCACAAGGCGGTGGAAGCAAGGAGCAATCCAGCAAACACGTGCACTGTAAGGAGAGCCGACCACGCACCTGTTGATCAGACTTGTCGTTCTCAAATTTGGGGTAGAAAGCGGCCCTGATCCGCGCCTCCACAAACAAGTTGCCCACGGCCACGTCCTGATCATCTCCCATGAACAACTGCAGTAGCTTATCACCGGCGCCACCCTGCTCAACAGCCCCCTCTGAGGACAATGATGGTGTCCTCATGCTTATGCTTGCACTTTGCTGAAAACATCAAAACAAAATATTATTACACAAGCTGAAAACATCAAAACAAAAACAACAAATTATTATTTTAGATTTCTGAGGTCAGTTCAGTTCGGAATTGCAGGTGTTCTGAATTTCAGACCGAATCCACTTGCTCGAATCAATCGACAGTTGAGTTGACAATGGCATCGGCAGAGAAATCGATCGAAATTTGTAAGGCAGCAAAGGAGGACTTTAGAGCCTTAGGGCGGTGGCCGGAGCTGTTGCAGCGAGGCTGGGGACTTGGGACCATGGGACATCGACAAAAATTCAGAATCCGCAAGGCCGTCAGGCGGTAAGGGAGGGATTAGGGGAAGAGAACCGTACCGCAGTAGGCAGGGGAGGCGAGGGCGGGGGCGGTGGCCGGAGGGGCTGCGGTGAGCGGTGGAGGCGGCGCGGGATGCCGGAGCCGCGGCGCGCAGGAACGGGGATGGTCGGCCGGTCGCCGGGCTGCTCCGCCGTCGCTTGTAGGGTTTAGGGTTTCAGGAGAGAGAGCCGCCGTCGCGGTTGGGGAAGTTTCAGAATCGGGACCGGGAAGGGCGGGAACTGGCTAGCATACGTGTACGCACGTATGGAAGAATTTATTACGCATGAACTTTGCTGGGTGCTGACGAGGATCCATCTGACGTTGTTGACTTGTTGTTGGTGCACGACAGAAAAAGGACTGGATGAGCTAACTCGACTTGTTTAGCTTGAACTCGTTTAATAATAAAATTTGAAACTCGGCTGAACTCGTTATACATCGAGGTGAGTCGAGTCACGAGTTACTCGTTTAGCTCATGAGTTTCGGGTTTTAATTCCAGACCTATGCTGAGGCACATACATATTTTCCCTTTCCCTTCATCTTTTATCAAGAACTGGAAAATGTGCCCATGAGGCACGCACGCACGCACAGAAACCTCCGTGATCATTTTGCTGCGAAGAAAAGAACACTCAGTGTGTTCAATCGTCGTCCTCTTCGTCATCGTTGTGGTAGTGCCGGCGGCAGGACGTACCGTCGAACACCTTCACGCTCATCTCCTCGTCGCCTTGGTAGGAGAATGTGAGGACGCAACCGGCTTGGAGGTCGTGGAAGCGCGCGAACTTCTCCCAACCAGTGTGGAGGTAATCTTGCCACGCCCGTCGAAGAGCACGTCCACTGTCCAGGGGCAGAAGCCGCTGCCAGCCTCCCGCAGCTGCAGCACGGCCGGCGATGAACTCGGCGAACTTGTCCGGCTGCCTCTGGATGCCGAGTGGGTCGCCATTGAGGACAACGATGAACTCAAACTCCCACTTCCCCTCGGAAGATGACGATGTCGCAGGCGACCGCGACCGTGCAGGCCTTGCTGCTCCAGCACGTCCTCGGCCTCTACCAACCATGGAATGACCTTCGACTCGAGATGCGCTAGGGTTTGTGTGTGAGGGGCGATGCGAGAGTGCCCCTCTTTATAGGCCGAAGGGAGGCGAGGGAGCGGTGGTGCTCATTAATGCCGACACACAAAGCTAGACGCAACGGGACGTATCGCTGTGCCTTTGCGGAAACTGCACCGTTGCTGCGCGCCAATAACTTCCGTCGCGAGGTAGGCGAGGGTGGGGTTAAATTTAAATGTGTCAATGACACGCCGGGCCCTCTACTTCCCGCCTTGCTTCTCGCTCTGTCTGGCGTGCCCGGAGCGTTCCCTGTGGACCGGGAACAAGCTCGGGGTGCCGGACACCGTATTGAACCGCGCCGGACAGAAAGAGTTTTTGAGACGTGCGACCAAAAATAAAAAAAATATCCGACGCGTCCTAAAAACCTTTAAAATGTTTTGGGGACACGGCTGAAAATGAAGATGCACTCAATTAGCTTCACTGCTCTGTACTCTGGCTTTGTGTGAAGCAAAACAAGTCCTCAAAATTCAATGCGTGGTGAGACGCGTCCGGTCAAATCCAACTGCGGCAGCCCCGTGACTCCTGGGTTTTCTTTGCGTCAAGCTTCTTAGTTGATCTCGCAAATTTGTTTTTACAGGCGCCTATACCTACCGGAGTGACGTCAGCAATGACGTCAGTCATGTGCTGACCAATTCTTTCACAAAATTGTGAAACAAATTTGAAACATAATTGAAACATGAAACACTAATATTTTTATGAAACAAACCGTAGTGACGTCAGCAATGATGTCATCAGTTTCACTTTTTGTCGGACTATTTCACAATATTTTCCATGTATCACTTTAGTTTCAAAAAAGTTTCACTTATGTTTCAATTATTAGTTTTATATTAGATAAATGTCAAAAGCCTCACCAATCTCAGTGGATGGTAGATGTGACACCTACACCTACCGGCTCCTTTAAAATCTCCGCTCTCGAGTTGATCCCCATTCCCCAATAGGGGTCTTCCACCAGATCGGGCAAGATGAGCCCATCCCACAGCCGTCACTCGCCGCCGGCGCTCTCCGAGGACGACATCGTCAGTGTCTTCCTCTGCCTCCCGCAGGACGACCCCGCGCGCCTCGTCCACGCATCCCTCGTCTGCAAGGCCTGGCGCCGCATCCTCACCGGCCCCGACTTATGCCGCCTCTACCGCGTGTTCCACGGCACGCCACCCATGCTCGGCTTCGCCGTCAGCTACTGGTCCCGGGGCAGATACTCGTCTCCCGGTTCATCTCAGCCACAGCCTTCCGCGTCTCAGCACGTCCCGACTACTTCTACCCCAAGACTGGAAGCCCGTCGACTCCGGCCACCACGGCGGCATCGACCCTCGTGGAGGTTGTCAACACCGACGGGTACTCCAATGGTGGATACGTCGTCTGGGACCCCATCACCAACGGCCGGTGGGGAGTTCCAATGTAATATCCCAGGTAATGAGGTTACAAAAATCGAGCAAACAGATGTGTGCATTGCATTCATGCATAGAAAATCCGGGGAATTTTCGCGCTTTGATTTAAAACACAAAGAGATCAAGGTTTCGCTTGTGTTGATGGGAATTGACTAAAGGTCAACGACACGAGTGCGATAAACTTTGACATGACCTTTGTTGATTTCAGAACTTGTGAGAAAGGCAAGTGAAACTTGACTCAAATATAAATGACAACTATGCAAACCATAATTGGAATTTGGGTTCCAAACAATCCTATACAATAAAATATAAAAGAAATTCAAATAAGTATTTGAATTCAAATTTGAATTCAGATTATGACTTTTCAATTATAATTCAAACAATGTTGAATTAGGAATATGACAATAATAAGAAAATAATTAGAAACTTAAGAATAGGGAAATTACATTTCATTAATTGAATACACATTTACAAAGTCATTTACAATATCCAATATTAATACAACTTACAAATATTACAAGAATAAAATACAGGAAGAAAAACTAAGCTAATCCTATCTAAATATCTTCTATTTTTCTTTTGTCTTGTACCTGCAAAACAAACAAAGAAAACATAATAGAAGTAAAGCAAAGTGGCTAGGTTAAAATAAAAAGAGAGAAATGGAAAGGCTAGATCTTTTCATGTGCCGAGCTGATCCACAAGGGGAGATGTATCTACCCAACACTTGCACAATGCAAGCAGGCAGCACACTCACAACAATGCATGGTATAGGTGTCGGCTAAGCACCACTCCAGGACACCATATAAAAGGAAATTCCTTCCAGCACATAGTTGATTAGCTCATCACAAAATCAATACCTCAATTCCTTTCCCTGTTCATTCAAGAACATCACCCTCAGATCATCAGCAGTTCTTATAGAACCACCAAAGGATCATTAGATAGATACACACACCACCATCAGGCCAACCGGCCACAAGTTTAGAAGATCAAGATCTATAATCGGGAAGAAGCAGAAGCTGCAAGGAGGAGAAGTTCATCACAAGCAGAAGGATTATTTCAGATTCCATAGCAGATCAAGCTACTCTCCAACAGCAGGTTGTTAGGCAACAATTTAGCATAGCATCTGTTTTCGGTTTTGCATAGTCCGATGGGAGGGGATCAAAGAAAAGAGACACAATCATTCCATCTCACTACACCTCGTCTAGGTTTTCACCTAGGAGGATGGAGAGATGGATTTCTCTCAGATCTGGCATAGAAGTGCTATGCCCAGTTCATCACAGAGAATTTTATAAAACCATACATAGTATATCCGTTCTTATCAAAAGGAAGTGCCTCAGCCTTTGCATCATTGGCAAGACTGCTAATCCAGCATGCATTCGTTCATATCAATAAGAGCCCACAGGAAAATTGGTAGGAGGGATGATTCTCAGAATAGCATAGAAGTGCTATGCTAGTTCATCATAGAATTGAGGAAACCAACATAAATAGTATCTGTTCTTAAATAAAACATTTAGCCTCAGACTTTTGCATCACTGGCAGGGACAATAGCATCACTATATCTTTAGTAGATCATCTTGATTAGGCATCAATGATCACAGCAATTAGCAACCATCCAGTTAATCATCAATCAACAATACCTTTATCCTGTTACTTAGAGTTAAATGGAGCATCAAATTATTACAGCAAGAATATATGCCTGGATGAATGAATCATCCAAACCGGGGCATAGAATCTACACAGCCACCATAGAACAACCAGATCCATACATGTAAGCTTCAGAGAATTACTTAGGGCCCAGCAAATTAACCAGGCCAACCAAGTATTACCCTAGCAGCAGCAAAGCCAACCAATTAGAACATAGCTGCAGCATCCACATCAATCAAGCAGTTAAGCCACCAGGATAAGCATCAAGTAAACTATCCTCTTCTAGCAACCATATTTGCATGTATATACACCATCAACAAGTTACACAGGTGTGCAACTGGAAATTCAGTATAATGAATGTTCTATGTGGACAGTAGCAGCAAACCAGCAAAATATATATCTTCCAGGAATGAGCAACCCATCTGAATTCAAGCATTACCATGTAGCATTGCCTAGCTATTGCATTAATACTTGTCAAGCTCAAGCAAACCATGCATCCTGTATATTGGAATTGACCAGTAAGGTACACAGCAACATAACTGAAACTCTCCAATTAACCACACTATAAAAATATTCAATTTAGAATCAGTTTCAACAATTACAAGATAGCAGCAAACCACACATGCCGAGGATGATGACAACATCCAAACTGAGGCATGTTATCTAGCACTTGATGTAGATTGAATAGAGCTTGCTCATCTCAGGCAACATACAATTAACAGCATGCCACTAACAGCAAGCCATTAATTAGCAGTAGTAAATCATCCACACAACCAAGTTAAATTTCAGTTTCACCGGAACAATAGAGCAGTGGACCACATATGCTGGATGATACTATCATCCAAAAAGAGGCATCACAAACAGCACATGGCAATGATCATTTGGATCAACACCTTGCAGCACATCAATATACTGGCAAGAGCCAGGGTAGAGTCGAGAATAGCTTACAGTGCGGTATAGGCTAGCGAGGTGGGCGACGCCGGGGTTGCGCCTACGGCACCATCCAGCCGGCGTCGGGGACGAAGCCGCATCACCATACCTCCACCAGCACGACCACGCTGTCAATCACACCACCACCGTCATCACATCTCCTGTTCCACGATCACAACGGCCAGGGGCCAGAGAGTGGGGAGGACGGCGACAGTAGAGTCGAGCACGAACCATGGGATGTCTCGTGAGCGACAATAGGAGGTCAAAGAAGCAAGGCCTAGAACGAGCAGCATGGGAGGCCGTGTAGGCAAGCAGCAGCGCTGGTGGCGACCAACATCGGCCGGGGTTGAGGTGGAGGTGGCGCTACAGTAGGGTTGGGGGCGAATCAAGGGGAGCACGAAAATCAAATCAAAGAGAGGGAGTTGAAGAGCAGTTCAAGGCGGACCAAAGCTTCTCGTACCGGCGCCGAAGCAGGCAGGAGGCGGCCAGGAAAGGACGGCGCTGCGGAGCCAGGGGTGTCACGGGCGCGTGCGCGCATGCGTGAACAGAGAGAGGGGCTCCAGTAGGGATTCGATAGAGGAGAGAACAGCGGAGCCTCAGCGGCGTGCGGCGGCGCCGGAAGCGTCTAGGGATGGCCGGGGCGGCAGCCGGCGGCGCGGCGGCAGCGCATCGCCTGGCAGGTGCGAGAGGAACAGAGAGGAACGAGAGAGGGGAGAGGAGTGCTGGGGGTCGGTGGCCAAACGGGTTCGGTCCACTCGACCTAATCCAGCCAGGTTGGGCCGGGCCTGGTTGACCAGGTCTTGGGCCAAACCATTGGGCCATTTGGTCCAATATTTTTTTTTTCTCCTTTTCTTCTTTATTTTCTTTCCTATAAGATTTTATCATTTAAAATTTAATTGAATAACAATAAACAAATAAAATTGAGTAACAGAAAATTACCTCTATTATAATATATAACAAATAATTTAAAAACTAAAGGAACAACAATTTAGAGTTTCTTCTCAATTTTAAAAATAGTAATTTTAAATCTTAAATAATTAAAACCTAAAAAAAACTAAGCATATAACTTCTTGTTTCAATTCTTCACATAAATAAAATATTAAATATTACTTCACATTAATATGCCATATAAAACAACAAATATTTCTAGATGGTTATGTCTAACCCTATGAAAATCCTAATTGATCATTACTTCAATTATTAATTAAAACCCGAAACCCTAATAGTATTTATCATATTTTATTTATAATACAATGTTAAATCAATTATTATTGTTATACCATAGAGATTAATAATTTCATCTTTGTTACCAATTATTACTTTAAGAATTATATCACAATTTAGAAACCCTAGTTATAATATGAACAAGAACCTCGATCTCATTATTTTATGTGATCATCCTAAATTAATTTCAATCCTAAAACCCTAGGTGTTTAGCACATGTGTTCATATCTACTTCACCTTTACATGTAGAACCTTAATAAACAACCAATAAGTGCATACTCATGATCTACTAAAATAAAACTAGGTACAATTCACATGAGACCATCATTTCATGTCTTTATTTTTGGTTAACACTTATATGATCCACTAGTGCCACCTACATGCAAACCCTAGCTTGTTAATTAAAGTAGTGTCATTGATCACCATTCCTATATTAGAACCAACCTCAACCATCAAACCCTAGTAGAGTCCTAGTGATAAACCCTCTAGTTTAGAAGCCATTAATCATTCCTTAGTGAAGCAAATGTGAAGCCATTGTAACCCTAACTTATAGCAACACTTTGACCATCATTCTTTAATATGTTACCCATAATCAACCATAGTAATAAACCTGCTAATACTTGCTACATATAGACCAATTCTGTTTAAGAACCCAACTAGTTCCTATTAGAGAACTAAATGAATCTAATAAGTAAACCCTAGAAGACATAGCTCCTAATTATAGTAGTTCTTGTTCTTATTTAACCTATTCTTCAAAAGTTATTCTTTTGAAGTACAAATGTCAATCAAACCTTAGAAGCCTAATCCTTCTTTGAAATACTCAATATTTCTTAAACAACATGTTCTTCAAAAGTTATTCTTTTGAAGTATAGTATAAGTTATCATCAACCATGTTCGGTAGAACTTAAAATTGACAACTGTTCCTTACATATTATTCCATCACTATTCTTTATGTGTATGATTGTTATGATGTCTTATATCACTTGGTTATGATGCTAGTATAACCAAACCCTAATAAGAACCTTGTTTGAGAATCATTCTAAAAGTGCAACCAACCCTAAAGAAATCTTTACAACTCATACATCCTAAATCATCAAGGTTAGGTTACGCTCGGGACGATTGCATCTCATATTATGCATTATAGCATCTTTGCCGATTCTTTAAACATTGTCTTTACCGACGATGATGCTATTTCAGAATTTGGAGTTATTACGTATCGAAGACCTTGTCCGCATAATCTTGCGATCAAGAAAGGCAAGTTCATCACTTGCTCATGTCATTTGAGTATTTCTATCAAATTACTTGCAAAGTATTATGGTTATCACTATTGCATAAAAATCAAAACCACTACTTTCATAACTATGAATATGACTATGTGGTGGGCAATGGAACCATGGATTGTGTTGATATGGTGGAGGTTCCATTGCACGGGTTTATATCCATCTAGGATTAAACAACAAATGTCGCCGAGTGATTCTTGTGCCGTAATACCCGTGTTAACCATAAGATCCGGAGTGGGACGGAGTAGTCAAAAGTGTTTCCACCTCTCGTTCATCAACGGATGCGCTTTACCGTAGACACTTGTATCCGTCGGGGCAAGCGGTTGGCTGGGGAAGCCTTAAGTCCCCACGGCATAGTCCGTAGACACTTGTCGCTCGAAGTGCAAGCGGTTGGCCGGGGAGGCCTTAAGTCCCCACGGTATTGCGGTCTATGATGGGTTGCAGCTACCGGCGAAGGAGTTTGGTTAACGAGTCCCCAAGCTGTTGTCGTGGTCGGGGTCCACCCGTGAGTGGGAATAATGGGACCGGCGAGGACCCAGGGTCGGGGCATGCAACAAAGGGTGGGTGTTCGAGGTAGCGGAGGAACATGATTGGCTAGACCTTATACCGGGCCTCACACCAAAGGAAGTGTGGACGAGAACTATAGACTCGGTTGGCACCAAGGTTAAGATCTCTTATGGGTAAAGCAACACACCTCGCAGAGTGTAAAGAACCGTGACCTGTCACTCCCCGTTCCGGGATATGGAAGCGCGAACGCCGCCTGGGAAAGGAGCTCCATGAAGTTCTAGTAAACCGGTGAAGGTCGACGGACATAGTTCTTCCGAATAAAAGCAACCTCTTGAAGAAATGATTATGAAAACCTGCATTGGTATTAGACTTTCTGGTCTAATGCTGTAGCTAGTGCATTAAACATCTCTTTCCTATAATGAACTTGTTGAGTACGCTCGTACTCATCCCACTCTTAAATTCCCTGCTTAGATATGGAGGCATCAAGGGAGGAATTACAATACAACTCGAAGGCCGAGGAGTCAACAACTACTTCAAGGGACAGGACCCTGTCAAAAGAGTCAAATACTACATCCAACAAGGAGAAACCTAGATTAGCCATAGGAGGGAACTAGCTTCCTAAACATAGCTCCTATTTAGCTAGAATCTATTCATAGCCTCTATAGCTAGTTAAATACTCTACAAATAGAGTTCGTGATAAGACTAGACTACGAGTCGTTCTTCCGGAGTTTATTTGCGGTTTTACCTCATTGTAAAGTAGGAGGCTCGTGATGATCTTATGTAACGAGTCAATGTCTGTAATTCTATAGACATGCCTTGGACCCGCATATGTTTCTGTTGTACCACTCTGAGCGATATAATACTAGTGGAACGGTGTTTCATTGGTGTTATATCAGACTTGCATACTACACCATGCAGTGGTATGCCGGGTCACCACATCCAATCCCCGGAATAGATTGCAGCACCTCGACTGGCGCAGTGCTCTGTGCCAAGCAACACTGCGACCACCTCGGCTGCCATGGACTGCCCTTCCTCGTAGCCACGGTGGTTTCCTCCAGCCGGTGCACGTCCGCCTGTTTCTACTCATCGGAGTCTGGTCTGTGGAGCGACATCATCACCCTGAACCGCCAGGATGAAATCAACGACTACGGGCGCAGCTTCCTTGTGGGTAACACACTCTACTTTCCCTTTACAAGTTACAGTGTTCTGCGGTACAATTTGGGCGAGCAGAAGCTGTCTGTCATCGATGTGCCGGAGGTGGAAACAGATGAGAACCTTGCATTCATATCCGCGGAAGACGAACATGCTGGTTTTTGTGGGCTTGGGAGGGACTAGGCTCTCCCTGTGGTCAACCAAGGCTGGAGCTCTGGCATGGGCGAAACGCACTGTCATCAACCTCGAGAAGCTGCTCCCCCCAAGGGCCTTGGAGCCCAAGTATGCATCTGAAGGAGAGTATGGACCCTACGTGTCTGGTTTTGTACAAGGCACCGTCTTCTTAAGTACAATGGCTGAGTTGTTTACGGTTGAGCTCAATTCAGGCCGTACCAATAAGAGCATCTCCACTCGTCTCCCCATAGAGCCCCCCACGGCCACTTTTTTTCATCCGGACGGCGAAAAACGGTCCAGTTAGGCCCCCGGTTCCTCGTTTTGGTCCGGATTTGAGCCTATTTTCGTCCGGACTCCCCATGCCATCCTCGGTTTCCCGGGGGTCTCCCGGGGACTCCGGATGAAGCTAAACCAACCGCCCACGCCCACGTGTCTCCTCTTTCGTCCGGATTTCCCGAGCCATCCTCTTTTTCCCCGAGAAACGCCGCTTGGGGAGCACACGACTGGGAAACTACTCCTCCCCACGCCAAATCTTCCTCCAATCCGGACGAAAATTTCGCCGGATTTGGGCGTGGGGAGCACCAACGAGTGGGGATGCTCTAAGGTTGCTGAAGTAGAAATGGCTCTCAACGTCATTCCTTTTGGATAAGCTTCTACATTCAAGGTACGTAATAACTAGCCTTTTTGTATCTAAATATCTAGGCTTCTTTTACAGTACCTTTTACCACACCTGGTAAGGGGAGAGGTATGATTAGTCAACGGTCAGGATTAAGCGGCCCGACAGCCCATCAACACGTAGACCATGGAAAACAAATTAGCTCTATTGAAACGGGCCCAACAATTGGCCCACGAGAGAAGAATGATTCGCCAGCATCCACATCGCATTTTCCCTGGAGCGTGACCGCCGCCGCCATCGCTCCCGTCGGCGTCGTCCTGCGCGGAGCGCAACCGCTGCCTCCGTCGACAACCTCGAGATCCCATCGTCCCGCGTGGAGCGCGACCGCTGCCGCCATCAACACCCCGTCCTCCTGCATCTAGGGCGACCGCCTCCATCGACTCCACGTCATCCTGCATCGTGGGCGGCCGCCGCCACCAGCGGATCGGCCCGGTCCTGCATCGCCGGCACCAGGTAGCCTATTTCTGACGAACCCATCCAGCGGAAGGTTTGAAAGCCGCCATGAGTGTGCTGTTCATGTGCTGTGGGTATTGGCCAGATCATCAAGTAAATAGATGATATTCTGTTTGAGACATTATGTATGGTGATGTGCCTCACATTGCTAGCTCCACATGTGCACTTGTCCATGTTGTGGCTTTTGAAACTACAATTATCATGATATAGTAGTCTGATTGTTGAGTCTAGTGCCGTCCTTTGTACATGTTGGATTTATTCGTAATCAGTTTATCTTTGTGATGTATTGTCATTCTGAAAAGGTATTTTCATATAAATACTAAATGATCATGTTTATCCTGCAAATTCGCTACCTCTATTTCATTGATTTGCGAGTGAGATGCATCCACTGCTTCCTTAGTTATGTGGTGTTGGCAGATTATTGGATGTTAATTAAGCTGTTATGTAGCCTGGAAGCACCAAATTCACAACATTTGTTTTGCAGATAAATTGACAACATGATAAGTCATGCATATAGCGAACCTTATTTGTAGACCTAGTCGGTTTGAAACTAGGCTCTTCATTGCATCTTTTAGAGAGAAAAGTACAGAAGTTATTTGCAGATATGTATGGCTGATCGAGACATTTCTCATGGCGATGCGCCAGAAACATCCTAGATCACTGATCACTGATGGGGACTATGCAATGGCTAGAGCAATCTTCGTTGTAATGCCCGATGCATTTCATCGGTTGTGCAGCTGGCACATAGAACAAAACATGATAAAGCACCTTCGCAAGGAAAAGCTGAAAGACTTCAGGCAATTCATTTACTTCTGGTATACTATGTATTATTTACTGTTTCTTTTTTTAAAACATATACTAGGTGGTATGTGATTTGAAGCAAAAGGTGCTGGTGTGTCGTCTTCCGAAGGTGGTTGTCTTCTCAACGTGTGATGATTCTGGTACATGGATGTGGCGATGTTCTGATAAGGTTTTAGGCTTAGCTCTGAAACACGAAACACATTTGCTTATTTGCTTATTTGGAATGTCAGTTACATATGTGTTCAGTGTCAATTCTTCTCTTTAATATGATACCTAGAAACAAAAAAGGGTTTTTATCTGATGCAATGGTTGTCTGAAACTCTGAAGGTGGTGGTGCTTCCCTGATGCTATGCTACTTGCAGCAGACAGTTTTTATGACATACGCCAGTATAGATGAAGTCTGCTCTGACTTTCCATTTTCTCATTTCCTTGTGCAACTGGTTTAGTATTATAGCTTTGCTTTGTGGGCTACTGGGTACAAAGTATCAGGGCTGAGAGCTTGAGAGGGTGTAGACAAAGGAGCAGCTTTAACCAGTGACGCGTTTTCCTTTTCCAAATCTAACCTATTCATGAGTACTTCTACAATTTCAAGTCTCAAAGAACTAAACGTTTGTAAATCTAGCAGTCTCTCGTTTGTAACTAACTATACACTAGAGTGAGGAATTTCTTTTGTCTACGACGGCTGAGTTTGAGAGTGCAATTGAACTATTTGAAAAGTAGCATAAAGAGTATTTTGAATCAAACAAGATAAATATTATAACACGCCAGATTTCTCGATCAAACAAAAAGACAAACTCTGTTCGAAACATTATAAACTAAAGTAAACACTTTGTAGTACGAAACTCTAGTTCGGAACATTGTAAACTAAAGTAAACACCGGAGAAAAGGATCATAGCAAATTCCGATCATGCCTCGCCATAAAGACCGGGACCTGTGTTGTCGATCTTGCCACGCCAGGTCTTAAACTTATGCTTGCGGCTCAGGTCTTCGTCATCGTCAGGGTAGAAATCAGTGTCATCCATCATCAAAGGGCCGCGGTCGATGACCTCCTTCACATGTAGAATGAGATTGTACTCATGCGTGCGCTTGTACGTAGGGGAGCTTGGATCCGGCGGTGATTCGGCGTCCTCGTCAGAGCCAGGCTGCGTAGGCACCAGAATAGGCGCCGGCACCGTAACTGTCAGCTCCTTTGGCACAGAGGAGGGGTCACGCAGTCACGCGGTGACATGCAAGACAGAGGTCAGTCCATGTCCATGTCGAGGACGACCCGGACGCCGACCGGGGCGCAGACGGCGGAGTCGTGATGGGGATGGGGATGGAGATGGAGAGGCCGAGATCCTCCGCGGCGATGGTGAGGATGGAGGCCGAGGAGTCGTTGTCCACCGTCGTGGCGCCGGAGTTGGGGATGGAATAGCGGCGGCGGCGGAACCTCTCTCGTCAAGGTGGAAGAACGAAGACGAATCCCACCCACAGGCCATAGCTGCTCTGGTCGGCAGCTAATGGGGCTCAGGGGCTGGACCAATCTACTGGGATGGGCCCGTCAATTGGGCCGGCCCGTCTATTTGTTTTTTACTGAGGTGCGAAAATTGTGAGAGGTATGTAACATACCTCTCTCGTTTTCAACTGTGGTATGGAAATTTTTGGACCATTGGATGGACGAAAATTAATGGCTATTATTTATTTAAGGGTACCACAAAACAACCCATCTAGGCTTTATTGCAATTCGCGAATAATTATTTACATGCATTCTGAGTAACTTTCATGTTAAGGACTCGAAAAGATTTTATGTATGCTTTGTGGGCAATTGTTTTATCAAATTGGAGTGCCACAACCTTGCTTCTAATTTTTTTTTTGCGAGTACAAAGAAGTGGAACAGCACAACAAATTACAGAAAGGACCCTACAGAAAACAAAAAATACAGTCCTGCCCTTCTGCAACTCGACCACATCGTCGTCCCGAGCGCCGTCGGTGGCGCGCCGTCGCTCCTACCCTCCTTCACGCCTTGGATCGAAGGTAGTCCCCGAGCGAGCGGGAAGTCGCCGATCGCCGGCCCCGAAGGGCCTACACCGAAGGACGCCGTCGTCGCCGAACCGAACCGCCCCGGCCTTCTTCGTCGAGATCTTCAACGACGCGCGGATCCGCCACCGTACCACCGAATCCGGCAAGGGGAAGTCGCGACCAGCAGTTCCACAGAACCGCCAGCCCGACGAAGGCGGCAGATCGACGTCGGAGCCCCGCGGAGCACCGCCACCGAGGAGAAGAACCACCACTAGCAAAACCACTCCGACCGCGCCGCTTCCGCCCCGACGCCACCGGCTGGATACCCTAACCTCCTCTACACTATGTACACGACGCGAATCGGCGTTCCCCCGTCCTCCCGCCGCCGGAGCGGCCGGCGGAGGGCGAGGCAACCACCGATTCGGCGCCGGCGAGGTGAGAAAGCTACGGTCTAATTAACTGTATCTTGTTCCAGATCATGCTAGGCGCATCATGCCATGGCCCTGACATGGGTCATCCATCCATGCTATGAAGAACTCAGAGTTTGATCGTCGTTGTTTTTATTAACTAGTACTGCAACAGTGATCCATCTTTACTAGCACTTGAGGATTAGCCTGCCAGATGGAGCTCTCCATGCCATTAGTTCATAATATTTGAAGTCACTTATCGTTATTGTTGCAGCAGACTAAAGCACTAACACTTGAGGGCATCTCCAGCGGCGCGACGCAAACGGTCGCTCAGCGACCGTTTTCGTCCGCCGTGATCGGAAATGCGTCTGGCACCACGTCCAGCGGGGCGACGCAAAGTGACCGGGCCGTCCGCGGAGACGCAAACCTGGCCCAAATATGCGCCTCGGATGCGTCTCTGGCGGACGCGGAAAGTGTCCGCTCGCGTCTGGCGGACGTTTCGTCGGGCCTGCCTGTACGTCGATGCGTCTTCTCAAACGCGCCAGCGACTGGCGCCGCTGCGTCGCTTCGGCAGTCTGCGCCATGTTAATGGCGATGCCTCGGCTGCCGAGCGGCCGCCCACCTCCGCCAACCACGTTAATGGCGACGCCACGCGTCCCGCGGCCACCGCGTGCCGCCGGCCTATATAAAGGGGGCGCGTGTTCTTCTTCCTTATGCACTCCTCCAAAGAAACCCTAGCTGCCACAAAGCTCGACCGTAGCGCCGCCTAGTTGTTCCTGCGACGCAGCCAGGCCCGCGAGGAAGTCCATGGCCGGTCCTGGTGGCCGGCGTGGCGGTCGAGGCCGCGGCCCTGGGTGCCCCCGTGGCCGGGGCAGGGGCCGCCGTGGTGGAGCAGCTACGACCCCACGCTCGGCGTCGCCTGCGCCCTCCTCATCCTCGCAGGAGGAGCGCTGCTTCGAGTTCCTCCTCTGCATCGACGATGACCCACTCGCCATCAAGCGGCTCCCGGACAAGTTCGCCGAGTTCGTCGACAACGTCGAGCCGGCGCAGTTGCAGCTACGGGAGGCCAGCTGCAACTTCTTCCGCTGGACCGTGGAGGTCTTGTTCGATGGGCAGGGCAAGATGTACCTGCACACGGGGTGGGACAAGTTCGCCCGTGACCTCGCGCTCGAGCCCGGCTGCCAGCTCACCTTCCTCTACGAGGGGGACTGCGAGATGATCGTCAAGGTGTTCGACGATACAGCCTGCCGCAGGCACTACCACACCGGCGAATCCGGCTCGGACACCGATAGTTAGAACGTCGAATGTTCTTTCTTTGCAGTGAATCTGGCTATAGGCCAGACGAAGCCAGTAGTGGAGGTCTCTGTCTGTTCTTCCTCGGTAGAACCAACAAGGGCACCATCTCCTCCCGCTGGAATTTCCAGTTTGGGTGATTGGGTGTGCCCTCGAATGTTCTTCCTTGGTAGCGAACATACGGAAATCAACACAACTGGTTTCTTTATTTTAAATTTTTATATTTGTGTCGACCATGGTTCAAACTATGCGTTAGTTTGTGTAAACCATGTTCCAAACTATGTGTTAGTTTGTGTAAAATCATGTTTCAATATGTAATATTTGGAACTATGTTTAAATGGAGAAGAGGAAAAAAAAGAAAAAAAATACGTCGCCCCGCTAGAGCAGCCCCTAGACGCAAACGGACGCGCGGACAAAAACGGTCATTTTAGCGTCCGCAGCGCGACGCAAACGGACGCTCGCGGACATTAAAATGCGTCGCGCCGCTGGAGATGCCGTGACCATTCTGTCATGTAGAAGAACTCTGGAGGTGCATGAGTAATGATCAAGTTTCTATGGAGAAATGTGGAGCCTTTTTGGGGGTGTGATGTCAAGTATGGAACTTTTAACTTCGTTTCAGAGGAACGGTACTAGCTTTCTGGTCAGTTTGTTCCTTTTAGAAGAACAGTAGCTTCCTAGTCAATTAAGCCACTAAGACTATGTGAACATATGCTTATATTATGACTGCTACTTTGTTATGACGCGTGACTAAATGTTTGCAGTGTTCTGTGACCGAACTTGGTTAATTTGTGTTTTCACAACTGCATGCTCGTCACAATTATGAATATGTAGAGCCGAGTCAGCCGACACAGTTTGTGCATCAGATCATCCATACATAGTGACAGAAGTCTAGTGCTCTGAATGCTTTATCCAGAATTTCTGAAAGCCATTAGCTTTATCTCTGCTTTATAGTACCTGCAACTCCTTGATTCATTCAGATCCAACACATAGGCAAGGCTTCGAAGTTCAAACATCTATAGAATTCATGGTATACTCAGTCAAGAACATTAAATACAAAGCCTTCTTCCATGTGAAAAGTTGCTTGTAGGAAATTAAAAACCCAATGGCATCCCAAACTGATAAGACTGCCAGTGCCGATGTCTTCCGAAAGTGCTTTTCCATTCTAGCATGTTCTTACTGGTGCTCATGTGATGTGAGAATTTTTTTGCAATTGCAGTAGAGAAATTGTGTGGGGCTCACTAGATATTACTAAGATAGTACTTCCTCTATCCCAAAATGTAAGGCGTCTAAGGACTGGTCAAAAATCAAACTTTACTAACTTTGACCAAATATTTAGAAAAATATATTTACATCTACAATATCGAATGGACATATTAAGAAAATATATTTTATGGTGAATCTATCTCATGTTGATTCAGTACTGCAAATGTTTATATTTTTGTGTATAAACTTGGTCAAACTTAAAAAAACGTTGACTTTTGATTAATCCTTAGACGCCTTACATTTTGGGACGGAGGGAGTACTAAACAGTACCCCGCGCCTTACTTTTTTGTGTGTGAAAATTGCAATAAAAAAGCACACCTTCGTTACCGGAATGGAGGGAGTATTACAATAGGTGCAACGTTGTCTTGCTAAAAAAACAAGAATAAGAACTTGCCATAATTGGAGCACAGCCCTCGTGGCAAAATCCACCATCACAACAATAATGGACCAGCGAAGAGAACGGTTTTCTATGGACGCGATTTCCTCCTGGTTTTGCCGCTTGCAAGTTGCAACCTATATCTAGGACTCAAAATTCTTTTGTTGTGTCTAGAATTCTAGATCAACCTGAGCAAACAAGTGACCATGCAACGATGACTTTCATCTCACATGAGCGAACCTTAAGAATAGCAGAACTTCTACCGGCTTCCCTAGGTGCAAATATCGCTACATCTTTTGTAGTAACTTGTTCACCATCGGCATATTCTGTTGCAATAGAAATTCTCAGCTCCCCCTCAATTTCAACACAAGCAACACGCCGTGAAAGAGTAATCATACCATCCGCGGTAACCGGCAGCTTGTCATCTTCAAGAGAGAGCAATGAAACTTGCATATCATCTAGACTAATGGTACTTGCGCTAAATATACCTCGACAACCATGTGGCCATGACCCATGAATAACCTGTACACTGATTGTAGCCTCCACGGATTTAGCAAGGTAGCCAACTGTCCACTGTAGCTTGGAAAGCTTGCTGGTGGAAACAAAGCTAAACCCACGTGAATGATTCGTCTTGGATATCCTGTACTTCCTAGCTAAGTAGCTTAAATCTTTATCTTCGGATTCATTAGTGGAGCTCTTCACTTTCAGCACAACCTCGAATCGTACAGAGTCATTTGCATCGGACAACACGGGTGCTCGAGTAGGACCTGCTAGTGTTAAGTATGGATCCTGCACGTGCCAATCAATTAAAAACAATACTCCGTATTAATAGGATAAAGGTAAAGATGGAAAATATTTAGTTTTAGTTTAATTAGATAAATATGAAATGCAGCCAACCTATGTAAATGGGTAGACAAGAGAGTATGTGTCTAACTCAAGTACCAAGTATAAGTAAATTGCAACCGCATAAATTAAATTTTATATGTTAGTGGCATGAGTATATATAAAAACAAACACACGATGCTGTAAACTTTGTAAGGAAGTAAAGTGTTCTTTCGATTCCACAATCTAAAACCGAAGGAAGAAATGAGCACCCTACTAAGCAAACTTGTGTGATGATGAGGTGCATTACACAAGGAATGGTAAATAAAGACATTAGTTTGATTGATGGTTTAGTCAAGGACAGTAGAATACATATTCGTGAACTAAAGGTGTGTGCACATTTAGTCCAACATACTTAAGCATGTATAGCTCCAAAACAACTTCAAGCAACATTCACCAAAACAAAAACACAGCCCTTCGCATCTAGAACAATGACTAAGTAGAAACAATGCATACCAACCTTAGATGTGATAGTTTGGCAGTCATCCCTTGAGCGAGCAAAGATGATATTGCGTTTGCGGTCTACGTAGTCTCGTATGGCAATCAAACCATACACATCTAGCGGCCACCTCAACTCCTCTGCTATCGCCGCTACTTTGAAGGAAAAAAATTGCAAAGTTCCGGTCGGGCCTTTGGTCCAACGCTTGGCTCCGGCGACATCGTCCGTGTAAGGCATGGCCGGAACAACCGCTGTATTATTATTTATTATCGCATATCGTGATGACTCAACATCCATGGAGAACAAGAGACAAACAGAGAGTTGGGAATCGAGGGTACTTACTGGTGTCCTCGTATGAACCACAGTAGAGAGCATGCACGGATTTCCATTTTCTGCGATAGTCGCAAGCCTGTCTGGCCTCCCGGTCGTCGTCCCACCAGTCCTCGTTCTCGACATGTCTCTCCTCCGTCGTCCTCCTTAGGTGCATCTGCATCTGCTCGCCGTGCAGCTGTCCGAGGTACGTCACCACCTCGGGGTCCTTCGTTTTCGCCCACCTCATCACCACCTTCATCTCATCCATTAGCCGATCCTCCCTGCGCGCCTCCCCCGCCGCCGCGCGGAGCGCCTTCCGGTTCTGCGTCCTACTGATCCACCTCGTCAGCCGACTCTTCCTCATGGCTTCCAATCTGAGCGCCGCCGCCGCCTCCTTCCTCCGTGTGTCTTCTACGTCTCCACTAATTCTCGCCTCCTTGCCGTCCATGGGGATCGAGTACGTCCTCCTCATCGCCTGCAGCGCGTCCAGCCACCATGCCCATGATTTGTACGACTCGCCGTCGACCTCCATCGGTGAATCATACGTGCCAGGCTCGACCCCCTCGCTTTTCGTTTTTTTTTTCTGAGGCCGGCTACCGCGAGGAGTAATACGGTGCAGTTGCGATGTATCCGGATCAGATTATTGAGTTCCAAATTTGTTGCGGTCCGTTAGGATTCTGCTGCACAACTAAAGCTGCCGCCGTTCTGTGGTGAAGGCTCCTACCGCCGTGCTTCTCCAAAGTAGGCTTCCGCCCTCTGCGAGGAAGGCCGCCATCGCCGCACGTAGAACACCGCCGACCACCTGCTAAGCCGACCTCTTTGTTCTCCACCCGACACATCCCCGCACCCCACCACCGCCGTCGTGCTTCTCCAAAGCAGGTTCTCGCGGTACTCCGCGGGGCAGGCCACCGCCGACCTGCTTCTCAGCCAGAGCGGGCTAACAGACCACTGCCTCCGGCGACCGTCGCCGGCTGCCCTCATGTTCCTGCCCTTCACCTGATCCCGTGGCTGCAGCAAGGACTCAAGCACGCGCTCGGACCATGCCAGGGGCTAGCAGCCCCTGCTCGCACAGACACAACTCCGGCGAGATCCACCTTCCGAGCCACCACGTTCCTCTGCCCGCGCCGCCTAAGCAACATCGAGGATGGGGAAGTTGACCTGGAGGTGGTGGGCAGCCTTCATAGCGCCCCAGACCGACCCAGGCCAGGGTGCAGCAGCACCTACTTGCGCCGCCACAAATCCTGCAAGAGATGGGTATGGGGAAGCAGAGAGCCGGACCCTCTGCCTCACTGGTCACCGCCGTACTCTAGCAAGGACGAGACTGAATGATAGATTTTGATTATTCTTTTTAGATATTTAGGTTTTTAATGAAAAAAGTCCATTTTTCGTCCTTCAACTTTCACACAAGTTCACTTTTGATCCCAAATGTTTCATTTGGTCCCAAAAAGACCCTAAACTTTACCAACTTGTTCAAACGTCTGGTTCTGCTGTTTTTTTTTTAAGATACGAAACATAACCAAGCAGTAAGAAAACCATGGTGAAAATACCCAACCTTTCGCCAAACTAAATCGTACCGAGCCAGTTTCAGCCAAAATAAATCCCCAATCATCTGGCTTGAGTAGGTCGCTGCAATTTATCTATCTGCTCGATATCGGCATCCGTCACTCGTCTGACATCCCGATTGTCCACTGCGATGTCAGCCACTAGATCAAGCTGGATGTAATGACACCCACAACAATCTTCCAACTACTTTTGCGGTTGAACATGGAGATGTGGTTCCTATCGGTCAACCTCTCCCTCCCTTTCTGCCCTCTCCCTCTGTTTCTGCCCTCACATACACCAGTGGGTGCGTCCAGCCGGGCGATATGCAGAGGTTGATGAGTTGCGGCGCTACTAGGGCCGCTCTTGCCCTTTACGTGAGAATCGCTGGAGTGGCAGAAAGACGAGGCTGCCATGGCTGGTTATTTACCATCCTCTTTTTCTTGCTCGTCGTGAGTGGGATTCAAGGTTCTGGTCTAGGACTACTTCTTATTGAGGTATGTTCGGATCTGATTTTTTTTTTTTTTGAACATTGGTTATCATCTACAGAAAAAAATCATAAGAACAAGACATGTGAACGGGTTGGCAAAGTTTAGGGTCCATTTTGTACCAAATAAAACATTTAGGACGAAAAGTGAACTCTGCACAAAGTTGAAGGATGAAAAATGGACTTTTTTCGTTTTTAATTGCCCTGACATGTGGGACCTAGTCCATCAGAAGAAATTTCTGCCTTACAAGTGGGCTGGTTTGTTAGAAATTGTGTCAATTCACGTTCAAAGAACGATTAGTATTTTTTTGTGAAAACTTCGACAAAAGTGGTAGTTTTTTCTTTCAAAAATACGATGATACTAAAATTGATATTTAGCAGAAAATATGATGGTTTATGCTAACAACTGGCACTAAGCCCGATTCTATCTCATATGCGAACACTGGTCTGAGTCCGTTTGCCTCAGCCTAGCCGTCGTGCAGCCAAAGTGCCAAACCAACCCCATCCCCGGCTCCCCGCGCGCCCGCAGTCCAGATCCGGGGAAAATGAGCCCGTCCCACAGCCGCCAGTCGCCGCCGGCGCTCTCCGACGATGACATCGTCAGCGTCTTCCTCCGCATCCCGCCGGACGACCCCGCGCGCCTCGTCCGCGCGTCCCTCGTCTGCATGTCCTGGCGCCGCATCCTCACCGGCCCCGATTTCTGCCGCCTCCACGCGGCCCATGCTCGGATTCGTCCTCAACTTCTGGTCCTGTAACAGCGGCGAGCTCTCCCGCTTTATTCCAACCACAGCCTTCCGCCTCTCATCAAGTATCGACTCCTACCCGACTAACTGGAAGGCCGTCGACTCCCGCCATGGCCGCATCCTCGTAGAGCCAACGGTCGGTGAAAACGCGACAAGCAAATAACGAAGAACGATAAAGGTAAACGCAGCGGAGACACAAGATTTAACGTGGAAAACCCCTTCCAACACAGAAGGGGAAAAAACTAAGGGCGTCAGCCAGCAAAATTTCACTATATCGGAGAGTATTTACAAACGCCGTGGGTTATCTTATAATCTGGTAAACCCTAGCCGACCGCTTACAAGATGTATATATAGGCGGTGCCAACGACGTGTGGGCTAACTTCAGACTCCGCTACGCTTCGGCCCAAGACTACCGGCGACGGGCCTCGCTCCGCTCGTCAGAAGTTAGCCTCCCTTTAGTATATGAATTTGGATCACAATACAACAAACTCCACCTTGAGACAAATTCCATCTTGTAGCATGAACTTCAACAATCTCCTGAACAACAAAGAAAAACACTTGCTGGCGCCAACAACCACTTGGGCTAAATAATTATACCAACCAAGCTCGAGCAAAGCTCAAACTTGGAAACATGAACTAGCTTTGTCATCATATCAGCAGGATTATCATGAGTACTTATCTTGCATACCTTCAGTTTACTTTGAGTAACAATGTCGCGGACATCATGGTACTTGATATCAATGTGCTTTGTCCTCTCATGGAACATTTGATCTTTAGTGAGGTATATTGCACTTTGACTATCAGAAAACCAAACAGACTCTTTGCAAGCTTCATTAATTGATATATATTCTGCTTCCGTCGTAGATTGGGCAACAACAGCTTGTAACGTTGCCTTCCAACTCACAACACTTCCACCAACAGTGAACACATAACCTGTGAGGGATCTTCTCTTATCCAAATCGGCCTCAAAATCTGAATCCACATAGCCTACGAGTCTCTCACCGGTCTTGCCAAACTTCAAGCAAGCTTTGGATGTGCCACGAAGGTACCTGAAAATCCACTGAACAACTTTCCAATGTTCTTTACCAGGAATAGCCATGTATCGATTGACCAAACTCATAGGATATGACAAATCAGGGCGAGAACAGACCATGGCATACATCAAGGAACCAACAACACAGAATATGGAACTCATGACATGTACTCAATATCTCCATCAGTACTAGGACATTGAAATGCTGACAATTTAAAATGAGGAGCAATTGATGTACTAACAGACTTTGCATCATGCATATTAAAACAATGAAGAACTTTCTGAATGTAATTTTACTGACTAAAAAATAACACACTAGATTTTCTGTCTCTTGTAATTTTCATACCTAGTATTTTCTTAGCAGCACCAAGATCCTTCTTCTCAAATTCACTACTTAATTGTGCTTTCAAAGTAGTGATCTCTTTCTTGCTCTTTGCAGCAATCAACATATCATCAACATATAACAACAAATATATTGGCGATCAATTAACATACTTGATATAAACACAATTATCATACTGAAATCTCTTAAAATTATGTGCAAGCATATAAATAACTTTTTGTACCACTGTCTTGGAGACTGTTTCAGACCATAAAGGGACCTCTTCAACTTGCAAACAAGATCCTCCTTACCAGGCACAACAAAACCTTCAGGTTGGTCCATGTATATCTCCTCCTCAAGCTCACCATGCAGAAAAGCAGTCTTTACATCTAGCTGCTCAAGCTCAAGATCATGCATAGCCACAATACCAAAGAATGCACGAATGGAACTATGCTTCACAACCGGAGAGAATACATCATTATAATCAACTAGCTAATACTCCGCACGTTGTTGCGGGACATCAAAGTGATTTTTTTTGACAAAGGATGATTCGTGTTAAAACTTTCAACGCAATGGTTATAAACCAGTGATCACAACTAATGGATCCATGAGCTCATTTCTTAAATTTTGCTCTCTAATCAAATTTTATGTGTTCTTTTCAATGTTGAGAAAAGCATTTATCGGTGTCAACTCGGTCGGCTGACGATTAATGAGATTATCGGTCGATAAATGAGTTAATCGGCTAATCGGTGACCCACCGAGTAGCGATGAATCAACCGATTAATCGTTGAATCGACAGATTATATTGAACAACAGTTCTTTGGAGCACATGGACTTAGAATAACCTACCATCACAAGTCACCATCCATTACTTAGCAAGGTATACTTTCTTAAGTAGAACATAATTAATGGGCATGAGACAATATGCAATATCTAACATAAGAGATTTTGTTACCAATCTCACATCCCATAAGCGGGAGACCAGCAATCTATCAAACAGTTCTCCGTTACGGGCATTATGTCGAGCAGTTGGCTCAGTACCAGATGTTTGGAGAGCATCAACCTAGAAGATGAGGGCAGGATCTTGTGTTAGTGTGCCTCGTATGCAAGGGAAAATCCACCACGTAACCCGCTTCACAGCATCCCATCTCAACCAGATCCCAGGAGTGCCACTAACGCAGGTTTGGCACAACTCCAAGCGCTAGTTCCTGCACTGCAAAGACGACCAGAGCTCTCACATGCCAACAAAGAGAAAGAGGGAGGATGAATAGGAGGCATCTTGATGGTAAGTCGTGGCACTGGAAGCACACAGGCAATGATGATTCTCGCACGGGAGGCTATAGGTATATATGCACCTGTTGAGGCGACGGAAGGGGAGAAGACGTCTTAGATTGAGAAGGTCTAAAGGTGGAATGGACTCACGTTAATGGGAGTCTTGTTAATGAGTGTTTAACAGCTGATCAATATTGCTCCAAAAAAATGAGTGCCTTCGGTTACCAACTGAGAAGGAGTTGGAACGAAAACTGCAACCGTGTGAGGAGTAGCTAGGAAGGAGAGGCGTCTAACGAAGGCCATCTTATTGGAACAGACTGACATGGAACGAATGTGACATGGCATACAACTCATCAGAAACTGAAAAAATGATGTGGCATGCTTGCACAATATTGCTCCAAAAAAATGAGTGCCTTCGGTTACCAACTGAGAAGGAGTTGGAACGAAAACTGCAACCGTGTGAGGAGTAGCTAGGAAGGAGAGGCGTCTAACGAAGGCCATCTTATTGGAACAGACTGACATGGAACGAATGTGACATGGCATACAACTCATCAGAAACTGAAAAAATGATGTGGCATGCTTGCATGTTGAGAGAATTACTCTTAGTGGGTTGCTCCAATTTAGATATTATAGATACCTGGAATTTGGCTGAAACCTTTTGCTACTAACCTTGCCTTAAATCTCGGAGGCTCATTAGGAAACAAACCTTCATTTCTTTTAAATATCCACTTACAGCGGACAACCTTCTTTTGTTTAGGCAAGGGCACAACATCTCATGTGCCATTCTTGTCAAGCGATTGCATCTCCTCTTTCATAGCAGAAATTCACTTCACGCGGTCAACGGATGCAACGGCCTCAGTATATGTAGCAGGTTCAGTATCATGCTCCACCTGTTCAGCACAACTCAAAGCATGGTGAACAAGATTACATTCTTCAATTAAACAAGGACGTGGACCTTTGTTACGCCTCGGTCTATCAGCAGCAATGGAACTATTTGTTTGCTGCAAAACAGGTGGTGAGTGCTTGAACAACGGTGTTATCATTTTCTTTCTCCTCCACGTGCTCCACCTCGCACGCTAATCCTCTCGTTGTTCATCATCGGAATTTTCGAAAAATCAACAAGCATCAGTAACATCTCGTAGATGAACTCTTATAAAACATGACAGACCTCATTAAAGACTACATTCCCGCTATGCAAAACTTTCTTAGTTTCGGGATTCCATAACTTGTATGCCTTAACTCCTGAACCATAACCAAGAAACACACACTTAACAGCCCTAGGCTCTAGCTTTCCATTATCAACATGAGCATAAGCAGTGCAACCGAAAACTCTCAACTGTGAATAATCAGCAGATGAACCAGACCATACCTCAATAACTGTTTTCTTATCAAGCGGAATGCAAGGTGACCTGTTTATCAAATAACAAGCGGTGGAGGCTGCTTCCGCCCAAAAACGTCTATACATACCAGCATTGGACAACATGCAGCGAGCCTTGGAGATGATGGTTGTGTTCATCCTCTCCGCCACACCATTCTGCTGAGGAGTATATGGGATGGTGTGGTGTCTGACATTGCCTTCGTCGCTGCAATAATCATTGAAAACAGTAGAACAAAACTCCATGCCATTGTCAGTACGAAGTAATTTAACTTTCTTTTCTGTTTGCTTCTCTACCATAACTTTCCACTTTCTAAAAGCATCAAACACATCAGATTTATGTTTCAAAAAGAAGGGCCACACTTTTCTGGAGTAATCATCTATGATAGTAAGCATGTAATTTGCACCACCAAGAGAAGTCTTGCGGGAAGGTCCCCACACATCAGCATGCACATAATCTAGAATCCCTTTAGTGGTATGAACGGAAGCATTAAATTTAACTCTTTTATGCTTACCAAAAATGCAGTGCTCAAAGAACTCAAAGTTACTCAAATTGCAGCCATCTAGCAGGTCTCTCATGTGCAATTCTGCCATGCCATGTTCACTCATATGTCCAAGACACATATGCCACAGATTAGTTTTATCAGGTTCATCAGGGGTAACAGCAGCAGCAATACCAGATAAAGTGCTACCTCTAAGAACATATAATTTTGCAGAATTCATATCACCAATCATGTGAACGAAAGAACCTTTTGATACCTTCAGAACTCCGTGAGAACCGGCGTGTTTTTACCCACAAACATCAAGGGTACTGAGAGAGATCAGATTTCTAGCCATGGCAGGTATGTGTCTCACATCTGTCAGAGTATGTGTCATGCCATCATGCATGCTGATATGAACGGAGTCAATGCCCATGATCTCACATGGGTTGTTATCTCTCATACGCACAACATCTCCACAATGCACAAACTCATAAGAACTGAACCAGTCTTTGCTACAACAAATATGAAACGGACATGCAGAATCAAGGATCCACTCATCATTACCAGAAACACAACCAGCAAACACAACTAGGCAATCGCCATCAGAATTATCACTGGAAACAACAACAGCCTTAACATCTCCCTCAGATTTGTTTTTCGGTTGGTAAGTACCGTTTCTTTTCTCTTTGTTCTGCAACTTCCAGCAATCATCAATATTGTGGCTAGTTTTCTTACAATACTTGCGCAGAACTTACCATCTCGTCCCTTGGACTTTGAGCGACCTCTATCGGTCTTGCTCTTATGTCTGTTGTAGTTGTTGTTTCTGTTCTCGGTCCTGCCTCGGACCTGCAGTGCTTCTGCCTTAGATGATGAACCCCTGCCTGCACCATAGATTTCATCGTTTTCCTCTGCTGGAGGGCCTCGTAAACTTCGGTAAGGGTTAGTTCAGCATGGTTGTATAACAAGGTGTCTCGAAAATTCGCAGAAGAATTAGGCAACGAGACTAACAGTATAAGAGCGAGATCCTCATCATCATATTTTACCTCCATGGACAGCAAATCAGAAACAATCTCTCTAAAGATCGATAGGTGATTCATCATTGACGCACCTTCTTGCAGCTTGTGCGAGAACAACTTCATCTTCAAGTGCATCTTACTGGTTAGATCTTTGGACATGCAGATCGATTTCAGTTTCAACCATAGCGCCGCCGCGGATTTCTCAGCCAGCACTTCCTGCAAGATATTGTTGGATAGATGAAGCTGAATTAATGAAAAAGCCTTACAGTCTTTCCTCTTTTCATCGTCGGTCCAGGTCTTGGCATCTTTCTTGCCATATCCATCAAGAGCTTCATCCAGATCAGAAGATTGGGTAAGGATCGCCCTCATCTTCACTTGCCACAGAGAAAATCTCGTGGTATAATCCAGCTGCGGTAGATCGAATTTCAAGGAAGACATGTCGCAAAACTCTAGATTGAAACACGGGCTCTGATACCACTTATTATAAACGCGACAAGAAAATAACAAAGAACGATAAAGGTAAATGCAGCGGAGACACAAGATTTAATGTGGAAAACCCCTTCCAACGCAGAAGGGGAAAAAACCACGGGCGCCAGCTAGCAAAACTTCAATATATCGGGGAGTGTTTACAAACGCCGTGGGTTATCTTATAATCTGATAAACCCTAGCCGGCGGCTTACAAGATGTATATATAGGCGGTGCCAACGATCCGTACCGTACCGTGGGGGGCTGCTGCCCCCCCGCACCCCCCTTCGCAGGCATCCCTGCAGGGCACGACGTATGACGGGCCGAAGCGTAGCGGAGTCTGAAGTTAGCCTCCTTTTAATAAATGAATTTGGATCACAATACAACATGATACATCGTCTGGGACCCCATTACCGACGGCCGGTGGGGAGTTCCATTCCCAAGAATGGGTCGCCAATCGTGGAGTGGCGGTGCCAAGTAGCACTGCGACCACCTGGGCTGCCATGGACCGCCCTTCCTCGTAGCCATGGCGGGTTCCTGCGACGGGACCACGCCCGCCTGCATATACTCATCGGAGTCTGGTGTGTGGAGCGGTATCATCACCCTGAAGCAGGAGAATTACATAGACTGGTCCGGGCGCAGCATCCTTGTGGGAAACACCCTCTACTTTCCCTTTCGAGACAGTTTCACAGTTCTCCAGTACAAGCTGGGCGAGCAGAAACTATCTGTCATCGATGTGCCATCGCAGCTCGGGAAGGAGCGCCTTGTGTTAGTATCAGTGGAAGACGGCGTGTGTGTGTTTGCCGGCTTGCGAGAGACTAGGCTCTCCCTCTGGTCAGCCTAGGTAGCTGATCCCGATGGAGCTTTGGCTTGGGTGGAACGCAGGGTCATCAAGCTCGAGAACCTGCTCCCCCCAAAGGCCATCGAATCCACATCTCACTGGCTTTTGGGATGCTATGGGCCTGAACTCAGGGTGTCTGGATTCGCAGAAGGCATCGTCTTCTTGAGTACAATGGCTATTGCTCCGGTGTCCCCCCCCTCTAAACTTTGTTCTATTTAGACGGCTAGGATCTGCTGATACCCCTTCGTGGGTTGACTTAACATGTGTGTTTGGTCCATGGGCAAACATGTACGGGATGGGATGGGATAAAATATGTTTAATTAAAGATTAATAGAAAAATATAAATATGCCATTAACACACCGGTTAATATGTAATTAACGGGTCCTTTTCCCATTGTGGTGGAGGCCGGACCTAGCAGGCCGCCGCCTACCCGTGCCTAGCAAGGTCACTACCCGCACATACTTAGCGAGGCCGTTTCTTCGACTGGGTGTGGCGCAGACGTAGCAAGCTCGTTGCTCGCCACGCCATGGAGGCCGCCGCCGCCGAGCTAGGGAGCCACGTTGAAAATCAAGCCCGCCGCTTACCGCGCCCTGGAGGCCGCCGATGTCGAGCTGGGGAGCCACGCGAAAAAGCAAGCCCACCGCTCGCCGTGACATGGTGGCCGCCGCTGAGCTTGGGAGCCACACATACGACGGTGGCAGGTGTCGGAGTCGCGTCGACGACCATGGATTCTCAGGCGGCTAGTGAGATTAGTCATGAAATTCATGGATCATATGGTCCAGCCTTTCTCAGAAATATTCGGCTTTTGGGATGGGATCATCCATATTTTCTGGTCACGAACCAAACACACGTTTACCACCTGAACGTCGTTCGCCAAGGGGGGATACCGGAGCACAACCCGAGTACAATGGCTGGGTTTTTTACGGTTGAGCTCAATTCGGGCCGAACCAAGAAGGTTAGCGAGTTGAAAATGGCTGCTCATGTCACTCCTTGGACAAGCTTCTACACTCAAGGTACTAGCCTTTGTATCTAAACATTTTAACTAACCTGTGAATTCAGTACATGCATTCTGTCTAACTTTTCTGATAAGGACGCAAAATCATTAACATCTTTATATGTGCTATCCTTACAATGATTTTAGGAAGTTAGTATACCACAACTTGTTTGTAATCGATTCTTGTTCCAGATCATGCTAGGCGTGACATGGGTCATATCCATCCGTCAGCATGAAGAACCGGAACCGCTGCCATTTTGCATGGTGAGATTTTGCTATTAACTAGTATCCTACAACAGTGATACATCTATACTAGTACCTTAATTGGCCCGCCGGAGGGAGCTCCATTGCATTAGCTTGACATATTTGAGGATACTGTATTGTCATTGTTGCAGTGGACTAACACCAGACCAATTTTCCCTGTAGAGGAAGTCTGGAGCTGCATGAGTACTGACCAAGTTTCTGTGGAGAAATGTGAGCCTTAATCTGAAGTACGGAGATTTTGATTTGGCTTCAGAGGAACCGTAGCTTTCTAGTACTTCCTCCGATCCATATTACTTGATGCTAAAATGGATATATCTACAACTAGAATGTGTCTAGATACATCTATATTAGCATCGAGTAGTATGAATCGGAGGGAGTAAATTAGGGAAAAGTGTGAGAGTGCAGGTGCGCTCTGCGCACCCTCACACTTTTTCACTTTCTCTTTTTTATATCTCTCAAAATATTACATATTTTGATTTGATTTTTTTGCAAGTCACTAAAAAATAACAAATGGAATGGGACAAAAATAGTTCGGAAATTTTTTGTGCACTTTCAAATTTCAAATAATTTAAAATTCCAAAAAATATCTTGAAATATATTTTGATTCTATTTTCGTGCCCTCGGGTCCTTAGTTGTGCTCAGTTTTCCCCAGCTCCTTAGTTTTTCCTCAGTTTTCCCCAAGACCTTGTCTGAAACCCGCAGAAGGAGCTCGGACGGAAGGGATCCGTTAAGTTGGCCGTTCCGTGCTGACGAGTGGGGTCGTGTCGTTTGTGGGGTCGCGTCGTGTGGGGCTGGTAGGAAAGAACCGCGTGGGACAGGACGAGACCATGTTTGTGTGGCTGTAGCGTGTGGGGCCGTAGCGTGTGGAGCCGTAGCGTGTGGAGCCGTGTGGGTCCGGGACGTGGGCACGAGTGGTTTCTGTCTCTTTCGCCCAGATTAGCAGTTTTCAATGTACCTTTTTCCTCTCTCTCTCGCTCGATCTCATTCATATTTGATAGCCCAAATTGGTAGCAAATCTAGAGCAGCTTCTCCTTCTGTTTTTTAACGACATTTATTTCTTTATGCCTTCGTTTTTACCCAATCAGGTAGGAAATCTAGGGCACAAATCCAGAAAAATATAGGATAAGCTGCATACGAGCAGCCAACATAGCATAGATATATTCACGACAGATCCAACGATGAGTACCGATAGAACCCTACAACATAAGCTACATTTTACATGAATTTAAGCTGCTCTACGGATAGAGCGATCACATACGAGAGAGTGCGAGTAGGCATGTTCAACGCCTCCGGGTTGCGCCTGTGACTCGCTTGGAGGTTGCGGAGGTGAATCCCAAGTGCTTTGTGTTTGGCCATGAACGCATGCACGTTCACCGTCGTTCCAACTCTAGCGCCGCATCTGCCAATGGATTCAGCATGGTTCACCAGGCAGTTGAAGTCGGTGGCGCGGAGCTTCTCGTTGCGAAGGGGCACTTGTAAATGCCTCGAGCAAAGGGGCCATCGTAATGGCCGGACCGCAGCCTCCTCGAGGACATGACGAGTCTTGGTGTGGAATGACTCGTCATCGTCTGTCGATGTCGCTTACTCGCACCTGTCACGTAGCACCAAAGATCGTGCAAAAACACGGAGTCAATTGCAACGATGATGGAACGAGAGTGAACAAAGATCATGCATGATAATATGGGCTCGAAAAAAGAGGTAGCCTCGGTTACATTGGACACACTTATATCCAGGATTTGAGTCAGCAAACCAAAGATCATGCACAACAAATTTGTACACACCAATTGTTTACTGACCAAACCCTGAATCAATTTGTGCCCAAATATTCATCATCATCGGCACAAATCTTAAACAAAAGCAAATCACAAGCACTAATAACGCAAGATCTAACACAAAAGGATTGAACTAGGAACAGACACACCATAATAACGCTAGATCTAACACAAATGGATTGAACTAGGAACAGACGAACCCTAATAACGCTAGATCTAACACAAAAGGATTGAAATGGGATAAGAACAAGGGAGCAAAGAGTTACCTCCGGCTCGTCGTCGACGATGCTGGTATCGTAGGGGTTCTCCGGCGCGTCGTACGGCACTGGTTCGTACGGGTCCCAAGCGACGGGGGCCTGGTGATGACCCACAAGTATAGGGGGTGTATCGTAGTATCTTCGATAAGTAAGAATGTCGATCCCAACGAGGAGTAGAAGGTGTTGACAAGCAGTTTCGATGAAGGATTCACTGTAAATGCTCACAGACAAGTATTCAGGGGTTTTGATGTAACGGATGAATAAAGTACGAGTAAGTAAAGTGCGAGAGTAATAATTGCAGTAAGTGGCCCAATCCTTTTTAGCACAAAGGACAAGCCGGTTTGTTTACTTATAATGACCAAACGTTCTCGAGGACACACGGGATTTTAGTCTAGTGCTTTCGCTACATACGGCTAATTAATCTTCATTGTTTTGATAAGTGTTGTGTGGGTGAACCTATGCTAATGTACCGCCCTTCCTAGGACTAATACATACTTGTGATTATACCCCTTGCAAGCATCCGCAACTACAAGAAAGTAATTAAGATAAATCTAACCACGAGCCTTAAACTCCGAGATCCTGCGATCCCTCCCGCATCGATATACCAACGGGGCTCGGGTTTCGTCACTCCGGCAACCCCGCAATTGGCAAACGAGTACAAGATGCATTCCCCTAGGCCCATAAAGGTGAAGTGTCGTGTAGTCGACGTTCACACGACACCACTAGAAGAATAACACCACAACTTAAATATCATAACATTGAATATTACTCAACCATACTTCACTACTAACATTTAGACTTCACCCATGTCCTCAAGAACTAAACGAACTACTCACGAGACATCATATGGAACATGATCAGAGGTGATATGATAATGAATAACAATCTGAACATAAACCTTGGTTCAACGGTTTCACTCAATAGCATCAATAACAAGTAGAAATCAACACCGGGAGAGTTTCCCCTATCAAACAATCAAGATCAAACCCAAATTGCTACAGCGGTGACGAGGTGCAGCGGTGGAGACGGCGATGATGATGATGAAGATGATGGTGATGGTGATGGAGATGATGTCCAGCTCGATGGCGGTGACGATGGCGTCGATTTCCCCCTCCGGGAGGGAATTTCCCCCGGCGGATTCCTGCCCGCCGGAGAGCTCTTTTCTCTCTGGTGTTCTCCGCCCCGCGAGGCGGCCGTGGCTCTTCGCGACGTACCCCTTCGGCTTAGGTTTCGGGACGAAGGAGTACGCGAAGAAAAGGAGGCGAGAGGGGCTGTGGGCCCCCCTCCTCACAGGGCGGCGCGGCCAGGGCAGGGCCCGCGCCGGCCTGTGAGGGGGGCCCATGGCGGCCCTCCTCAGCTCCCCCTTCTGGCTCCCTTCGTCATCTGGAAAAATAGGAGTTTTCGTGTAATTCCGTCAATTGTTGATCTTCCGAAATATTGCGTTCCGACGATGCTTTTTCCGGCGGAATCCCGGCTCCGGTGCGCGATCCCCCAATAATCATGAAACATGCAAAATAGATGAAATAACATAAGTATCATCTCCAAATATGAAATATATCAATGAATAAAAGCAAATTATGATATAAAATAGTGATGCAAATTGGACGTATCAACTCCCCCCAAGCTTAGACTTCGCTTGTCCCCAAGCGAAACTGAACTCGGTAAACAGGACCACATGTTTATGGAGTGAAGAGTCGATAAATAAAATACGGACAAGAAGCATCATATTCATTCACACAAGACATTCTAGTAAACAACTTCCTCATATAATTCAACTTGAAACAAGTATAAGGTAATCACAAATAAAGGTGCATAAGAAATCATAGTTGGTGATGGCAAACTTTGTTCTTGGTCAGAGAACAGTTAACAGATTATACTTATCTATTGAGCCGCGCTCTCATATTAAAACTTATGTGGCTCATCTTGCATACTCAATCATAATTATCATTGATAACTTTCAAAGCTTTATTCATTCAGATAAAACTTGTACTAAACAAGGAAGAATAAAAGACATGATGAAGCAAATCACAATATAATGGTTTGATCACAACAACTCAAATGCTTGCTTGAGATGGATGGAAATAGGTGTACTGACTCAACATAAAGTAAAAGACAGGCCCTTCGCGAGAGGAAGCAGGGATTAAATCATGTGCTAGAGCTTTTTCAGTTTTGAAATCATATAAAGAGAATAAAAGTAAAGTTTTGAGAGGTGTTTGTTGTTGTCAACGAATGGTAGCGGGTACTCTAACCCCCTTGCCAAACAGACCTCCAAAGAGCGGCTCCCATGAAGGACGTTATCTCTACCAGCGAAGGTAGATCATCCCTCTTCTCTTTTGTTTACACATGTACTTTAGTTTATTTAAGGATGACACTCCCCCCAACCTTTGCTTACACAAGCCATGGCTAACCGAATCCTCGGGTGCCTTCCAACAATCTCATACCATGGAGGAGTGTCTATTGCAAAATTAAGTTGCTTATCGATGAATCGAGCAAAACATGTGAAGAGAGTTATTAATGAAAGTTGATTAATTGGGGCTGGGAACCCCGTTGCCAACTCTTATTGCAAAATTATAGGATAAGTGGATGAAGCCACTAGTCCATTAGTGGAGGCTGCCTAACAAGACTGAAAGATAAAACACCACATACTTCCTCATGAGCTATAAAACATTGACACAAATAAGAAGTAATAAATTTTGAATTGTTTAAAGGTAGCACATGAAGTATTTACTTGGAATGGCAGGAAATACCATGCGGTAGGTAGATATGGTGGACACAAATGGCATAGGTTTGGGTTCGGAGTTTGGATGCACGAGAAGCATTCCCTCTCAGTACAAGTCTTTGGCTAGCAAGGTTAATTAGCAAGCATAAGAGTTGAGGGAAACAAACGAATATACATGTGATAGACATAATCATGCATCTTTCTTGCAAGCACAAACAATTTTAACTTCAGAATAATAAGCTATGAGCTAACAAGAAAGGAAGACAATGAAACAACTATATGTATTTCTCTTTTCTACTTAAACCTCAAAGTGTTGTTGCTATTGACCAATGCTAAGTTTGCCAAAACCAAATAGATTTACTCAATGCTCCCAAAGTGATACCAATACTAAAATCAAGATCAATCATATAATAGAAATTGCAAACTAAAATAAGGTGTGCAATATGTAAATGATAAGACTTCTCATTAATATTTCATATCGATAACTCACCCCAAGGGATACATAGACAACCAACTAAAGGAGAGATACTTCCTAACTGCAACCCATCTTATATGATAACTTCCCTACTCATGATATGACACTACTTGATAGTAAAAAGTAAAAGGTAGTGATGATGTGATACCGCGGCACTCCCCCAAGCTTGGAACAAACCAAGGGGATGCCAATACCGATGATGAATTAATCCTTTGGCGATGGTGGTGATGAATTCCTTCCGCGCTTCTTACAGATCTCCTTCAGCTTCAACTTCTTTCTCCTTTAGGACCCTGGACATCTTTGATCTGCAGCTCCCCATCAACGAGCAGCAACTCCTTGGGATGCATCCTCAACTCGTCCATGTACAAGTTGTCAAAGTCCTTGCAGGAGCTGTCCTTCGGAGTTTTCGACGAAGACATGACGCCTCTAGATCCGAAGCAATTCCCGCGAAACAGCTGAAACAAAACACGTCGAGAAA
>NC_061509.1:42734984-42914707 GCF_022539505.1 Lolium rigidum
GATACGTCCAATTTGCATCACTATTTTATATCATAATTTGCTGTTATTCATTGATATATTTCATATTGGGACACAATACTTATGTTATTTCATCTATTTTGCATGTTTCATGATTATTTGGAGATCGAGCACCGGAGCCGGGATTCTGCTGGAAAAAGCACCGTCGGGATGCAATATTTCGGAAGATCAGCTGTTGAAGGAAGTTTTACGAGAAAATCCTATTTTTCCGGATGACGGAGGAAGCCGGGAAGGGGGAGCCAGGCTGGACCCGGGGTGGGCCCACACCATAGGGTGGCGCGGCCCATGGCACTGGCCGCGCCACCATGTGGTGTGGGGCCCCCTCGGCCTCTTTCGCCTCCTTTTCTTCGCGAAACCCTTCGTCCCGAAGACCTAAGCCAGAGAGGAATCCTCACGAAGGGTTACGGCCGCCTCGCGGGGCGGAGAACACCGAGAGAAAAGAGCTCTCCGGCGGGCAGGGAATCCGCCGGGGAAATTCCCTCCCGGAGGGGGAAATCGACGCCATCGTCACCGCCATCGAGCTGGACATCATCTCCATCACCATCATCATCATCTCCACCATCATCACCACCATCTCCTCCGCAGCACCTCGTCACCGCTGTAGCAATTTGGGTTTGATCTTGATTGTTTGATAGGGGAAACTCTCCCGGTACTGATTTCTACTTGTTGTTTATGCTATTGAGTGAAACCATTGAACCAAGGTCTATGTTCATATTGTTATTCATCATCATATCACCTCTGATCATGTTCCATATGATGTCTCGTGAGTAGTTCGTTTAGTTCTTGAGGACATGGGTGAAGTCTAATTGTTAGTAGTGAAGTATGGTTGAGTAATATTCAATGTTATGATATTTAAGTTGTGGTGTTATTCTTCTAGTGGTGTCGTGTGAACGTCGACTACACGACACTTCACCATTTATGGGCCTAGGGGAATGCATCTTGTACTCGTTTGCCAATTGCGGGGTTGCCGGAGTGACGAAACCTAAACCCCGTTGGTATATCGATGCGGGAGGGATCGCGGGATCTCGGAGTTTAAGGTCTGTGGTTAGATTTATCTTAATTACTTTCTTGTAGTTGCGGATGCTTGCAAGGGGTATAATCACAAGTATGTATTAGTCCTAGGAAGGGCGGTACATTAGCATAGGTTCACCCACACAACACTTATCAAAACAATGAAGATTAATCAACCGTATGTAGCGAAAGCACTAGACTAAAATCCCGTGTGTCCTCGAGAACGTTTGGTCATTATAAGTAAACAAACCGGCTTATCCTTTGTGCTAAAAGGATTGGGCCACTCGCTGCAATTATTTCTCTCGCATTTTACTTACTTGTACTTTATTCATCTGTTACATCGAAACCCCCGAATACTTGTACGTGAGCATTTACGGTGAATCCTTCATCAAAACTGCTCGTCAACACCTTCGCTCCTCGTTGGGATCGACATTCTTACTTATCGAAGATACTACGATACACCCCCTATACTTGTGGGACATCAAGACTATTTTCTGGCGCCGTTGCCGGGGAGTGAAGCGCTATTGGTAAGTGGAATTGGTAAGGAAAACCTTTACTGTTTGTGCTGATTTTATTTCTGCCTGCTGCTATAAGTCATTATGGAGAGATCTTCTCTTCAATTTCTATTTGGGAAATCTACTACTACTGCAACGGTAGTGGATGAGGCGCCAGGTGAGGAAGTAATACCATATAAAATACCTACGAAAATTATTGAACATGTTATGGATAACCGCTATGAAGGGGATGGAACTGTCCATCCTGGTGATCATTTACTGTTTTTTGCTTGAATTATGCGGGTTATTCAAATGTGCAGGTATTGCTATGAACGAAGTTAGGAAGAAGCTATTCTCTATATCGCTGTCTGGTAAAGCGGCACATTGGTATAAATTGCTGAAGAATGGTGATTCTCTTGATTGGGAGGACATTGTGCCTTTATTCTATTCCAAATTTTATCCTCCAAGTGAAATTCACAAAGATCGGAACCGCATATATAATTTACGGCCTCATGATGGAGAGAGTATTGCCCAAGCTTGGGGGAGATTGAAGTCTTTAATGCTCAAATGCCCCATTCATGAGCTTCCTGGTAATATTATTATTGATAATTTTTATGCAAGACTTTCTTTTCAAGACAAGACCTTGCTGGATACTTCTTGTTCCGGATCATTTACACGCAATAAAGAAGAGTTTAAAAGGGACCTTCTTGATCGGATCCAAGAAAATACGAAGGTTGGGAGAACGACAAAGATAGAGAATCAGGTATAATTTATGATTATAAATGCATTGAAGCTTTTATGGATACTGATACATTTCGTAATATGAGTGCTACATATGGTCTTGATTCTCAAGTTGCTGCAAACCTTTATAAAGCTTTTTCCTCTCATTATGAATTGCCTAAGAAGAATTTTGATAAGTATCATGAACCATATAAAGATAAAATTGATTCATCTATTAATAAGTGTGTTGTAATTGAAACTGTTGATCGTGTTATTCCTGAAGCTTATATTGAAAAAACTCGTTTTCCAGCTAAAATGAAAGAGTACTCTGTTATAAATAGTGCGGTTCATAAAAGTGAAAAGAAACCTAGAGAACCTGAAGAACAAATAAAAGTTGAACCTGCTATTGCCATAGTTAAAGATCTTGTGACTGAAAATGTGGAGGATGGTCATATTATTTTCTCGTGAAGATGCTTCTAATATTGTTTCACATCCTAATAAACCCAAACAAGCTAGTGTTCCTATGCTATCTGTTAAAATTGGTGATCATTGCTATTATGGTTTATGTGATATTGGTGCAAGTGTTAGTGCTATACCTTATGAGCTTTACACGGAGATTATGCACGAAATTGATTCTTGTGAACTTGAAGATATTGATGTGGTTATTCAGCTGGCTAATAGAGAAACTATTTCACCAATTGGTATTGTTCGAGATGTGGAAGTTCTATGTGGTAAGATTAAATATCCTGCTGACTTTTTGGTACTTGGTTCTGCTGCTAGTGATTATCGTCCTATCATTTTTGGTAGACCTTTTCTAAATACTTGTGGAGCTATTATAGATTGCAAGAAAGAGAAAATTTTGACTAAACTTGCCGGCGAATCCTATGAGTTTAACTTCTCTAAATTTACTAAAACTCCTTATAAAGCTGATTTGCCTAGTAATGATTTTAAAATGGAGCAGTGTGCATCTATTGTTCTTGTGCCTAATAATCCTTTGCAGCAACATTTGGAGGAAAGCGAGAGTGAAGTTTTTAGGAAAGAAAGGGATGAGCTTGAGGAGATTTTTCTTCGCCAACCTATTCTCAAGCATGATTTACCGGTGGAAGATTTGGGTACAACACCGCCACCAAAGGAAGATCCTGTTTTTGATTTAAAGCCTTTACCTGATAATCTTAAATATGCTCATATTGATGATAAGAAAATATATCCTGTTATTATTAGTTCTAAGCTTACAGAGTTTGAAGAAGAAAGATTATTGCAAATATTGAAGAAACACCGAGGTGCTATTGGCTATACTCTTGATGACTTGAAGGGGATTTCTCCCTCTATTTGCCAACATGCCATTAATATGGAAGATGATGCGAAGCCAGTTGTTGAACCTCAGCGTCGTCTAATTCCCAAGATGAAGGATGTGGTAAGAAATGAGGTATTACGACTTCTTGAAGCTGGTATTATATATCCTATTGCTGATAGTAGATGGGTTAGTCCTGTGCATTGCGTTCCTAAGAAAGGAGGAATGACTGTTGTGCCTAATGATAATGATGAGCTCATACCTCAAAGAGTAGTTGTAGGGTATAGAATGTGCATTGATTATAGAAAAGTTAATAAAGTTACTAAGAAAGATCATTACCCTTTACCATTTATTGATCAAATGCTAGAAAGGTTATCTAAAAATACTCATTTTTGTTTTCTTGATGGTTATTCGGGTTTTCACAAATTGCTCGTTAAAGCTAAAGATCAAGAGAAAACCACTTTTACTTGTCCCTATGGAACTTATGCTTATAGGCGTATGCCTTTTGGTTTATGTAATGCTCCTGCTACTTTTCAAAGATGCATGTCTGCTATTTTTCATGGCTTTTGTGAGAGTATTGTGGAAGTATTCATGGATGATTTTTCTGTCTACGGGAATTCTTTTGATAGTTGTTTGCGAAACCTTGATAAAGTTTTGCAGAGATGTGAAGAAACTAACCTTGTTCTTAATTGGGAGAAATGCCACTTTATGGTATGAAGGAATTGTATTGGGACATAAAATTTCTGAGAGAGGTATCGAAGTTGATAGAGCTAAAGTTGAAGCTATTGAGAAGATGCCCTATCCGAGGGATGTTAAAGGTATTCGTAGTGTTCTTTGTCATGATGGGTTTTATAGGAGATTTATTAAAGATTTCTCCAAGATTTCAAAGCCTCTTACTAATCTTCTTCAAAAAGATGTACCTTTTGTTTTTGATGATGATTGTAAGGAAGCTTTTGAAACTCTAAAGAAAGCCTTAACAACTGCTCCTATAGTTGAACCTCCTGATTGGAATTTACCTTTTGAAATTATGTGTGATGCTAGTGATTTTGCTGTAGGCGCTGTTCTTGGACAGCGAGTAGATAAAAAATTAAATGTTATTCATTATGCTAGCAAGACTCTTGATGCTGCTCAAAGAAATTATGCTACTACTGAAAAGAATTATTGGCTGTAGTCTTTGCTTGTGATAAATTTAGATCTTATATTGTTGATTCAAAAGTTACCATTCATACTGATCATGCTGCAATTAGATACCTAATGACAAAGAAAGATGCTAAGCCGAGGCTTATTAGATGGGTACTTCTTTTGCAAGAATTTGATTTACATATTGTAGATAGGAAAGGTGCTGATAATCCTGTTGCTGATAATTTGTCTAGATTGGAAAATATTGCTTATGATCCTGTTCTTGTTAATGATAGTTTTCCAAATGAACAATTAGCTGTAATAAAGGTGAGTTCGCGAGACAGTCCTTGGTATGCTGATTATGCTAACTTTATTGTTTCCAAGTACTTGCCTCCAACCTTTTCAGCTTAGCAGAGGAGGAAATTCTTTTATGACTTGAGGCATTATTTCGGGATGACCCACACTTATATAAAGAAGGAGTGGATGGTATTATGCGAAGGTGTGTTCCCGAATATGAACAACAAGAGATATTGAGTAAATGTCATGGCGGTGCTTATGGAGGACATCACGCCGGAGATAGAACCGCGCAAAAGGTTCTACAATCAGGTTTTTATTGGCCAACTCTCTTCAAAGATGCAAGGAAGTTTATTTTATCTTGTGATGAATGTCAAAGGGTTGGTAATATCTCCAGACGCAATGAAATGCCTATGAATTACACTCTTGTTATTGAACCGTTTGATTGTTGGGGATTTGACTTCATGGAACCTTTTCCCTCTTCAGAAGGTAACACGCATATACTTGTTGCTGTTGGTTATGTTACTAAATGGGTGGAAGCCATACCTACAAAAAGTGCTGATGGTGAGACCTCTTTAAAAATGCTTTTAGATATTATTTTTCCTAGATTTGGAGTACCCAGATATATTATGACTGATGGAGGTTCTCATTTTATTCATGGAGGTTTTAGAAAAACTCTTGCTAAGTATGGTATTAATCATAGAATTGCTTCCGCTTATCATCCTCAAAGTAGTGGTCAAGTAGAATTATCAAATAGAGAAATTAAATCTATCTTGCAGAAAACCGTTAATAAATCTAGAAAGAATTGGGCTAGTAAATTGAAAGACGCACTATGGGCTTATAGAACTACTTATAAAAACCCCATGGGAATGTCACCCTATAAAATGGTTTACGGAAAAGCTTGTCATTTACCTTTAGAACTAGAACACAAAGCTTATCGGGTCGTTAGAGAATTAAATAAAGATCCTAAACTTGCCGGTGATAAGAGGTTGCTACAATTAAGTTCTCTAGATGAATGGAGAAGTGAAGCTTATGAAAATGCTAAACTCTTTAAAGAAAAAGTTAAAAAATGGCATGATAGAAGGATCATTGTAACATCCCAAAAATTTCAAAACAAACAAAATGAATTTCCCTAGTTCCAAATTTTGGAACCAACAAAAACTTTGATTAAATTAAGTTGATCCATAGAGATCTTGTTTAATTATTGTGCTATTGCCATGATTGCTTGTTTTAAATTAGTTTTTGAAATAATCTTAAACCCTAAACCTCACATTCCTTTTTACCATCCAAGTTAAAATAAAATAAAAAGAATTCAAATAAGAAAAAGGCATATGTGCCTATGGATATTTATATAAATCTTTACCCTAAGCTTTTCTACTTTGCTTAGAGGTTTGGAAAGCCTTCATACACCTTACCTAGCACTTATCAAACCTGATTCAAGTTGTTTCCAAAGAAAATAAAAAGAAACTAAAAATGCCATGGAGGCATATGAGAGTAAAATGCAAATTTGTGAATTTGAGGATCTTGACCCTAAGACTTGTGGAGAATGGTTGGATCACTCCTATATACCATTTCAACACTCAACAATATCAAATGGGCCAAGAACAATCAAATTAAAAATCAAATGCCACATATGCATAGGGGCATATGTGCCACATAGCCATTTCCCCAAATCTTGACCTATGCACTTCTACCTTGACTAAATGGTGTGAAACCATATCTAAACCTAATCTAACACTAAATTAACCCTAACCCATGCCCAAGTAAAGCAAGGTGAACAATTTACAAAAATAATAAAATTTGACACATCACCTCTTATGTGTTATGGCCAATTTTGCAAATCTTTGAGCTAGACCTTTTGGAATGGTTTCAATGGTTGGGAAATGTTTCTAAACTAATAAGAATCACATTTGAGTCAAGAAATATCAAATAAATTGGAGAGAAATCAAATGGTGAGGAATTCCCAATTTCACTCACATACACATAAGGCCAAATTTGCAAATCCTCAACCAAGGCCACCATTGCTTGATCTATTGTTTGTAAAACTCTTATATATGATAAACAAACACAATTGCATCAAAGAAACCAAAATCAAATCAAAGAAAATTGTAAATGCAACTTACATAGGATATTGGTCAATTTGTCACTTTATATTATCTTACCCACTTTGAGCCCTTCTATTAGGAGATTCTCAAACCAAACCCTCTCAACTTTTTGCACCTCATCCAAGACCTCATCAAGATGAACACTTTTGATGTTGACCACTTTGACCAGATCTTTGACCATTGCTCACAATAGTCAAACCAAAATGCCACTTTGAAGCAAATTCTAGATTCCAACAAATTTTCGAATCTTCACAAATCAACCTAAAATTTCGAACCAATGCCTTGAGTGGCTGCCCAACATCATTTAGAACCCATCCATCACAAAAATTGGTCAAAAGTCATCACACATGGGTCCATAGCAAATAATCAATGTAATGCCATAGAGTACAAACACTATTCCAACCACTATTGCCTACCTCACTCTCTCTCTTCTTGAGCTCATCCATAGTACCACTAGTACCACACAACCACCCTCATGACATCACTTAGCCTTGACATCATCCACATGAACCAAGACAAGCCAAGTACATGACCTATGTCACACACATTTTGGCATAAATCAAGTGTGCACTCTCTAGTCCTCTCCCATCATGCCCACCTTGTCTAGTACCATGCCATCACCTCACTCAACCCAGCCAAGCACCAGAGACAAGAAGAAAGGCACCAAACACAACAATGCCACACCATGCCACTCCAAATGATCACCACCATGACACTACATACCCCTGGCCCTTTTTCCCTCTCTCTCACCTTGTCACCCACCTTGGACTTGACCCTAGACACCTGCTAGACATGACCCTATGTCAAGGAGAGCAAGTGGATGACCACAATGATCATGCCATTGCCCATAGTCACCAACCCGAGGACATCACCCTCCCTCTTCGTGCACACTGCAACCCAGCTCGCTCCCACCGCGCCACCACACTCCACTCTCTCCCACTCACTCGATAGACATGGTCGTTGACCCTCCCTCATGCCGAGACGACGCCATGACGCGAGGATGCCCACGTCGGCCTCGTCCTCGCGCGCCCCGTACACAACGCCGACAACTCCACCACCGTGCACGCGTCCTCCACTACCCCTACCTCCTCGCCGACGCCATGGCACGGGCCGGAGAACCCCGCACATGACGCGCCCGGCGACATGGCCACCATGCCGGCCACGTCACGCCCCACCTCTCTAGCGCCTATATAAACCCCGCCCTCGACCCGGACATCACCACACAACCCAGAAGCATCCCCTTCTGCCCCCTAGCGCCTCCCTCTCGCCCTCCTCGCAGCTCACCGGCGTCCACAAGCTCGCCGGCGACCACACCAAAAGCCGCCCAGATTTTTGCCACCATAGCCTCCAACACCTATACCAAAGTTGTAGCCCTTGGAAAGAGCTTTCCAACGCACCTAACCCCGCCTCAATCCGAGCTACGAAGTGAAAGATACGGCTCCCGCAAGGTTGCAGAATCGCGAGGTAGGCGATGAACCAGCGCCGTCCGATCCCGATCCAGCGCACCGCGTGCGTCGCCTGCACCCGACGTGCATGCGCCATGCATGCGTGGCCCAGGCCACAGCTGGGCCGGCCCAATCTCCTTCCCGCCCCCGTTTGAATTCAAATTGCTTTAATTCTTTTTCATTTAAATTGCTATCGGATGCTTTGCTAGAAATCAAATATCTCCAAATATACTAGGCCATTTTTAGTGAACTTCATATGGTTGGAAAGCCTGCGAAATTATCTATCCAATGCCACTATATTCAAACCAATAGCTGTTGTAGAATTAAAGTAGAAAAATAAACAAGACATATACTTTTCTGACTTAGAATAATTATTAAAAATCAACCATTTTGAATTTTGAGGTGATTACACCTCTCATAATTCACATTTCACAAACTCTAATTGTTTATGTAAAAATATGATATGGGTTCTGTACATGATCATGGGCTAGATGCAGAATATTGGCTATGTAGTCAATACTAGCCCATTTAAACTATTTCAAATTTTAGGAATTTAAATCTATGAGGTGTAGCACCTCATTTAAATCATTCTCACAAGTGATATGAAGTAATGTGTTGACCTTTAAATGCTTAGGCTCATACTTGCTCTCTTGTAGAATTTAAATCAACATAGTATTTAAATGGCAAAGGTTATTTAAAACACATGAGATGATGAATCTCATTTAAATCACTTTTCTCAAATACTAAGTGTGAAGTGTTGACCTTGGTCAACATGGGAGCACCCCTGGTTATTTGAGAAGATTAAATCTTAAGAAGATTCAATGAGAGGAAATTATTTCTCCAAACCAAAGAGAAACCCTAATTTCAACTTTCAATGAGAGGAAATTATTCTCCTAATGTTAAATAAAGAAACCCTAGCATAATTTGAGAATAAATGTTAAGTAGTGATGCTAGATCCTTTGTGTGAGCCAATAAGGCTAATTAAGACTACTTAAGTGTTGTTTGGTGATTGTATCCTCGTATTCGTTTATAGACGCTAGTACCGAAGGCTACGAAGGGGACGACGAGAACATCTACGAAGAAGAAGGAGGAACATTTTGATCAATACACCAACCAAGGCAAGCTAACACTCTTGCAATGTCCCAAGTGCAAAGCTCTACAAGAGCAAGGCACCATCCCCATTTATTTTTTTATGTCCAATAAACCTATCCCATGTTTTTACCTTGCAATTATTTTGCTTATTGTTTTTTTTAAAGCTTACTTTTGATTTATGATTCACTTAGGCTAGAATAGAACAAGAGCATCAAATTTAGCCTAAAGCAAACAAAGCTAGATAGCACCCCTCATGACTAGTTGCTATTGCTAAATAAATAAAAGTGACTACTCTAGTTGGGAACTTGTGAAATGAAATGACTTTGAAAACCTTGGAATGATGAGTCATTCTATTGAAAGATTTTAAAGGTGAATATGACTTGTGAATGACTTGGTGAATTTTATGAAAACTGATGGTTGGGTTCGGATGCGATACCATTCCAATTTACAAGTACCCCCACAATACCTGATTATGGGTAGGGCTTAACCGGAAGTTTATGTGTCTTAGTATGGGTTCCCTCTAAACAAGCGTCATCGGGGTTATGCCGAAAGCTGCCTCCACAACAAAAGAAACGACGTTAAAGATGAGGTGAATGTCCGGCCCAAGCCCTCGTGCGGTTCCCAGTGCTGACAGTCGGTCTTCACCGGGAGGCCAAGCTCATGGGGAGAGGTACCTATACTAGGATATGTAAGTAAACGGTTATGGTTGATGATCCGCGTCATCGAGTTACGATTATTCAGGGTTACCCCCGACGGATGTAATCAAAAGTTGTGGCACAAGCGTACAACCTCTCGCAGAGTGTAAACCTATTCGAATAGCCGCGTCCACGGTTAAGGACGGTTGGAAAGGCCATACTCGTTCCGTCATCAGACCATTTTCAAAAATGTGACATATGACTTGTGATTTTTGCTTTTGAAAGGTGAATGTTGAATTTGACTTGAATTACAACAAATGTTGTGGGAATGACACTAATGTTCCCACTTGAGTTAGTTAGCACATGAAAGGTTTTGATTTCAAATACTTGTGAACTAAAATTGGCTTCATGCAAAAGAAACTAGAGCTTAGCACCCCCTTACCGTAAATGTTCGTACTTACATTAGTATTAGTTTGCGAGTACTTTAAAGTACTCACGGCTGTGTCCCCGGCTATTCAAATGGCCGGACTATGAAGAGGAGCAAGCAAGTATGAAGAGGATGGACAGCAGGACGTCTACGACAACTAGGACTACTCCCGACGTCAAGCGTTGGCCTCGTGGACTATAGAGTCCCCTTCGATCTACGCTTCCGCTATGTATTTGTGATGTGTGTTGAAACAATAGTTCAACTATTATTGTAATATTGGATCATGTGATCTATTTGTAAGACGACTATGATATGTAATGAATGATGACTTATGATACTCAACTGTTATGTCTCGCAACAACAATATTCCCGGGATTGCGATGTATGGCATAGCAGGTGCACTGGACTTAAAAATCCGGGTGTTGACAAGTTGGTATCGAGCCATTGTTTGACCTTAGGAGACCCTAGTTAGAATGGACGTCCGAAAAACTTAGTTTCAAAACCAATGAAGTGAATATTTATGAAAACTTATTCTCACTCTTATCCTTGAAATCTTTTCAAAAGGAGAAGTCCATGCTCTACTTTTCCTTGAAATTCTACCTAAAATTTTGCACACTTGATCACTTTAGTAGAACTCACACCTACGCAAGAGTTTGTATCAGGATCCCCTTGTATCGTAGAGCGATGAATGGTTCTTCAAACCAACGGTGTGTTAGCTTTGTAATGTGTGATGTTGGTATGAATGCAAAAGTGTTGTTGGTTGTACCCCTCAACACTACTCAAGTTTTGAAACTTTTCAAGTTTATCTCAAACAAACCATAGAAATTCCTCGCTTATCTTATGATCCACCTCATTGTCCAGATGGCCCCTCCTACCCGCAACAACCCCCGTGCCCAAGCCAACCAGATGCACATTAAGCACGCCAAGATGACTGACACCATCAACATCCTTGCAATGGAGCGCAAGGCACTTCGTCATCAGCACGCCAAGAAGGACCACCTCATTGCTCGTCTCCGCGTGAGGATAGCAACCCCGGAGCAGCTCATCCCAATACCCAACCATGCCCCCGGAGACAAGCCCACCGTGACTTGCTATGAATGTGGTGTTACTGGTCATTACTCTAAAAAGTGCCCGATGAAAGCCGCCAACAATGCCCCAAGGACTGGAAGCAATGCTGTACCCATTGCCCAAAAGGACAAGTCAACGGTAACCTCGCTATGAATGTGGAGTGGTGGGTCACTTCTCCAATGAGTGCCCCAAAAAGCTTGCCAGGATTGCCGCCAATACCGCTGCACCTGCCCAGCAGCAGCGCTGTGTCGCAACTGGAAGAAAGTTTGCCCCAAACTACCCAAACAACCGCAACGGTCGTTACTACCGCTTGGATACCACCGAAGCACGAGAAGCACCCCAGGCCATGCCAAGTATGTTCCCCTGTTAATCTCACTCGCTCAATCTTTCTTAGGAACCTAACTTCTCTTAAAATCTCGGGACGAGATTTGTTTAAGGGGAAGGGTTTGTAACATCCCAAAAATTTCAAAACAAACAAAATGAATTTCCCTAGTTCCAAATTTTGGAACCAACAAAAACTTTGATTAAATTAAGTTGATCCATAGAGATCTTGTTTAATTATTGTGCTATTGCCATGATTGCTTGTTTTAAATTAGTTTTTGAAATAATCTTAAACCCTAAACCTCACATTCCTTTTTACCATCCAAGTTAAAATAAAATAAAAAGAATTCAAATAAGAAAAAGGCATATGTGCCTATGGATATTTATATAAATCTTTACCCTAAGCTTTTCTACTTTGCTTAGAGGTTTGGAAAGCCTTCATACACCTTACCTAGCACTTATCAAACCTGATTCAAGTTGTTTCCAAAGAAAATAAAAAGAAACTAAAAATGCCATGGAGGCATATGAGAGTAAAATGCAAATTTGTGAATTTGAGGATCTTGACCCTAAGACTTGTGGAGAATGGTTGGATCACTCCTATATACCATTTCAACACTCAACAATATCAAATGGGCCAAGAACAATCAAATTAAAAATCAAATGCCACATATGCATAGGGGCATATGTGCCACATAGCCATTTCCCCAAATCTTGACCTATGCACTTCTACCTTGACTAAATGGTGTGAAACCATATCTAAACCTAATCTAACACTAAATTAACCCTAACCCATGCCCAAGTAAAGCAAGGTGAACAATTTACAAAAATAATAAAATTTGACACATCACCTCTTATGTGTTATGGCCAATTTTGCAAATCTTTGAGCTAGACCTTTTGGAATGGTTTCAATGGTTGGGAAATGTTTCTAAACTAATAAGAATCACATTTGAGTCAAGAAATATCAAATAAATTGGAGAGAAATCAAATGGTGAGGAATTCCCAATTTCACTCACATACACATAAGGCCAAATTTGCAAATCCTCAACCAAGGCCACCATTGCTTGATCTATTGTTTGTAAAACTCTTATATATGATAAACAAACACAATTGCATCAAAGAAACCAAAATCAAATCAAAGAAAATTGTAAATGCAACTTACATAGGATATTGGTCAATTTGTCACTTTATATTATCTTACCCACTTTGAGCCCTTCTATTAGGAGATTCTCAAACCAAACCCTCTCAACTTTTTGCACCTCATCCAAGACCTCATCAAGATGAACACTTTTGATGTTGACCACTTTGACCAGATCTTTGACCATTGCTCACAATAGTCAAACCAAAATGCCACTTTGAAGCAAATTCTAGATTCCAACAAATTTTCGAATCTTCACAAATCAACCTAAAATTTCGAACCAATGCCTTGAGTGGCTGCCCAACATCATTTAGAACCCATCCATCACAAAAATTGGTCAAAAGTCATCACACATGGGTCCATAGCAAATAATCAATGTAATGCCATAGAGTACAAACACTATTCCAACCACTATTGCCTACCTCACTCTCTCTCTCTCTTGAGCTCATCCATAGTACCACTAGTACCACACAACCACCCTCATGACATCACTTAGCCTTGACATCATCCACATGAACCAAGACAAGCCAAGTACATGACCTATGTCACACACATTTTGGCATAAATCAAGTGTGCACTCTCTAGTCCTCTCCCATCATGCCCACCTTGTCTAGTACCATGCCATCACCTCACTCAACCCAGCCAAGCACCAGAGACAAGAAGAAAGGCACCAAACACAACAATGCCACACCATGCCACTCCAAATGATCACCACCATGACACTACATACCCCCGGCCCTTTTTCCCTCTCTCTCACCTTGTCACCCACCTTGGACTTGACCCTAGACACCTGCTAGACATGACCCTATGTCAAGGAGAGCAAGTGGATGACCACAATGATCATGCCATTGCCCATAGTCACCAACCCGAGGACATCACCCTCCCTCTTCGTGCACACTGCAACCCAGCTGCTCCCACCGCGCCACCACACTCCACTCTCTCCCACTCACCCGATAGACATGGTCGTTGACCCTCCCTCATGCCAGGACGACGCCATGACGCGAGGATGCCCACGTCGGCCTCGTCCTCGCGCGCCCTGTACACAACGCCAGCAACTCCACCACCGTGCACGCGTCCTCCACTACCCCCTACCTCCCTGCCGACGCCATGGCACGGGCCGAGAACCCTGCACATGACGCGCCCGGCGACATGGCCACCATGCCGGCCACGTCACGCCCCACCTCTCTAGCGCCTATATAAACCCCGCCCCTCGACCTGGACATCACCACACAACCCAGAAGCATCCCCTTCTGCCCCCTAGCGCCTCCCTCTCGCCCTCCTCGCAGCTCACCGGCGTCCACAAGCTCGCCGGCGACCACACCAAAAGCCGCCCAGATTTTTGCCACCATAGCCTCCAACACCTATACCAAAGTTGTAGCCCTTGGAAAGAGCTTTCCAACGCACCTAACCCCGCCTCAATCCGAGCTACGAAGTGAAAGATACGGCTCCCGCAAGGTTGCAGAATCGCGAGGTAGGCGATGAACCAGCGCCGTCCGATCCCGATCCAGCGCACCGCGTGCGTCGCCTGCACCCGACGTGCATGCGCCATGCATGCGTGGCCCAGGCCACAGCTGGGCCGGCCCAATCTCCTTCCCGCCCCCGTTTGAATTCAAATTGCTTTAATTCTTTTTCATTTAAATTGCTATCAGATGCTTTGCTAGAAATCAAATATCTCCAAATATACTAGGCCATTTTTAGTGAACTTCATATGGTTGGAAAGCCTGCGAAATTATCTATCCAATGCCACTATATTCAAACCAATAGCTGTTGTAGAATTAAAGTAGAAAAATAAACAAGACATATACTTTTCTGACTTAGAATAATTATTAAAAATCAACCATTTTGAATTTTGAGGTGATTACACCTCTCATAATTCACATTTCACAAACTCTAATTGTTTATGTAAAAATATGATATGGGTTCTGTACATGATCATGGGCTAGATGCAGAATATTGGCTATGTAGTCAATACTAGCCCATTTAAACTATTTCAAATTTTAGGAATTTAAATCTATGAGGTGTAGCACCTCATTTAAATCATTCTCACAAGTGATATGAAGTAATGTGTTGACCTTTAAATGCTTAGGCTCATACTTGCTCTCTTGTAGAATTTAAATCAACATAGTATTTAAATGGCAAAGGTTATTTAAAACACATGAGATGATGAATCTCATTTAAATCACTTTTCTCAAATACTAAGTGTGAAGTGTTGACCTTGGTCAACATGGGAGCACCCCTGGTTATTTGAGAAGATTAAATCTTAAGAAGATTCAATGAGAGGAAATTATTTCTCCAAACCAAAGAGAAACCCTAATTTCAACTTTCAATGAGAGGAAATTATTCTCCTAATGTTAAATAAAGAAACCCTAGCATAATTTGAGAATAAATGTTAAGTAGTGATGCTAGATCCTTTGTGTGAGCCAATAAGGCTAATTAAGACTACTTAAGTGTTGTTTGGTGATTGTATCCTCGTATTCGTTTATAGACGCTAGTACCGAAGGCTACGAAGGGGACGACGAGAACATCTACGAAGAAGAAGGAGGAACATTTTGATCAATACACCAACCAAGGCAAGCTAACACTCTTGCAATGTCCCAAGTGCAAAGCTCTACAAGAGCAAGGCACCATCCCCATTTATTTTTTTATGTCCAATAAACCTATCCCATGTTTTTACCTTGCAATTATTTTGCTTATTGTTTTTTTTAAAGCTTACTTTTGATTTATGATTCACTTAGGCTAGAATAGAACAAGAGCATCAAATTTAGCCTAAAGCAAACAAAGCTAGATAGCACCCCTCATGACTAGTTGCTATTGCTAAATAAATAAAAGTGACTACTCTAGTTGGGAACTTGTGAAATGAAATGACTTTGAAAACCTTGGAATGATGAGTCATTCTATTGAAAGATTTTAAAGGTGAATATGACTTGTGAATGACTTGGTGAATTTTATGAAAACTGATGGTTGGGTTCGGATGCGATACCATTCCAATTTACAAGTACCCCCACAATACCTGATTATGGGTAGGGCTTAACTGGAAGTTTATGTGTCTTAGTATGGGTTCCCTCTAAACAAGCGTCATCGGGGTTATGCCGAAAGCTGCCTCCACAACAAAAGAAACGACGTTAAAGATGAGGTGAATGTCCGGCCCAAGCCCCGTGCGGTTCCCGAGGTTGACGGTCGGTCTTCACCGGGAGGCCAAGCTCATGGGGAGAGGTACCTATACTAGGATATGTAAGTAAACGGTTATGGTTGATGATCCGCGTACTGAGTTACGATTATTCAGGGTTACCCCGACGGATGTAATCAAAAGTTGTGGCACAAGCGTACAACCTCTGCAGAGTGTAAACCTATTCGAATAGCCGCGTCCACGGTTAAGGACGGTTGGAAAGGCCATACTGTTCCGTCATCAGACCATTTTCAAAAATGTGACATATGACTTGTGATTTTTGCTTTTGAAAGGTGAATGTTGAATTTGACTTGAATTACAACAAATGTTGTGGGAATGACACTAATGTTCCCACTTGAGTTAGTTAGCACATGAAAGGTTTTGATTTCAAATACTTGTGAACTAAAATTGGCTTCATGCAAAAGAAACTAGAGCTTAGCACCCCCTTACCGTAAATGTTCGTACTTACATTAGTATTAGTTTGCGAGTACTTTAAAGTACTCACGGCTGTGTCCTCGGCTATTCAAATGGCCAGACTATGAAGAGGAGCAGACTATGAAGAGGATGGACGAGCAGGACGTCTACGACAACTAGGACTACTCCCGACGTCAAGCGTTGGCCTCGTGGACTATAGAGTCCCCTTCGATCTACGCTTCCGCTATGTATTTGTGATGTGTGTTGAAACAATAGTTCAACTATTATTGTAATATTGGATCATGTGATCTATTTGTAAGACGACTATGATATGTAATGAATGATGACTTATGATACTCAACTGTTATGTCTCGCAACAACAATATTCCTGGGATTGCGATGTATGGCATAGCAGGCACCTGGACTTAAAAATCCGGGTGTTGACAATCATCAAAAGAGAGTTTAATATTGGGGATAAAGTCCTATTGTATCGGTCTCGTCTCAGATTCTTTGCAGGGAAATTACTCTCGAAATGGGAAGGACCATATGTTGTTGAGGAGGTGTATCGTTCGGGAGCAATTAAAATTAGCTCTCTCCAAGGCAATGCTACGCAAGTGGTGAATGGACAAAGACTCAAGCATTATATCTCGGGTGATTCTTATAATGTTGATGTTGATATTATTCGAGTGGAAACACCGGAGGCTTTCATCAAAGGACAAATTGACGATCCGCGTGAACTCGACTTTGAATAGGTAACGATACTTGGTAATGAAAAGTTCGCGATTTGCTTTCCGAACATTATTTTTGCTGTTTTTGGAAAATATGAAAAATTACGAGTTCGAAACGGAGTGGAAAGGACGCACGAGGGCGTGCCACCACAGGCCGGCGCGGCCTGACCTGGGCCCGCGCCGACCTATGGTCTGGCCGCCTCGTCGCCCCTTTCCGACTCTGGTTCGATCTGGTACTTTCCGTTTGTTCTGAAAATTTTTACTATAAAATCCCCCGGACCCCTGGAGGTCCGTATATCGTTTTCTCGACGTGTTTTGTTTCGAGCTGTTTACGCCAGGATCTGTTTTCAGTTTAGAGGTACCATGGTCTCCAAGAACAAGGGCAAGGAGTTTCCGGATAAAGATAATCAGGATCGTGAGTGGAAAGAAGAGGACAAGAGCGTCAAGGAAGAAGCAAAGGAGGATGAAGAGGAAGTCGAAGAAGTTCCGCAAGAGCACCCACGCACCACCATTGCAAGCGTCGAAGTGGTGACAAACTCGCTCAACGCCAAGAAGAGCGCACGGATTAGGACCGGAGGAGGACTTCCCCGCCATTACCTAGCTCCAAGGACATCTTCTTCAGGCATTCACCATCCTTTCCACAATCTAATCTACAATAATCAAATTGAAAGGACTCCCAAGGCGGCACTGCCTAGCAATTGGGATATAGATCGTTCTAACAATGCAGGAAAGACGGAGCCCGAAGCTGAAGGTTGGGGAAATAACTCCAAGAGTTGGGACTCGTCGTCGGACAGACTTCTTAACCGCGTCGAGCACAATTCGGAGATGATTCGCAACCTCATATACAGGATTGATGAGCTTCAGGAGCTTATTGAGAAGCTTGTCGAGAATTCATCACCACCATCGCCAAAGGAGTAATTCATCATCGGTATTGGCATCCCCTTGGTTTGTTCCAAGCTTGGGGAGTGCCGCGGTATCACATTATCATTACCTTTTTACTTTTTACTATCAAGTAGTGTCATATCATGAGTAGGGAAGTTATCGTATGAGATGGGTTGCAGTGTGGAAGTATCTCTCCTTTAGTTTGTCTATGTATCCCTTGGTGTGAGTTATCGTTATGGAATATTAATGAGAAGTCTTATCATTTACATATTGCACACCTTATTTTAGTTTGCAATTTCTACTATATGATTGATCTTGATTTTAGTATTGGTACCACTTTGGGAGCATTGAGTAAATCTATTTGGTTTTGGCAAACTTAGCAATGGTCAATAGCAACAACACTTTGAGTTTAAGAAGAATAAAGGAAATACATGTAGAAGATATTATTATCTTTCTTATCAGTTCTTAGCTTAGTATTCTAAAAGTTAAAACTGTTTGTGCTTACAAGTAAGATGCATGATTGTTTCTATCACATGTATATTTGTTTGTTTCCCTCAACTCCTATGCTTGCTATTTAACCTTGCTAGCCAAAGACCTGTACCGAGAGGGAATACTTCTCGTGCATCCAAACCTGAACCCAAACCTATGCCATTTGTGTCCACCATACCTACCTACTACATGGTATTGTCTGCCATTCCAAGTAAATACTTCATGTGCTACCTTTAAACAATTCAAAACTTATTACTTCTTATTTGTGTCAATGTTTTATAGCTCATGAGGAAGTATGTGGTGTTTTATCTTTCAGTCTTGTTAGGCAGCCTCCACTAATGGACTAGTGGCTTCATCCACTTATCCTATAATTTTGCAATAAGAGCTGGCAACGGGGTTCCCGGCCCCAATTAATTAACTTTCATTAATAATTCTCTTCGCATGTTTTGCCCTGATTCATCAGTAAGCAACTTAATTTTGCAATAGACACTCCTCCATGGTATGAGATTGTTGGAAGGCACCCGAGGATTCGGTTAGCCATGGCTTGTGTAAGCAAAGGTTGGGGGGAGTGTCACCCTTAAATAAACTAAAGTACATGTGTAAACAAAAGAGAAGAAGGATGATCTATCTTGCTGGTAGAGATAACGTCCTTCATGGGAGCCGCTCTTTGGAGGTTTGTTTGGCAAGGGGGTTAGAGTACCCGCTACCAGTCGTTGACAACAACAAACACCTCTCAAAACTTTACTTTTATTCTCTTTATATGATTTCAAAACTGAAAAAGCTCTAGCACATGATTTAATCTCTGCTTCCCTCTGCGAAGGGCCTGTCTTTTACTTTATGTTGAGTCGGTAAACCTATTTCCCTCCATCTCAAGCAAGCATTTGAGTTGTTGTGATTAAACTATTATATTGTGATTTGCTTCATCATGTCTTTACTCTTTCTTGTTTAGTACAAGTTTTACCCTGAATGAATATAGCTTTGGAAGTCATCAATGATTAATATGATTGAGTATGCAAGTTTACCATAAGCTTTTGATATGAGAGCGCTGCTCAATAGATGAGTATAATCTGTTAAATGTTCTCTGACCAAGAACAAAGTTTGCCATCACCAATTATGATTCCTTATGCACCTTTATTTGTGATTACCTTATACTTGTTTCAAGTTGAATTATATGAGGAAGTTGTTTACTATAATGCCTTGTGTGAATGAATATGATGCTTCTTGTCCGTATTTTATTTATCGACTCTTCACTCCATAAACATGTGGACCTGTTTACCGAGTTCAGTTTCGCTTGGGGACAAGCGAAGTCTAAGCTTGGGGGGGGGGGGTTGATACGTCCAATTTGCATCACTATTTTATATCATAATTTGCTGTTATTCATTGATATATTTCATATTGGGACACAATACTTATGTTATTTCATCTATTTTGCATGTTTCATGATTATTTGGAGATCGAGCACCGGAGCCAGGATTCCGCTGGAAAAAGCACCGTCAGGATGCAATATTTTGGAAGATCAACTGTGGAAGGAAGTTTTACAGAAAATCCTATTTTTCCAGATGACGGAGGAAGCCAGAAGGGGGAGCCAGCTGGACCCAGGGTGGGCCCACACCATAGGGTGGCGCGGCCCATGGCCCGGCCGCGCCACCATGTGGTGTGGGGCCCCCCCGGCCTCTTTCGCCTCCTTTTCTTCGCGAAACCCTTCGTCCCGAAGACCTAAGCCGAGAGAGGAATCCTCACGAAGGGTTACGGCCGCCTCGCGGGGCGGAGAACACCAGAGAGAAAAGAGCTCTCCGGCGGGCGGGAATCCGCCGGGGAAATTCCCTCCCGGAGGGGGAAATCGACGCCATCGTCACCGCCATCGAGCTGGACATCATCTCCATCACCATCATCATCATCTCCACCATCATCACCGCCATCTCCTCCGCAGCACCTCGTCACCGCTGTAGCAATTTGGGTTTGATCTTGATTGTTTGATAGGGGAAACTCTCCCGGTACTGATTTCTACTTGTTGTTTATGCTATTGAGTGAAACCATTGAACCAAGGTCTATGTTCAGATTTTTATTCATCATCATATCACCTCTGATCATGTTCCATATGATGTCTCGTGAGTAGTTCGTTTAGTTCTTGAGGACATGGGTGAAGTCTAATTGTTAGTAGTGAAGTATGGTTGAGTAATATTCAATGTTATGATATTTAAGTTGTGGTGTTATTCTTCTAGTGGTGTCGTGTGAACGTCGACTACACGACACTTCACCATTTATGGGCCTAGGGGAATGCATCTTGTACTCGTTTGCCAATTGCGGGGTTGCCGGAGGGACAGAAACCTAAACCCCCGTTGGTATATCGATGCAGGAGGGATCGCGGGATCTCGAGTTTAAGGTCTGTGGTTAGATTTATCTTAATTACTTTCTTGTAGTTGCGGATGCTTGCAAGGGGTATAATCACAAGTATGTATTAGTCCTAGGAAGGGCGGTACATTAGCACAGGTTCACCCACACAACACTTATCAAAACAATGAAGATTAATCAAGCTTGTATGTAGCGAAATCACTAGACTAAAATCCCGTGTGTCCTCGAAAACGTTTGGTCATTATAAGTAAACAAACCGGCTTGTCCTTTGTGCTAAAAAGGATTGGGCCACTCGCTGCAATTATTTCTCTCGCATTTTACTTACTTGTACTTTATTCATCCGTTACATCAAAACCCCCGAATACTTGTCTGTGAGCATTTACAGTGAATCCTTCATCAAAACTGCCTGTCAACACCTTCTGCTCCTCGTTGGGATCGACATTCTTACTTATCGAAGATACTACGATACACCCCCTATACTTGTGGGACATCAAGCGCCATTGCGGCGAAGGCAGAAAATGCGTTTCCAAAGAACCCAATTAGGAGGAATTCCAAGGAAGCATTCGCACAGTGTGATGAAAATAGAAATATGAAGGATGGAATTGGGGGTCAGCTGGTGCAGCTGAATCCCATAGACAAAGAGAAGGCCGCGGAGGAAATCGTGAATTGGGGTAGAAAGGCCGCGGATGAGATGATCAACGAAACTAACCCGGTACTCCATTGGAGGGTTGGGGTAGCTTTCTTCGCTGGGAAAGCGGATGGCGTCTTCTTTCTTCATCAAGCCAAGCCTCTTCAGCATGTTGACATCCTGGTTGGAGATTTTAGATCTCTCCCACTCAAGATCTTCAGCAGCCATGTTGGATTCTGGAGTACTATGGCGAGTGAGTCGCGTGCGCGGTGGCATCAACGGCACTGGAAAAAGCAATGCTTGTGCGTGCGGAAGATCAAACAGAGTTGGGCGCAAGGGAAGTTTTTGCAGAGGGGAACAATGTGCGGCGCAAGCGAAGGAGTAGACAGAGGTTGAAGAAAGGTTTATATAGGATTCGGGCGAAGCTGTGCACCGTTGGATAAAGAAATCGTGTGGTGAAAAAAGGATCTCGTAGATACAAGGGTAAATAGGTATTTTTACTGAGATGGAATGGAACATGCGTTACCGTACGTGCGCCAGGAAAAGCGGAGAACGTGTGTCCCCCACTTGCACGACGTGTCAACAAGGTGGAAATAATGGACCCACAAGGCAGCAAAGTCCTGACTATTAATAGAGATGAAGTGAATTTGACAAAGGAAAGTATGCCGACAAGAAAAAATAAAAGAAGAATGGCGACAGGAGAAGTTATTTGAATACTTCGGGAGCCTTTGGTCAAATACAAGTTTTTGCCCAAATGCTCGGGGGCTACTTCGATAAAAGTAAAATTTCGACTATGGCAATATAAAAATTGCGGGAGCCTACAACCAAGCACAAGTTCTTGGCTGTAGCCTCGGGGGCTACTCCCATCGGGAGCGCTGTTCGCGCACCCGAGAGATAAAAAAAAAGAAGAAGAGAATATTGGGAAATACTGGCAATATAGCGACAAGGTGGATTAAAATGTTGAGCCTACAACCAAGCACAAGTTCTTGGCTGTAGCCTCGGGGGCTACTCCCATCGGGAACGCTGTTCGCGTGCCCGATGAAATTAAAAAAGGAAAAGGAAGAAAGATAGAAAAGCAAGAGAGTATATTTCGAGTTATAATTAACTCTACATATACTCCCATCGGGAGATTAATATAAGTCATATTTGACTCGATAAAATGTGCCATTCCAACAGCCGGAAAAGCACTCGACAATATATTCTCAGAACGCCAAAGATGCGATCAATTTCTGAATGCCGCAAATTTACGAAGGTAAGACCCCAGATCCGTTCTGTTGGGCGTGGCATCGCCTAAGACTGCGCTCTGCTACTTTTATCCGTATCAATGATACGTCCAATTTGCATCACTATTTTATATCATAATTTGCTGTTATTCATTGATATATTTCATATTGGGACACAATACTTATGTTATTTCATCTATTTTGCATGTTTCATCATTATTGGAGGATCAAGCACCGGAGCCAGGATTCTGCTGGAAAAAGCACCGTCAGAAAGCAATATTTCGGAAGATCACCTGTGGAAGAAAATTATACCAAAAATCCTATTTTTCAAGATGACGAAGGAGGAGCCAGGAGGAGCCAGGGTGGGCCCACACCCTAGGGCGGCGCGGCCCAAGCCCTGGCCGCGCCGCCACGTGGTGTGGAGGGCCCACGACCCCTTTCGCCTCCTTTTCTTCGCCAAACCCTTCGTCCCGAAGACCTAAGCCGAAGGGGTACCTCGCGAAGAGTTACGGCCCGCCTCTGCGGGGCGGAGAACACCGAGAGAGAAAAGAGCTCTCCGGCGGGCAGGAATCCGCCGGGGAAATTCCCTCCGGGAGGGGGAAATCGACGCCATCGTCACCGTCATCGAGCTGGACATCATCACCATCACCATCATCATCATCTCCACCATCATCACCGCCGTCATCACCGCTGGACACCGTCACCGCCGTAGCAATTTGGGTTTGATCTTGATTGTTTGATAGGGGAAACTCTCCCGGTATCGATCTCTACTTGTTGTTGATGCTATTGGGTGAAACCATTGAACCAAGTTTATGTTCAGATTGTTATTCATCATCATATCACCTCTGATCATGTTCCGTATGATGTCTCGTGAGTAGTTCGTTTAGTTCTTGAGGACATGGGTGAACTCTAAATGTTAGTAGTGAACTATGGTTGAGTAATATTCAATGGTGTGATATTTAAGTTGTGGTGTTATTCTTCTAGTGGTGTCATGTGAACGTCGACTACATGACACTTCACCATTTATGGGCCTAGGGGAATGCATCTTGTATTCGTTTGCTAATTGCGGGGTTGCCGGAGTGACGAAACCTGAACCCCCGTTGGTATATCAATGCGGGAGGGATCGCAGGATCTCGCAGTTTAAGGTCTGTGGTTAGATTTATTCTTAATTACTTTCTTGTAGTTGCGGATGCTTGCAAGGGGTATAATCACAAGTATGTATTTAGTCCTAGGAAGGGCGGTACATTAGCATAGGTTCACCCACATAACACTTATCATAACAATGAAGATTATTTAGCCATATGTAGCGAAAGCACTAGACTAAAATCCCATGTGTCCTCGAGAACGTTTGGTCATTATAAGTAAACAAACCGGCTTGTCCTTTGTGCTAAAAAGGATTGGGCCACTCGCTGCAATTGTTACTCTCGCACTTTACATACTCGTACTTTATTCAACTGTTACATCAAAACCCCCGAATACTTGTATCGTGAGCATTTACGGTGAATCCTTCATCGAAACTGCTTGTCAACACCTTCTCGCTCCTCGTTGGGATCGACATTCTTACTTATCGAAGATACTACGATACACCCCCTATACTTGTGGGTCATCAAGACTATTTTCCGGCGCCGTTGCCGGGGAGTGAAGCGCTATTGGTAAGTGGGATTGGTAAGGAAAACCTTCTATCGTTGTGCTGATTTTATTTCTGCTCTCTGCTATAAGTCATTATGGAGAGATCTTCTCTTCATTTTCTATTTGGGAAATCTACTACTACTGCAACGGTAGTAGATGAGGCGCCAGGTGAGGAAGTAATACCATATAAAATACCTATGAAAATTATTGAACGTGTTATGGATAACCGCTATGAAGGGGATGGAACTGTCCACCCCGGTGATCATTTACTCGTTTTTGCATGAATTATGCGGGTTATTCAAATGTGCAGGTATTGCTATGGATGAAGTGAGGAAGAAATTATTCTCTTTATCGCTGTCCGGTAAGGCGGCGCATTGGTATAAATTACTCGGATAATGGGGATTCTCTTGAATGGAATGATATTGTGCCCCGGTTTTATTCTAAGTTCTATCCTCCAAGTGAAATTCATAAGGATCGGAATCGCATATATAATTTTTGGCCTCATGATGGAGAGAGTATTGCCCAAGCGTGGGGGAGATTGAAGTCTTTAATGCTCAAATGCCCCATTCATGAGCTTCCTGGTAATGTTATTATTGATAATTTCTATGCAAGACTTTCTTTTCAAGACAAGACCTTGCTGGATACTTCATGTTCGGATCATTTACACGCAACAAAGAAGAGTTTAAAAGGGACCTTCTTGATCGAATCCAAGAAAATACTGAAGGATGGGAGAACGACAAGGATAGAGAATCAGGTATAATTTATGATTATAAATGCATTGAAGCTTTTATGGATACTGATTTATTTCGTAATATGAGTGCTACATATGGTCTTGATTCTCAAGTCGCTGTAAATCTTTATAAATCTTTTGCCTCTCATTATGAATTGCCAAAGAAGAATTTTGATAAGTATCATGAACCGTATAAAGATAAAATTGATTCATCTATTAATAAATGTGTTGTAGTTGAAACTGCTGAGCATGTTATTCCTGAAGTTTATATTGAAAAAACTCCTTTCCCTGCTAAAATGAAGGAGTACTCTGTTATAAATAGTGCGGTTCATAAAAGTGAAAAGAAACCTGTAGAACCTGAAGAACAAATAAAAGTTGAACTCCGTTGTTGCAATAGTTAAAGATCTTGTGACTCGAAAATGTGGAGGATGGTCATATTATTTTCCGTGAAGATGCTTCTAATATTGTTTCACATCCTAATAAACCCAAACAAGCTAGTGTTCCTATGATGTCTGTTAAAATTGGTGATCATTGCTATTATGGATTATGTGATATTGGTGCAAGTGTTAGTGCTATTCCGTATGAGCTTTACACGGAGATTATGCACGAAATTGATTCTTGTGAACTTGAAGATATTGATGTGGTCATTCAGCTGGCTAATAGAGAAACTATTTCACCAATTGGTATTGTTCGAGATGTGGAAGTCTTATGCGGTAAGATTAAATATCCCGCTGACTTTTTGGTACTTGGTTCTCGCTGCTAGTGATTATTGTCCTATTATTTTTGGTAGACCTTTTCTAAATACTTGTGGAGCTATTATAGATTGCAAGAAAGAGAAAATTTTGACTAAATTTGCTGGTGAATCTTATGAGTTTAACTTCTCTAAATTTACTAAAACTCCTTATAAAGCTGATTTGCCTAGTAATGATTTTAAAATGGAGCAATGTGCATCTATTGTTCTTGTTCCTAACAATCCTTTGCAGCAACATTTGGAGGATAGCGAGAGTGAAATTTTTAGGAAAGAAAGAGATGAACTTGAGGAAATTTTTCTTCGCCAACCTATTCTCAAGCATGATTTACCGGTAGAAGATTTGGGTACAACACCGCCACCAAAGGAAGATCCTGTTTTTGATTTAAAGCCTTTACCTGATAATCTTAAATATGCTCATATTGATGATAAGAAAATATATCCTGTTATTATTAGTTCTAAGCTTTCAGAGTTTGAAGAAGAAAGGTTATTGGGAATATTGAAGAAACACCGAGGAGCTATTGGCTACACTCTTGATGATTTGAAGGGGATTTCTCCATCTATTTGCCAACATGCTATTAATATGGAAGATGATGCAAAGCCTGTTGTTGAACCTCAGCGTCGTCTAATTCCGAAGATGAAGGAAGTGGTAAGGAATGAGGTATTACGACTTCTTGAAGCTGGTATTATATATCCTATTGCTGATAGTAGATGGGTTAGTCCCGTGCATTGCGTTCCCAAGAAAGGAGGTATGATCGTTGTGCCTAATGATAATGATGAGCTCATTCCTCAAAGAGTAGTTGTAGGGTATAGAATGTGCATTGATTTTCGAAAAGTTAATAAAGTTACTAAGAAAGATCATTACCCTTTACCATTTATTGATCAAATGCTAGAAAGATTGTCTAAAAATACTCATTTTTGCTTTCTTGATGGATATTCGGGTTTTCACAAATTGCTGTTAAAGCTAAAGATCAAGAGAAAACCACCTTTACTTGTCCCTATGGAACTTATGCTTATAGGCGTATGCCTTTTGGTTTATGTAATGCTCCTGCTACCTTTCAAAGATGCATGTCTGCTATTTTTCATGGTTTTTGTGAAAGTATTGTAGAGGTATTCATGGATGATTTTTCCGTTTATGGGAATTCTTTTGATAGTTGCTTGCGAAACCTTGATAAAGTTTTGCGAGAGATGTGAAGAGACTAACCTTGTTCTTAATTGGGAGAAATGCCACTTTATGGTTAATGAAGGAATTGTATTGGGACATAAAATTTCTGAGAGAGGTATTGAAGTTGATAGAGCTAAAGTTGAAGCAATTGAGAAGATGCCCTATCCGAGGGATGTTAAAGGTATCCGTAGTGTTCTTGGTCATGCTTGGGTTTTATAGGAGATTTATTAAAGATTTCTCCAAGATTTCAAAGCCTCTTACTAATCTTCTTCAAAAAGATGTACCATTTGTTTTTGATGATGATTGTAAGGAAGCTTTTGAAACTCTTAAGAAAGCCTTAACAATCTGCTCCTATAGTTGAACCCCCGACTGGAATTTACCATTTGAAATTATGTGTGATGCTAGTGATTTTGTCTGTAGGCGCTGTTCTTGGACAGCGAGTAGATAAAAAACTGAATGTTATTCATTATGCTAGTAAAACTCTTGATGCTGCTCAAAGAAATTATGCTACAACTGAAAAGGAATTATTAGCTGTAGTTTTTGCTTGTGATAAATTCAGATCTTATATTGTTGATTCAAAAGTTACGATTCATACTGATCATGCTGCAATTAGATACCTTATGACAAAGAAAGATGCTAAGCCGAGGCTTATTAGATGGGTACTTCTGTTGCAAGAATTTGATTTACATATTGTAGATAGGAAAGGTGCTGATAATCCTGTTGATGATAATTTGTCTAGATTGGAAAATATTGCTTATGATCCTGTTCTCGTTAATGATAGTTTTCCAAATGAACAATTGGCTGTAATAAAGGTGAGCTCGCGAGACAGTCCTTGGTATGCTGATTATGCTAACTTTATTGTTTCCAAGTACTTGCCTCCAACCTTTTCAGCTCAAGCAAAGGAGGAAATTCTTTTATGATTTGAGGCATTATTTCTGGGATGACCCACACTTATATAAAGAAGGAGTGGATGGTATTATGCGAAGATGTGTCCCCGAATATGAACAACAAGAGATATTGAGTAAATGTCATGGCAGTGCTTATGGAGGACATCATGCCGGAGAAAGAACCGCGCAAAAGGTTTTGCAATCAGGTTTTTATTGGCCAACTCTCTTCAAGGATGCGAGAAAGTTTATTTTATCTTGTGATGAATGCCAAAGGGTTGGTAATATCTCCAGACGCAATGAAATGCCAATGAATTATACTCTTGTTATTGAACCGTTTGATTGTTGGGGATTTGACTTCATGGGACCTTTTCCGTCTTCGAAAGGTAACACTCATATACTTGTTGCTGTTGATTATGTTACTAAATGGGTGGAAGCTATACCTACAAAAAGTGCTGATGGTGAGACCTCTTTAAGAATGCTTTTAGATATTATTTTTCCTAGATTTGGAGTGCCTAGATATATTATGACTGATGGAGGTTCTCACTTTATTCATCGAGGTTTTAGAAAGACTCTTGCTAAGTATGGTATTTGATACGTCTCCAACGTATCGATAATTTCTTGTGTTCCATGCCACATTATTGATGTTATCTACATGTTTTATGCACACTTTATGTCATATTCGTGCATTTTCTGGAACTAACCTATTAACAAGATGCCGAAGTGCCGGTTCTCGTTTTCTGCTGTTTTTGGTTTCAGAAATCCTAGTAACGAAATATTCTCGGAATCGGACGAAATCAACGCCAAAGTTCCTATTTTCATCGGAAGCATCCAGAACACCCGGGAAGGACCGGAGGGGGGCCACGGGGCCACCAAACCCTAGGCTGGCGCGGCCGAGAGGGGCCGCGCCGCCCTATGGTGTGGCCCCCTGTCAGCCCTCCCGCGCCGCCTCTTCGCCTATATAAAGCCCCCGGATCAGAAAACCCGATACCAATTGACGAAACCCACGAAACCTGCCGAGCCGCCGCCATCGCGAAGCCAAGATCCGGGGACAGGATCTCTGTTCCGGCACGCTGCCGAGCGGGGAAGTGCCCCCGGAAGGCTTCTCCATCGACACCGCTGCCATCTCCACCGCCATCTTCATCACCGCTGCTGCTCCCAAAAGGAGGGAGTAGTTCTCCATCGAGGCTCGGGGCTGTACCGGTAGCTATGTGGTTCATCTCTCTCCTATGTGTGTCAATACAATAATCTCATGAGCTGCCTTACATGATTGAGATTCATATGATGATGCTTGTAATCTAGATGTCATTATGCTAGTCAAGTGAGTTTTACTTATGTGATCTCCGGAGACTCCTCGTCCCACGTGTGTAAAGGTGACGAGTGTGTGCACCGTGTGGGTCTCTTAGGCTAGATTTCACAGAATACTTACTCATTGAATGGCATAGTGAGGTGCTTATTTATATCTCTTTATGATTGCAGCATGTTGTATCACAATTTATCTATGTGCTACTCTAGTGATGTGTTATTAAAGTAGTTTATTCCTCCTGCATGTGTGCAAAGGTGACGATGCGTGCACCGTGTTAGTACTTGGTTTATGCTATGATCATGATCTCTTGTAGATTATGGAGTTAACTATTGCTATGATATATTGATGTGATCTATTCCTCCTACATATGCATGAAGGTGACGAGTGTGCATGCTATGCTAGTACTTGGTTTAGTAGCGTTGATCTATCTTACACTAAAGGTTACTTAAACATGAGCATTATTGTGGAGCTTGTTAACTCCGGCATTGAGGGTTCGTGTAATCCTACGCAATGTGTTCATCATCCAACAAAAGTGTAGAGTATGCATTTATTTATTCTGTTATGTGATCAATGTTGAGAGTGTCCACTAGTGAAAGTGTAATCCCTAGGCCTTGTTCCTAAATACTGCTGAGTTACTACTGCTGCGTTACTACTGCTGCGTTACTACTGCTACATTACTACTGCTTGTTTACTGTTTTACTGCGTTACTACTGCTGCAATACCACCACCATCAACTACGCGCCAAGCACTTTTCTGGCACCGTTGCTACTGCTCATACTTATTCATACCACCTGTATTTCACTATCTCTTCGCCGAACTAGTGCACCTATTAGGTGTGTTGGGGACACAAGAGACTTCTTGCTTTGTGGTTGCAGGGTTGCATGAGAGGGATATCTTTGACCTCTTCCTCCCTGAGTTCGATAAACCTTGGGTATCCACTTAAGGGAAACTTGCTGCTATTCTACAAACCTCTGCTCTTGGAGGCCCAACACTGTCTACAAGAATAGAAGCTCCCGTAGACATCAGTATTAATCATAGAATTGCTTCTGCTTATCATCCTCAAAGTAGTGGTCAAGTAGAATTATCAAATAGAGAAATTAAATCTATTTTGCAAAAGACCGTTAATAAAACCAGAAAGAATTGGGCTAGTAAATTGAAGGATGCACTTTGGGCTTATAGAACTGCTTATAAAAACCCCATGGGAATGTCACCTTATAAAATGGTTTACGGAAAAGCTTGTCATTTACCTTTAGAGCTAGAACACAAAGCTTATAGGGCTGTTAGAGAATTAAATAAAGATCCTAAACTTGCCGGTGATAAGAGGTTGCTACAATTAAGTTCTCTAGATGAATGGAGAAGTGAAGCTTATGAAAATGCTAAACTCTTTAAAGAAAAAGTTAAAAAATGGCATGATAGGAGGATCATCAAAAGAGAGTTTAATATTGGGGATAAAGTCCTATTGTATCGGTCTCGTCTCGGATTCTTTGCAGGGAAATTACTCTCGAAATGGGAAGGACCATATGTTGTCGAGGAGGTGTATCGCTCAGGAGCAATCAAGATTAGCTCTCTCCAAGGCAATGCTACGCAAGTGGTGAATGGACAAAGACTCAAGCATTATATCTCGGGTGATTCTTATAATGTTGATGTTGATATTATTCAAGTGGAAACACCGGAAGCTTTCATCAAAGGACAAATTGACAGTCCGCCGTAACTCGACTTTGAATAGGTAACAAGTATCGGTAATGAAAAGTACGCAATTTACTTTCCGAACAATATTTTCGCTGTTTTTGGAAAATATGAGAAATTACGAGTTCGAAACGGAGTGGAAAGGACGCACGAGGGCGTGGCACCATAGGCCGGCGCGGCCTGACCTGGGCCCGCGCCGACCTATGGTCTGGCCGCCCCGTCGCCCCTTTCCGACTCTGGTTCGATCTGGTACTTTCCGTTTGTCGAGAAAATTTTTGCTATATAATCCCCCGGACTCCTGGAGGTCCGTATATCGTGTTCTCGACGTGTTTTGTTTCGAGTTGTTTCTGCCAGGATTTGCTTCGTATCTAGAGCCACCATGTCTTCGTCGGAAGCTCCGAAGGACAACTCCAGCAAGGATGTTGGCAACTTGTACATGGAGGAGCTGAAGATGCACCCCAAGGAGTTGCTGCTCGTTGAAGGAGAACTGCAGGTCAAGGATGTCCAGGGTCCTAAAGGAGAAGGCAGCCTGGAAGACAGGATGGAGAAGCTAGAACAAGAGGTTTTCAAGTACAAGAAGATGGCTGAGCGTGAGGTGGATATCTTCCACAGGATTGTGTCCGAACTCATTGCTGAACATGAGAAGGAAACTGGAAAGCTTTGGAGCGACATCCTCTCACTTCACGACACCACCAACAAGCTCCAAGCACAACTCTATGACGTTCAGAATCAAAACTGTGAGTATGAAAACAGGTTTAAATACATAAGCCGTGCTTGCCAGTTTCAGGATTCCCGAGACCAAGATGTCGTTTCTTGATGGAGAGCCTCTTCCTTGGAAGTCTGATGACGGGAATTCATCACCACCATCTCCTCAGGAGTAATTCATCATCGGTATTGGCATCCCCTTGGTTTGTTCCAAGCTTGGGGAGTGCCGCGGTATCACATTATCACTACCTTTTTACTTTTATTGTCAAGTAGTGTCATATCATGAATAGGGAAGTTATCGTATAAGATGGGTTGCGTTTGGAAGTATCTCTCCTTTAGTTGTCTATGTATCCCTTGGTGTGAGTTATCGATATGGAATATTAATGAGAAGTCTTATCATTTACATATTGCACATCTTATTTTAGTTTGCATTCTCTACTATATGATTCGTCTTGTTGTTAGTATAGGTATCACTTTGGGAGCATTGAATAAATCTATTTGGTTTTGGCAAACTTAGCATTGGTCAATAGCAACAACACTTTGAGGTTTAAATAGAAAAGAGAAATACATGTAGATGTTTCATTGTCTTTCTTGTTAGCTCATAGCTCATTATTCTGAAGTTAAAATTATTTGTGCTTACAAGGAAGATGCATGATTGTTTCTATCATATGTATATTGGTTTGTTTCCCTCGACTCTTATGCTTGCTAATTAACCTTGCTAGCCAAAGACCTGTACTGAGAGGGAATACTTCTCGTGCATCCAAACCTTCAACCAAACCTATGTCATTTGTGTCCACCATACCTACCTATTACATGGTATTTTCTGCCATTCCAAGTAAATACTTCATGTGCTACCTTTAAACAATTCAAAACTTAGTATCTCTTATTTGTGTCAATGTTTCATAGCTCATGAGGAAGTATGTGGTGTTTTATCTTTCAATCTTGTTGGGCAACTTCCACCAATGGACTAGTGGCTTCATCCGCTTATCCAATAATTTTGCAAAAAGAGTTGGCAATGGGATTCCCAGTCCCAAATTAATTAAACTAAATAGACACTCCTCCATGGTATGTGATTGATGGACGGCACCCGAAGGATTCGGTTAGCCATGGCTTGTGTAAGCAAAGGTTGGGGGAGTGTCATCATCATCATAAAGCTAAAATAAAAAGGCGCTCCTTCATGGTATGAGATTGTTGGCGGGCACCCGAGGATTCGGTTAGCCATGGTTTGTGAAAGAAAGGTTGGAAGGAGTGCCACACAAAATGAAAATATTATGGGAGCCGCTCTTAGGAGGTTGTCCGGCAAGGGGGTTAGAGTACCCGCTACCAGTCGTTGACAACAACAAACACCTCTCAAAATGTTACTTTTATTATCTCTATATGATTTCAAAACTGAAAGAGCTCTAGCACATGATTTAATCCCTGCTTCCCTCTGCGAAGGGCCTGTCTTTTGCTTTATGTTGAGTCAGTAAACCTATTTCCCTCCATCTCAAGCAGGCATTTGAGTAGTTGTGATCAAACCATTATATTGTGATTTGCTTCATCATGTCTTTTATTCTTCCTTGTTTAGTACAAGTTTTATCTGAATGAATATAGCTTTGCAAGTTATCAATGATCATGAGAGGACCATTATGATTGAGTATGCAAGTTGTGCATTATAAACTTTAACATGAGAGCGCTGCTCAATAAGATAAATATAATCTATTAATTGTTCTCTGACCAAGAACGAAGTTTGCCATCACCAATTATGATTTCTCATGCACCTTTACTTGTGATTACCTTATACTTGTTTCAATATGAGTTATAAGAGGTTGTTTACTATAATGTCCTGTGTGAATGAATATGATGCTTCTTGTCCGTATTCTATTTATCGACTCTTCACTCCATAAACATGTGGTCATGTCTATTGAGTTCGGTTTCGCTTGGGGACAAGCGAAGTCTAAGCTTGGGGGAGTTGATACGTCCAATTTGCATCACTATTTTATATCATAATTTGCTCGTTATTCATTGATATATTTCATATTGGGACACAATACTTATGTTATTTCATCTATTTTGCATGTTTCATCATTATTGGAGGATCAAGCACCGGAGCCGGGATTCTGCTTGGAAAAAGCACCGTCGGAAAGCAATATTTCGGAAGATCACCTGTGGAAGAAAATTATACCAAAAATCCTATTTTTCAAGATGACGAAGGAGGAGCCAGGAGGAGCCAGGGTGGGCCCACACCCTAGGGCGGCGCGGCCCAAGCCCTGGCCGCGCCGCCACGTGGTGTGGAGGGCCCACGACCCCTTTCGCCTCCTTTTCTTCGCCAAACCCTTCGTCCCGAAGACCTAAGCCAGAAGGGGTACCTCGCGAAGAGTTACAGCCGCCTCTGCGGGGCGGAGAACACCAGAGAGAAAAGAGCTCTCCGGCGGGCAGGAATCCGCCGGGGAAATTCCCTCCGGGAGGGGGAAATCGACGCCATCGTCACCGTCATCGAGCTGGACATCATCACCATCACCATCATCATCATCTCCACCATCATCACCGCCGTCATCACCGCTGGACACCGTCACCGCCGTAGCAATTTGGGTTTGATCTTGATTGTTTGATAGGGGAAACTCTCCCGGTATCGATCTCTACTTGTTGTTGATGCTATTGGGTGAAACCATTGAACCAAGTTTATGTTCAGATTGTTATTCATCATCATATCACCTCTGATCATGTTCCGTATGATGTCTCGTGAGTAGTTCGTTTAGTTCTTGAGGACATGGGTGAAGTCTAAATGTTAGTAGTGAACTATGGTTGAGTAATATTCAATGGTGTGATATTTAAGTTGTGGTGTTATTCTTCTAGTGGTGTCATGTGAACGTCGACTACATGACACTTCACCATTTATGGGCCTAGGGGAATGCATCTTGTATTCGTTTGCTAATTGCGGGGTTGCCGGAGTGACGAAACCTGAACCCCCGTTGGTATATCAATGCGGGAGGGATCGCAGGATCTCGAGTTTAAGGCTGTGGTTAGATTTATTCTTAATTACTTTCTTGTAGTTGCGGATGCTTGCAAGGGGTATAATCACAAGTATGTATTTAGTCCTAGGAAGGGCGGTACATTAGCATAGGTTCACCCACATAACACTTATCATAACAATGAAGATTATTTAGCCATATGTAGCGAAAGCACTAGACTAAAATCCCATGTGTCCTCGAGAACGTTTGGTCATTATAAGTAAACAAACCGGCTTGTCCTTTGTGCTAAAAAGGATTGGGCCACTCGCTGCAATTGTTACTCTCGCACTTTACATACTCGTACTTTATTCAACTGTTACATCAAAACCCCCGAATACTTGTCTGTGAGCATTTACAGTGAATCCTTCATCGAAACTGCTTGTCAACACCTTCTGCTCCTCGTTGGGATCGACATTCTTACTTATCGAAGATACTACGATACACCCCCTATACTTGTGGGTCATCAATCAACAGATACGAAGAAAAATCCTAACGGACGCGTTAGGTACTCGATAAATTTGACTGGGACTCGACAGAATGGTAAGACCTTAAGCGGCACCTGTCGGAGTTTACACCAGTATCCCGAGATCATGTCCAGGGACGTGATCTTGAAGTAGGTTTTTGCGGATTGCCACTAGAGCGAGTTAACTAGTACCTGATCCGTCGGATGAACTAGCCCCAACTACCAGTATCCCTGTACAATATAGAAATTTATATGAAGAAATATAGAAAAGTTTAAATTGTCAAATAAAAATAAACAGTGGAGATTTTCCCTGACTCTACGATTCAAGCAAAATCTCGGGGGCTACTGACATAGGCATCCCAAATGGGCCTGCCGGAGATAGTACCCGGGGTTTAATGAAGGCCCACTACCCGAAGAATAAGAAGATTCGGGATTCCAAGATATATTAAGGAAAGTAGAGTTGTAATAGGAAGTGTTGTTTGTAATCTGGCGGGATGAGTTAGAAACCGTCCCGGACTCTGTAACTTGTACAAAACGAAACCCTCGGCTCCGCCTCCTATATAAAGGGGGAGTCGAGGGACGAAGAGATCATCGAATCATTGCTCACAAACCCTAATTTTCATAATCGTCGAGTACTTTTCGGCTGAAACCTTCGAGATCTACTTGCCCTCTACTTCTAACTAAACCCTAGCCTATAACTCGTAGGCATTGACAAGTTAATCCCTTGTCAGTGTGTGACCGTGGAAGCGAGTAATAGTTAAAGAAAATAATGGGAGAGAAGTGGTCATGGGTTAGGTGGGTGGACTGTACCAAGTCATCGATCCATGTCTCGCTGAATCCCAGCCATCCAATATCTATATAATCGAGCGGTCTGTGTTCATTTTACCCTTTGCCGTGCGGCTTTTGCCAATGCGCATGGCAAAGAAATTTACGCCGTGACGAGGGGCTAGGCTCTATATAACAGTTTGCCATGCTATTTCTTTGCCGTGCGCTTTTCCTTTTTTTTCTGCCGTGCGCATTTATTTGCAGTGTATCGTTGTGCTTATTTGTCGTGCTTTTTTTTTATTTGCCGTGTGATATTTTTTTGTCGTGCGTTTTTTGTGATTTGCCGTGTGATATTTCTTTGTCGTGCATTTTGGTAAAGCAAGCACGGCATATCTTTCTTTGTCGTGTGTTAACGCACGGCAAAACTTCTAGGCACGGCAGCCAGTTTTCCCGTAGTGCACATACGAGTATGTTTTCATATGTTTTGTTAGGAGACCGATCAGCCCTAACAGAAGCGCCCGTGGATCTCACCCGACCTCATGGCCCCTCTCGCGTGGTTCTTCCGCTCACGGTCTTTCTCCAGGTGAAAAACTGATTAGATATTTTTTTCTCGATTTTTAGTGATCCAGAAATCCCTAAAACAAAAAAAATACGAAAAATGAGGTTTTCTATTTCCAAGGAATTTAATATCAATGAAGGGGACTTTTTACAAAAGTCTCGGAAATGAACTAAAAAGTACATAAATAAAGGTGTATGATGACATATAACAATGCAAACTAAACATATATGTAGAAATAATGATGATGTAAAATACACGTGTCACCATTAATATTTTTGCATTAAGCTTTGTTGTGCCTCTTTGGTATATAGCTTTAGTAGATCCATAAAAACTAAACTAAAATACCAGCCTTATCAACCTACGGATCAAGCTAAGAGTAAATGCAATAAAAGAGGCAAAAGCTTTGTTCCACCTCAACCGTCATTCACTCGATAGCTCAGAGTGACCTGCCAATATGTCGTGTTCATTGTGTAGTCAGCGGAAGCATCCTCCACGGTTAGTATGGTGGCAACAACTATTTAGAGGAAAAAAGAAATCATAGACAGTATTCTAAAGATATGAAGTGGTGTTTGGTTGGTGTGCAAGAATAGTTAAATCGTAGGGAGTTAACAGATGAAATTTAGAGGAAAAAATTTGTGCATAATTAGTAGCATAATTAGAGTACTATAGCAAAATAGGAACAATTTTCCATGATCAAGTGGTTATTAGGATCCCTCACAACAACAATGGGGACTGTTAACATATGGAATAGGCTTGCTAGACCGAACTAAACTAACTGATGTAGAAATCTTCTTTAACGGGATGACGACATCCAGCGTGTTGTTTAGGTAATATATTTAAGAAATATTTGATGAAAATATTTTTATAAATATTGATGAATGCACAAAAAAAAATCAGAAAATCAAAATTTAATTATACCGTTAAGAAACATGAAAATTCTAAGATAAGAAAATATGAGTATATATTTGCTTGCCAAATAATTGATGCCTTTGTGTTGATGAAAAAAGGAAAACTTAAATTATTTGGTATTAAAACAGATGGAGACACGAGAATAGACAACAAAAGAGCCTCATGTTAGGATGGATATGCAACTAAGAAGTAAACTCTAGTTAGTCGCTGTTATGTATATATTATTTTGTATTCTCCACGTTCCTCCGAAATCCGTCACTTTTTGGGGGCGCTAGAAAGTCCACCGCATTGTTGATCTACTTAATTCCAGTGTTCTCTTTTCTTTACCTAGTAATAAAGGAAATAAGGTTTCTGTCTAAGATTTCGTTCAACTTAAAATTACCCTCGGAGTACATGAAAAATTACCCACTGTTGTCATCCCTTAAGTTGCAGACGTACCGCTTCGTTTGGTACTTTTTTTCTGTTTGTCCGTCTGGAGAGGGCAGAGGGTTGCGGCTCGCTCTTTGATGGAGGTGATGGGAAAGCAGAATAAAACAAGATGGGGGAAAATCACTGCACAAAATGGTCCAGTGCACGACTCCCAACTCGCCAGAGAATGAGCGCTGCCTTCCGGCTTTCCCAGCGATCAGAGAGCTTTGAGCAGAAAGATGTCATGCGAGAGGCCGCTATGGAGCTGAAGTGATTGGCATCAAGATGGCCGGGGTGGCACCAAAGCCAGCGTGCAGAGGTACGCCGCGGCGAAGACCCACAGGAGAGGAGTAAATACTGCATCAACGCAACACAATTCAATTTCGGCTTATCCGCGCAATAATTAAAGTAGACCCTCCATGGAAATTTATTTTACTGACACATGACATGTAATCCACTCCTCTAAGGGTCCCCAAAGGGGTGCATTGTAGCGGCAGGTAGCTAAACTTTACTACACAAGATTTTTAGGAATTTGAAGTATAGGATTGTAAAATAAAACAAGAAACTAAACTTTGGTGCCACGTCTCGTGATAACCAATTTTCTATATTGGTCCTATCACTAGGGACTATAATCCATCGAGACAACATTATAGGACTAATCCAACGACGCAACGTTATCGGACTAGTAAACAGAACAATAGTCTACGATAATACTTTAATGGTGGGATACACTCTTAAAACCCATATCTAGGACACGTAGTGCACTATTGTGTCTGGAGGTCAACAACAGCAAACAAGTGACCATGCAACAATGACTTTCATCTGACATGAGTGAACCTTAAGAACAGCAGAACTTCTACCATATTCCTTAGGTGTAAAAATTATTTCATCTTTTATAGTAATTTGGTCGCCGTCTTCATATTCTGCTGTAATAGAAATCTTCAGTTGTCCATCAATTTCAACGCAAACAACATGGCGTGAAACATTGATCATACCATCAATATTTATCGGCAACTTGTCATCTTCAAGAGAGAGCAGTGTGACTTTCATGCCATCTAGACTAGTGGTACTTGCACTAAATATACCTCTACAACCATTTGGCCATGACCCATGAATAACTTGTATACCGATTGTAGCCTCCACAGATTTGGCAAGAAGGCCGTATCTCCACTCTAGTTTGGAAAGCTTGCTGGAAACAACACGGCAAATCACACGCGAATAATTTGTGTTGAATGTTCTGTACTTTGAAGCTAAAAAGCTTAAATCTTTATCATCAGATTCATTGCTGCCGCTCTTCACTTTCAACACAACCTCAAAGCGCACAGAATCAGATACTTGTGATAGCACAGCAGCACGAGTTGGACCCACTAGTTTTAAATATGGATCCTGCATGTAACAATTAATTTGAGTAAATATGATGCTAAAGGATGGATATATATATAATTTTTATTTACTAAGAAAAGTACTCTCTACGTCTAATGAAAATTGTCTTTGATTTGTCTAAATTTGAATGTATCTACATACATTTAAATTTAGCCAAATCTAAGATAACTTTCATGGGACGGGGGGAGCTAGTATGAAATATGGAAAAACCTATTTGTATTGATGGAAAAGGAAGTATGCGGCCATCTTCTAGCAAGTATGAGTAAATTGCAATCACGTGATTTAGAATTATGTAAGTACCATAATAAGCATAAGAATAAGACGTGACAAGGGGAGCTCTGAGCTCGCTAATAATTCAGATGAAATGTTGCTTCTGAAAGCATGTCCAAGCCTTTCTACGGAAGTACTCCCTCCGTTCCTTTTTAATTGACTCGGATTTAGTAGAAACTTGTACTAAATTCGAGTCAATTAAAAAAGAACGGAGGGAGTAATGTTTTCTTTACATTTCCAAGGAAACAATCTAAACTCCCAAAGATGAGGCAAACATTGAGGAGACCACAAAAAACTGTTAGAGAAAACACTGATATTTGAATGCAAGGAACATAGCACAAAATGTTGTGATCATGAGGGGTTTTTCTTTTGAGAATATCGTGATCACGAGGTGCATAACCCAAATTACGGTAGAAACAAATTAGTTAATCGGTTGATTTAAGGACATTTTTTTTGTCGAGGTGTGCACACATAGTCCAGCATAAGGACACGAATGCCCTTTTTTCAAGCAACATTCACTAGAGACAAGTGATACATTCTGTCAAAAATAGCCATCAGCAGTCAAATGATCATGCATACATACCTCACGTGTGATAGTCTGGCAATTATCCCTTGCGCGGGCATAGATAATATTTCGTCGACGGTCGAGGTGGTCTCTTATGGCGATCAAGCCATACACATCAAGCGGCCACCGCAACTCCTCTGCTATTGCGGCGACTTTGAAGGAAAATATCTGCAAAGTTCCCGTCAGCTCAACGTCCCAATTTTGCTTTGCTCGGTCGTCGTCCGTGAAACGCATGGCCGGTACATCCGCTGCATTATTGCATATACTCAGTATATCATTATACAACAATGTACGTATAAGCAATGTTTTCGCTGGCATAGGGCAGGCAGAAATCCAGTAAATTTTTATTGCATACAGATCGAGAGTTTGTGGCATCGAATTTCCAATCAAGGGGACGCGTATAGTACACTTACTGGTGTCCTCGTAGGTGCCGCGGCGGCCTTCGTATATGTACCTCCAGTTACTGCGATAACCACAAGGCTCCGACCAGTCCGCCGTGTCGCCGGATGGCTCCTCCGTCATCATCCTCCGGTACATCTCGCTCCGCTCGTTCTCCAGCTGCCGCCGGTACGTCGCTGCTTCGGGGTCCTTCGTCTTCGCCCACCTGTCCACCGCCACCCGCTCCTCCTCCAGCCGATCCATCCTGCGCGCCTTCTCCACCGCCGCTCTGAGCGCCTTCGGGTCTTGCGTCTCACCGATCCACCTCATCAGCCGACCCTTCCTAATTCCCTCCAATGTGAGCGCCGCCGCCATCTCCTTCCTCATAGCCTCCGCTACCTCCGCACATATCCTCGCTTCCTTGGCGTCCATGGGGATGGAGTATGTCCTCCTTATCGCCTGCAGTGCGTCCAGCCACCATGCCCAGGACTTGTACGACTCGCCATCGACCTCCATCGGTGAACCGTACGTCGCTAAGCTTGATCTCGCTTTCCCTTTTTTCCTTTTCTTAGGTCTTCCGTCGCAAGAGAAAATACGGTATAGTATCGGTGGTTTCCACTTTGGACTCTGCATATATTAGTAGCCAAAAAAAAGTCCTCTCTACGTACGTTGCATATATTTTGTAGTCCTTGTGAGGACTATACCATATATACAGTTATACACAAGCTTTTTCAAAGTAATAAAGCATCCTTTATCGAAAAAAAAAGTTATACACAGACGCGTACGTTTGCATATGTTTTGTTATTAGAGAGGAGACCGATCAGCCCTAACTGAAGCGCCCGTGGATCTCACCCGACCTCCCGCGATCGAGGAACCAGAGGCGGCCGGCGATATGGAGCCTTCGTCAATCTCAGATCTGGACTCGATAGCCTCGGATCAGAAGAAGATCTTCCTCGTTGCCAGCTCCTGGGTTCAAGAAGAAGAAGAAAACGAAGCAGAAGGAGGAGCAGCAGTAGAAGAAGAAACAGAAGGAGCAGACGCAGCAGGAGGACAAGAAACCGATGGAGCAGCAGCAGAAGGACAACAAGAAGAGGAGGAAGAAGAAGAAGATGCGGAACAGGAGGAAGGGGAGAAAGAGGAGGATAGTGACGACGATGAAGGGGAGGAGGACGAGGATGAAGAGGAAGAAGATCCACCGGTCTTCAAAGCCCGTGACCTGCAAATAATGAACATGAACGGCACCGTTGTGAGGGTGTTCAAAGGCATGGGCGGCAGCGGGATCGTCTGCACCAGCGTCGATGGCCTCATCTGCGTCACCGGCGGTTCCTCCGGTGGCGCCCACGTCCTCGACCCAACGACCGGTAAACTGCTCATGTTCTGCTCGAAAATAGAAGTGCGAGCACATGACAAGTATCCGTACATTGTCACGCCCTACTTTAGCACCTTCGGCTTCGGCCGCGCCACCGGCCCGTCTCGTGCTTACAAGGCGGTGCGCCTCAGCGACGCTGGCGCTTGCGAGGTGCTCACTCTAGGAGACGGGGCAAGGTGGAGGCCGACACATCCACCCCCACGCGCTGTCCCGAGTGACCGGGGCTCCCCCGTCTGTGTCAAAGGCTTCATGTACTTCTTGGTAGGAAAGGAGCTATCCCACGACTCATTACTCTGCTTCGACCTCGAGAGTGAGCAATGGGAGAAGCAACCGATTGAAGGCCCACGAAAGCTAGTCACTGACGAAGAGTGGAAGAAGACGTCCTTGGTGCGTGTGACTGAGCTCAACGGCGATCTTTGCATGATTCAGTCGTTGCTGCAGATGACTGTCAATCCACGCGCCACCATATGGCTTCTGATCAATCTCGGTTCGAGCACATGGATGAAGATGTACACAATCAAGATGGCTCCGTCAACATGTCTTTACACACCACTGATGTTAAGGGACGATGGAAAGCTACTGTTGCATTGCACTACTGGTTGCAATTATGATGACGTAGAATCACTAGTGCTGCAACTCTACGATCCCTCCACTGAGACATTCTCGGATGTCACCAAGATGCCTCAGAACTTCATCAAAAGAATCGGCATTTGCAGATGGAGCCTGAATGGTCATGTCTAAAGATCTAGTTTTCTCTTACCAAGACTTGCTACTTCTGGTTTTACTAGATTTTCTTGGCGATCTTAGTTACCTGAAATTGCATCATTATTTTTTTTGGAAGGTGTACACGTTGTATTCCATTATAGCTAGAGACATTCTGACTAATCGTCAGCTACTGCGTTCATTGCAAATTCTGGAAAATGGCTTTTTCAAGTTTAAGAACTACCATTCCCCATACATACTGCATGCGCAGCTAGAGCGTGGTCTGAATTGTTGGGCATAACAGTTAGTTTTCGCATCAGCGAATGCAACGTTCAGCTGATAAACAGCTTCACGGTTCACCAAATTGGGCAAACAAAAGGGCACTAGGAGCACTAGGAAGGATCAAAAAATCTCGGCATTGAATCCAGGAATTATCTTGATTGGTTCAAGCATCATCTTGATTGGTCCGTGCGTGACTGCGTGGGCATGATTCAGAACAAGAGCGTCTTTACGTAATCCTCAACGATAGGGCGCTTCTGCTCGTCGTCGTACCCAAACTGGGTCACCATCCTCGCGAAGTTCAGCGAGAACTGGTTCAAGATGGATGGGTAGGACCGCCTGGAGAAGCACTCTCTGTTGAGCTCCTCCCACTCTCTCTTGATTAGCCCAAGCATGTGCCCCTCCGCGTCGCCACTGGGGTTCTCTTTCAGGTACAAATTCTTGTACGATCCGTCCAGCCCTTCTTTCGATGCGTGCTGAACTCATAAAAGAAATATATGTCAGCCAAGTTATTATATGTTGAGTTGTGCTATATTTGCATGAAATTCCAGGTTCCCAAGCATGGCATATTTTGGGCTATCGAAAGAAGTTCGCAGTGTTCTGACCTTAGCGCTTCCCATGTCATCCCAAAGTCTCAAGATCTTTGACGGGCAGGACATGATCGGAGGTATGTGACCTGAATTGAGGTTTGCAGAACCTGCCGTTGATGGATCATGGCCTGCCATGAAAAAGAGATGCAAAAGTGCAAGTGGCGCTCCAGTAGTGATGACGCCATTCGATAGGTAGTCATCAAGGGAAGGAACCTGATTAGCAGATAACCATTTTGACTCGACCAGAAATGCATCGAAAAGTGTGGCCCACTGCAAAACAAAATATCAATTCACTATTGTCAGATGATTATTTTTTCATGAATAATTGTTGTTGCTGTTTTCTACATTTTCCGGTAAAATATATATTTATAGATGAAGTTAAATCTTTTCACATACGGAGTATTATGTATTACTAGGTCAATACCCGTTCGCTCCCACGGTCCGACAAATTTAGACCTAGATTCATTGCTCAAAACATCAATAATTTATGATATATGTATCACATTCAACTTGTGACTGGGTTGCGACAAATACCGCCTTGCATTTACTTTATCTCAGTGACTATCGTGTTTCGTGTTTGACCCTTTTGAAATTGTGTTCCTGTTGATACATTTACCATGCCATCACGTCCACTTGAATTTTTTAAAATAGAGGCAAAACATTTGCCTCGTCTATTAATTAAGAAGAGAGTGCTCAGTTTTTAGGAGAAAAAAAACCGGGCGAGAACCTACACAATGAGACCAAGTCCACACAAACAGCACACCCACGCATAGGTAAGCCTAACAAAGACCAAAGCAACAGGGCCACACCCCAACACAAGGGACCACAAGGCGACATAAATGAATTCCAAACACGACACTCGAACACCACGTCGACAAAGACACGCCATGCAATTTGGGGTACCCATCAATCAACTACGAATCCAGAGTAGGCAGCAGCAAAGGTGGCGAGGAAATCTTAAACCTCTCTAGCGACAATAGCTCGAGGCACAGTTGCCAATAGCCCTGATTTAGAAACCCTAAATTAATAGATTATGTTACAAAATGAAAATGAAAGTTTGTTTGGCTTTACCGGTTCGCACAAATATAAGTATCATCCATTGACGTAGGTCGAGAACGAGAGCTACATTTTTTTTTTAAATGGGGTGTCCCCAGCCTCTGATGATGGGATGATGCACACAGCCATTTCATTTATTTCAAAGTTCGAGATATTCAATTGTCCATGGAAAAAAAGTAATAGAGAGGTAGGCGTGAGTGGTCTATGGTCATAGCGAAATGCGTCTTCTAATCTCATTGAGTGGAGGCGTTTTCCTCCCTATGCGAGAGGATTTTTGAACTTCTAAGCTCGATTCCTCTCTTGTTCATACTCTCCTTTCGTGCTCCAAACTTCTGCCTCGTGTCCTCAGAGCAGAGAAGCACAACAGGAACATCACCCAGCTAGCAGCATCATACATGCATGCGCGTGGTAGCCTCACACGGCGATCGATTGGCATGCAGCAGCGGCATACATGGCGCGGCACGTCGTAGTCCTGCACAGCCTCTACCCTTCCATCCGAGATTCGTCTCTTCCATGGATGGGCATCTTCCATCTGGCAGAACAATGCTGCAGCGGCCGCACAAGATCAAAGAGACCGTCCGGACGTAGGGTGACGCTCTAGGATGGCCTATATATGGGTTTTGAAGTGGATCGGAGTCCAGACTCGAACCAGTACATCGGCCGACCTGACCTTGTCTGTTACGCAGACCGATCAGAACTACTACTTCTACCTGGATATGGGTCTTTTAATCCTTCGTTTTTTTTTCTTGCGGATCCATCGGGAGGAGACGCCCAAGGTTTTATGCCGATTTTTTTGCCGTGTGTGGGTCGCCTCTATAGCTGGGTTTTTCTTGACGTACCACGGTCACTTTGGAATTTAATAGTAAAGATATGCATATATAGATGGCTAGTCCTGCAAACCGCGATTGGTCATCAAGGCAAATCAATCAAGAAAACTAGAAGAGTAAAACATTCCAAGAGACATACCGCTTTCTTGAGTTGGTCCATAGGGTACAATCCATGTTCTCTTTCAACTAAATCTGCGATCTCATTTGTGATTGTGTAAAGTGCACTGTAGCATGATCTCATGTAGCTCGGCAGTGAATCAGCAGCTGCAAGATCCCACCTGTAAGAAATACATTGTGTCACATATGAAATTTCAGTTGCACCAATTTCTACTATATCAAGTGTATGTGGGCTCTATCAATTCTTCGCAATTACTATCATTGATCATAAATTGCATAATAAACTTAATAGTATGCAACAGAAAGATATTAAGCCTACATTTGTATTGCCTCGGTGAAGCGAGAGACTTCCTCTTGTGTTGCAACAACATCAAAGATGTCATCCACAATACTGATAAGCGAGATGATTTTTGTGGTCTCTATCCGGTATCTGGAGAAGGCCTGTCCGTCGACTACAGTCAGGGGAAACATGTACCATTTCAGAAGTTGGTCCCGGGTAGCAGGTATTTCCTGTGCCAATCCCAAGCCCATCCACCATCTGTCACGATGATTATTCAAAGATAACGAAGAAAAAATCTCATTAACCTCGTAAATAGGTATATAAATTAGAAAATATTATCAATTATCATATGCGGGGATTATATATGGATCTTCAGCCATACGCGAGACGTGATGGTGGTAGTGACCTTTGCAGTGGCACTAAGAACAAACACTCTAATCAAATTACTCTTTGGGGGGCTCTGATTGTTTTGAAAGTAAAATACTTATATATGTACCTCTTAATCTCTTGCATTTCCCTCTGATTCAACAACTTGTTAAGCTGGAACTCTGCAACTGCCAGCTCCTGCATTCCAGTGTTCGTACTGGACAAGCTCTGCATGTAGCTCAGGTGATGCCTGGCTTTGTACTGCATCAGGCTGACATGGTAGGGATGGTCCAGCGACTGCTGCACATATCTTCCAAGGTTTGGTTCCAAGTGTTCTATTGCGGATGTGAGATGCTTTCTTGAGAACTCCTTTGCCTTGTAGAGTGATTCTTCTCCCATGTTCAGGTTTGATATATCCTGCAAGCTGAGCAACCCTTTGGTATCTTTGCTATGATCAAGGCTGTAGTCACCGTTGATGTCAGCGAACTTTCGAAGAACCTCATCTAACACATCAAGCAAAACAACTTTTAGGAAGGTCATAGGTGACTATAACTCATGATGTAAAGGTAAGAAAAACGTGATTGCACATGTGGATTACTACTGACGACTAGCTAGAACAGCTTCTGAACTCTACTAAAAGCCCCACACCTAGAAAAAGAAAATCATGTTGGAAGAGTGTGATCTTTGGACATCAAACCTGAATCAACTGATATGTCAGCGAGTATTTTAGGCATCTTAACTGATATTTGGACTAAGGAAGAGGTTAAATCATGAAAAAGGTATGAAAACACAATGATACATGCGCTAGATGTCCCTCAAGCTTACTACACGATTCAATACACTTTCTAGGCCGGAGTTAAACCCTTTGTTGACATGAGCTGCTCCTGCTAGCAAAATCCCGATATCGGTGCTCATGCCTCACCAATCTAGGATGAGGAGATTCTTGAAATGGCATACTCTTTGCTAGCTTAGAGGTTGCTACAGTAGCTTGAAATATTTTGATAATTTTATGTTTTGCCTGACATTGCTCGTACCAGGATATGTACTGAACCTGACGCGACACAATTTCATGAAATGGAGCCAATGATGTTGTCTTTTTAGAAAGTGACCCTTAGGTCTGCTTGACAAAGTACAGAAAAAAAAAGCCCTTTAGAAGGCAGCAAATCCGCTCCCTACCCCTATCTTTCAGGACAAGAGGTCGGCAACCACCATAGCAGAAGAACCTACATCCCAAGATTTGTGGGCGTGACAACAAAGACCACGACAAGGGTACATGACTCACATGGTGCATGTTTTATTATTTATATATATGGTATATTATAAAAATATATAGTTATATTTATTTTTAACCAGGAAAAGTACAACATTGCACCTTAACTGAATTGAATGTATGATATGTGTACCAACCTGCGGAAACATCATATCCAGCTTCTCGCAACAGCCTGAAGGAAAGGGTCGCATCTAATAGATCATCACTTTGGACAAGATCCAAGCATGTGTCCATGGCCTCGTCGATCTCATCTTGGAAATAGTGGTCGATGCATAGGCGCTTGAGGTGATCAATGTTGGCCACCACCTCTCGCTTGTCCTTCTGGTTTTGATGCAGCATTGCCTTAACACTCTTGACGCCCTCCTGGTGTTCCATGGAGATAAAAGTTCTAATTCAAAATGTGAAAATGAAGATAAGAGAATGAGATGTATATAAGGCCCCATGTCCCGAGAGTCTATTTTTGTGTTAATCAAAGATCAAAAAGGAACAACCCTACCTATTTTCCGTCCCATGTATATAGGAATGTGGTTCATAGTAAAAAAAAATGGAGATCGGAGAAGAGATTTCTTTGGCAGCAAGATGAGATAGAGTTGTCAATACATTAGTACAGGCAATTAGGCATTCGCAAAAAAGAACATTAGTGTAGGAAATACCGAACATCTGGCTAAAGTTGCATATAACATGTATCAGTTATCTTTTTGAAAAGAAAAAACATGTATCAGTTATAACCGATTTGACTTATGCTCTTCCATGCTCCGGCCCTGACTGGTGGGGCTATGTGCGTTGTGCTCCTTATATTTTAGCCAAACTGGAATTTTCTTTTACTGAAGGTGCAAAATTTCTTTCTGGACGAGATGTCAAATTTTCGTTAATTTTTTTAATAGATCTTTTGGGTTGAGGATCACTCGAGATATTTTGGGATGACAGAATGTTGCGCAAGTTAAGTTGGGGGTCTACTAGGGGCAAAGTTGTGCTAGGCTGGGAGCCAGCTCGTGGTACCCAAGGTCCAAATTTAGAGGCCAAGATGCATCCAAATATGTCCATGTCTTGAAGGACCGTTGCCACTTGCTAGTTGCCACACGGACACTAGTGAGTAGAAGTTGACAACTGGCTGGATTTTCATGTCGGCCATAACTAATCCAGGTAAACACATACTACAGGTTTAGTGACGATGACTTAGCTGAAAGCTCTACTAGTTACAGAGTTACAGCTATTCAAAATTACATCTACTCATGTTTGTACACCGGAAAATACTTATGGGATACCAGCATATATAATATACCGTGTCAATCCAAATAGGAAGGCAATCAATCTTTCCTTTTGGTTAGAAATATATATCACTGGACAAAATATGTTTTCCTACAATGTATGTCTAGATACTAGGAAGTTGCGAGTTACCTGGAAGTCAAAATCATCGGAGAGAGCTTGGGACTCCCGTCCAGGGCTTGTCACCAGGCAAGGGCGGAAGGTCCGACGGTGGCGGCCGCCGGCATCTCCGGCTAGCCTCAGGAGCAGTGGCTCAACGGTCGAGGAGAAGACATGCGGCGCCATCAGTTGCTAGCTCCTCTCTAATCACGCTACAGTTGGCTAAATGGTTGCTACTATTGGCAAGTCTCCACTCTCGAGGTTTTCCTGCATTTATACTATGCTGAGATACACAGGATGTTAGCGTTCAAACCGATTTTGTCTTCCACGAAAAAAGGAAAGAAAGACAGCAAGCGACAGGGACAGCAGCTTCGTGAAAATCCTGTGCGCCTCACACTGACTTTGGGATGATTACTTGCATTCATTTCCATACGTACACATTTCGCCTATAGGTGGTAACTCGACAGCCACATACACGACAGCCTTAGTGAGAGATGCTTCCTTCACCAAAGGTCGCAATACAAGAGAGCTAGGATATTTTTGTCAGCACAAAAGAATTGTATGCAGGTCTCCACGTACGTATGGTTTATCTATGGTCATACATGATCCTTGAGTATCAATGTACCAGAATTACCTCTTAAGCCAGCAGAACATAAGTACTTCGTAACTGATTTCGTCGAGCCTTTTTAACCATCTTCTGCTAGCACCTAAGCTAGTGATCTAATTGACATGACAGCGTTTTACCCCTGGCGGCGGATGGATATATACACAATCTGGGCCGTGAAACGGCAGGAACCAGGAGCCCGTTTTTTACACTAGGAACACGCGCGTGCATGCAGCGGCGAAACGGAATTCAGTCATGTCTGATGGACCAACCCGGCGTTTTTAACCTGTCAGCATCGTCATCAGTGGAGCTTCGAAAAGCCCATTTGGAATCATCCAGCCATAGAGCAGAATTACGAGAAACGATCCTTCTCGGGTGCTAGTTCGATGGAGGTCCACCAGATCCAGCCATGCGCCTCCTGAGCCGACCTCGAGTCAGCCGGATCGCCTCCTGGATGAGCGTCTCCTCGTCTTCAGGCATTGTAGGGCGGGGTGGCATGTTGCTCATCGATGGCCCAGATTGATCGACCAGAATTTCTTCAGTGTTCAGAGAACCATTGCTGGCGACAGCACCAGGACCAGAAGCTGGCTGTGGCTGCACAGGAGGCAGCACTGCACCAGGAGGGACAACTGGAACTGGGCCCTTGTCTTGCGCTTGCATCCTTGGTGGAGTAGGAGGAACTTGGGCAGGCTGCGGTGGCATAGGTGGTGCCGAAGGTGTAGGAACAGGGGGTGGTGCAGGATTCGCCATCCGAGTCCGTGGAGGTGGTGGGCGCTGCTGCTGTTGCTGTGCCTGCAGAGACAGAAAGAGACGGTAAAATATCCAAATTAATGAATTCAACAGAACCATCTGACTCCTGCAAATCGTAATAGAAAGTGAATACTGCACTCATGACAAATGGAAATAGAACATCTTCTGTACATGAAAAATTTCCCCTCTGTCAATATAATGAAACAACAAATGGAATGATGGGATAGCTCAGCAGTTTGTCACATTCCGATATGGAGATTATTTGCGGTTCTCAGGTCATTAACTCTAGCAAAAGATATAACAAGAATGTAATTGCTATTCATTCAAGATGATACAAATTGCATATGGAACTATGGATCAAACTCAAAGTAAGATAAAGCATGGAGCAAAACTACATTGGAGTCTGTCCAATGACTACTTGATCACTGTCAGTAAATGACCAAATATCTATATTGTCCTCAACAAGCGCTATAAAGCATGAGAAGGTAGTTCTAGACAAGTTTGCTTCTGTATATGTGCCTACGTGAATAAGAGCTAAGCCACCTAGAGGAAGCAATGAATAATCCTTTTTTCTAAAATTCTGTCATTGTGAGATAATCGGTGCAGAGAATAACAACTGAATGAACTTGATGCTACAACATCATTGCTAGCCAACTTCCTCCAGGCAAATGCTAACCGTAAGCTAGTTTAATTTGGCGGAACAATTGGTTTTGACTAATCTGCATCCTATATTGTGAGAAGAAGGGCATATATAGTATTATGACGCAACTAGATGATGGTGAGAGAGCAGAATTTTTTTTTTGAAATTGGGGATGCTGACAGAGCAGAACTTGTGTGTCACACAATTCTTTCAAAGGGTGCAACCCAGAGAAAATATTCAACTGAAGACTAGGTTAAGATATTTCTAGAATCTTGCAACATGGTGTGAACTTAATCTTCACTGGTAGTGTTCCCAGAAGACCAGAGCAAATTTCCCAACATATCAATTATTCACAGAAATTCATAAAGAACTAGGAAAATATTATAAGCATATCCACTCTAAATTTTGGAGCACTAAATGATCTCTGAGCTTCATACTAAAATTTCTTTACCCTAATTAAATTTTACTGTTCTAAAATAACCATTGTTCAGTTAGCAATAAAAGCACCAACAGTAGGCATGAGATGTGAAATACTATAAAAGAAATACTGGGAAAGGGAGCATAGAACTGGGAACTATTCATGCTTTTCTAACTTCCACCATAAATGAGAGCACAAATGTGAACTAAAGCACATTGTAAAAAGTTGTGGAGGTAGGATGCAATACATGTGTCTTTATCAACTCATCATGTGAAGGAGTTCATGGCCTAGTATTTAAAATTCAATGTTAATGCAGGATATCCAGCCCACAAAACTGGGCTCAACCCACAGAAGATACCCTACCATTATGAAGCAAATCACAAGATTATATCATACACAAACTCTAGAAGTTCAGCGCACTATGTAGTGGGAACTGGGAAGGAAAAATAAGTACAGTAGCTAGCAAGCAAACTTTAATGTTCTTAATGTACCTGAGAACGAGATCTTTGACTCTGTGACTGCGAAGCAATATATTGCAGGATTTCATGGAACCTTGTCTGGCTGTAGTCTGCAACCTTATGGAAGTAAATAACTGCCAAGTCACTAGCTCTAGTCCTCAACTCAAGAAGATTGCGATCAATCTCTGATTCATGTTTTGCAATATACGGCTTGAAGAATGACTCATAGACATAAGAAGTCCCCTGGAATAGCCCTTTGTTACAGACAAGCCATAAGAAATAAACAAGTAATGGAAACACAAATAGTAGGAAACCAACCTGTGTCTTGGGATACCACAAATACACGATAAAGGCCAGCTTTGCTTCACTATACATTGGTAACCTGTAGGAAAACGAAATTATCAACCATCAAGCAGCTAAATCCCCCCAACTGTAACCGCCTAAAACCTAAATCCAAAAATTCAAATTACCATGATATGAAATTATCGCCAATTCTCTCGAAAACAGTAAGCATTGCAAGTAAAATCCTGCAAAACCATGTTCATGCATCTGAGACAAAGCACAAATAAATCAAGAATGATAGTCCAAACCAAATGAAAGGGCATCCAAGACATACCAGTACTGACACCAGAACCGCAACTGCTCAATCTCAGGCCTATTCAGCTCAACTGTCTTGTAACAATCATAGGCCGGATATGCATATCCAAGAACAAGTCTGCAAAACAGATAAATAGCAGACAGATTGTGGATGTAAACAAGAGAAACACAACATTGCTGTGATGAAATAATTATTGTATTGCTGCTTACATTAAAGCTCTGGTAATGAATGAGCCAACCATCTTGATCCCTACACCACACGAAAATCCATTACAAATGTTGATCATTTTCCAAAAAACATCGATAGATGTCCTATGAAAGTCAAATCTACTGCAGGCTAGCAGCAATTAAACCACAATCATCCATCGCGTCAGCAAAGCAAAACATAAATAGATGGAAATAACCATTGCATCCCAGGTTAAGCATCCATCTTGCTAACCACTGCAGTCGTCACGCATTTAGAAGCAGTATCCAATCGTGCTAGCATCACAAGTCATAGATGATAGCAAACTATTTGGCTAGAGTTTCTGTGTTATAACAGAGGATACACAGAAGAGGGAAAACTAACTGACTACTTGTTCTGGCCAGAGAAACCCAAATTTTCTGGCCAGAGAAAGCAGGGGGTACATAATATAATTTCATAATAGCCCCTGGATGCGAGATTAAGCGTTTATATTGCTCACTACTGCAGCCATTGCACATCTAGAAAGCATTATCCAAACATGCTAGCATCATAAGTGCATAGTTTATACAAAACTATTTGGCTAGAGTTTGACTTAGTATAACAGCGGCTACAAATAATAGCGGAAATCTAACCGATTACCTGTTCCTGCCAGACCTAACAAAAATTCTACTACATTTAGGTTTCAATGCATGAAACCAGAGGGTGCATCATAAGTTCATCAGAGCACATTTTGCGAGAGTCCGATTGTATTATCACAGAGACCATACAGAATGGAGGAAAACTAATCGATTACTTGTTCACAGACACAGACAGAACAAGCAATTCTCTGTTACACATGGGCTTCAATTATATGACCACACAAATTAATCTAAACATGAACTGAAAATGATCTAAATAATTAAACAGAAGCATCCAGTAGAAATCATTTCAAACCAGCAGCCAAAAAACTGCTTCGGCAAACCCAACTTAATCAAACTCAGCCAACCTCCACACTAAAATCAAGACAGTAAAGAGCAACCGCAACATCCAGGTCACCAATCCCTCTAACCCTCACCGCCTTACGCGTGATTGCGGCTGCCAGGATAACACCAGAACAGCACCCCAGCGCAGAGCATCAAATGGGATCTAGAAAGCATTATCCAACCATGCTAGCATCATAAGTTCACGGCTGATGCTGAACCATTTGGCTAGAGTTCGAATTTGTTATAATAGAGGGTACACATAACAGGAGGAACCTAATCCAAAACTCGTTCCTGCCATACCTAACAAACATTCTGCTACATTTAGGCCACGGTGTATGAAACCAGAGGGTGCATCGTAGGTTGAGATGGGTCCGCTTTGCTAGAGCTCGACCCTGTTATAACAATGGCTACACGCACAGAACAGGGGGAAACCAATCGGCATTACTTCTTCCCAGAGTGACCAAGCAATTCTCTGTTACACGTGAGCTTCAATTTATGACCACGCAAATCAATCCAAACATGAACCGAAAAGGATATAACTAACTAAACGGAAGCAGCCGGCAGAAATCAATGCAAACGGCAGCTATAACTGCTTCTCGCAACCCCAAAATAGATCAGACCCTCAGACTACTACCTCGACGCCAAAATCAGCACGGCAGAGGACCCGCAACATACACACCCTAATCCATGTGTCAAACAACCTAATCCATGTGTCAAACAACCTACCATATTCATAGCCTAATCCATGTGTCATACATTAAGCGTTTATCTCGCTCAGTAATGCAGCCGGTGAGCATCTAGTCAGCAATAGCATTATCCAACCATGCTAGCATCATATGTTCACGGCTGACACAACAACCATTTGGCTAGAGTTCGATTTTGTCATAACAGAGGCTACACAGGATGGGAGAAATCTAATCCAGAACTTGTTCCTGCCATACCTAACAAACATCCTGCTACATTTAGGTCCCGGTGTATGAAACCAGAGGGTGCATCGTAAGTTGAGTTGAGTCCACTTTGCTAGAGCTCGACTCTGTTGTAACAATGGCTACACCGAAGAGGGTGACAACCAATCGCCCAGAGAGACCAAGCAGTTCTCTGCCACACTTGAGCATCAATTTATGACCACGCAAATGAATTTAAACACGAACAGAAAAGGGTCTAAATAAGGCAGAAGCAACCGGTAGAAATCAATGCAAACGGCAGCCATAACTGCTTCTCGCAACCCCAAAATAGATCAGACCCTCGGACTACTACCTCAACCCCAAAATCAGCACGGCAGAGGACCCGCAACATACAGCTCACCACCAACCCGTCTAAGCCCGAACAGCTCGCAACCCCTCGCGCCGCGCGATTCCGGCCGCGGATGGAACACCACCGGAGCAGCAGCACACGCAGCGGGAAGCGTCGAACGGCACGCAACAGCGGCCGCAGCCAAATCCGTGCCCCAAACAACCTACCGGCATATTCGTGGCGTGCACAGGGGACGAGCGGCGCTGCCGCGGCTGGCAGAGGATAAGGCAACCAAATCGGGGCGAAGGGGGGTGGGGTGGGGGAACGGATACCTTGCCTCCCGCGGCAAGCAACGACGCGAGGCACCACCAGCGGCGGCGGCGGCGGAGGAGACGGCGGAGCGGGGGAGGGAGGTCCGGGAAGCTTCTGGAAGGGAGGGCGGCGCCGTCCCGAACGCCGGCCGGGCGGGCGGGTCGGCGGCGAGGCCGAGGGGGCGGAGGGAATTCAAAAGAGGGCTTTGCCTTTGGGTTTGGGGATAGAAGGGCGCAGCGACGAATTCGTCGCCGCGGCTGGTTAAGCACGCCACGCCGACACGTGTGTCTCGCTGACTGGTGGACCCGGCACGTGCCCTGATTGCGGCGGTGGGGCGTGGTGTCAGTGGGTGATTTTGGAGTGGATAAGAGCGCGACGAGGTGAAGTAAGGAATTGTGCTGGGTTTGGATGGATGGGAGGAGGGGCAAGGAATATGTGTAGGCGGCGTGGAGGGGATGGGATCCCGGCCGTCCGGCCGCTTGACTCTACTCCGGCGGCTCTCCTTGGCACGCCTTTGAGTATTCCGATGCTATGGTAGTTTGAAAAATCCAATCCGATTCTTGTGAATCTATTATTTGAAGAGATATTTCAAAAAATTAGAAATATATTTCTTGATTGGTTGCAGACATGAGTGTGATGTGATACCCCTTCCAATTGACTGGTGAGGTTACCCAGTAGTGCGTTTAGCAACATTTAGTTCATCAAAAGGTGCTGGTACAAGTAATTACCCTACCGGGCGATGCATCACGAGTAAACCAACTATACTTCGTGATGCATCAAAGGTTCATCACACGAGGGATTATTATATACCACCTCGAACAAGTTTATCATTACAGACCGAGGATCAGGTTGAAGCAAGTTCCAGCTAATGGAGGGATACGAGACTCATCTCCCAAAATCAGCAGATCGTGATCATCATCAAGAGGATGATGAAAAAAGAAGCAGAAGCACTAAGCAGGAAACTGCTCGCGTAGCCATGTCCTCCTCTTCGATGCCTGCAACTGACGGTGCTTGACATACTCTTGTGTGTTGTCTGCAATAAAGCTGAGTGCCTTAACCAGCAAGTGAGGTTGGTGCAACTGGTCCTTGCAGAAAAATCGGGGCGTGAAGATTGTCTTCATCTAAGCATAGTTTGTGATCAGGTTGTTGACGTACTCACCATGCCTCGGGTAGCGCTGCAATTCAAAAGGATCAAGTGTAAGGGCGGATGACAATGACCTACTGTAAGATTAAGAAAGGAACTCCATGAAGCTTATTATCTTCAGGTACTCTTGCAGCCTCTCTTCATCACCAAGATAGAAGCAGCTACCATGTTCGCTCCACTGGAGAGTGTGATCGGATTTGATCTTGCTTATGACGCTTCACTTGGTTCTCCACTTTCTGATGCGGTTGTAGACCTCAAGAGTGCTCACATGTGCATCACTGAATGCAAGACCATCATCAGTTACCTTCTTCATATGTACCTCTTTGAATTCTAGGTTAAATCGGACGTTTGTATTGTCGAACTCAACCAAGCGGTTCAGCACAAACTCGGACATCTTTGGTTGCCAAACAATGGCGCGTCTGTGTGCAAACACGGAATCATGAGCATTGACAGGTGGAGTAGAAAGATCAGGGGAGCCTAGTGGTATGATCGCCTACATGACAAGTACCACACGAACATAGGGCTAAGCATTAGAACATCAATGAATTGCCACATTCACATCCATAAGCATTAGCACATCAATCAACTACCACATTCACATCCGTAAGCATTAGCACATCAATCAACTACCACATTTACCTTCGTAAGCATTTGCACACATCAATGAATTACCACATTCACATCCGTAAGCATTAGCACATCAATCAACTACCACATTCACCTCCATAAGCATTTGCACATCAATGAATTACCACATCCCCATTCGTAAGCATTTGCACATCAATGAACCACCATAACCTACAACCACAAAAGATAGAGCCTACTTACAGTCAGAGGATCCACACGCAGCACCGAGGTCGGGAAGAAGGTGACCCTAGCGCAGAAGCAAGCATCACAACCGTACCCGTGCTAGAGTCAGATCCAACCACCACAACCGTTCCCGTGCTAGAGTCATATCCAACCATGACAACCGTCCCCATACTATCTTTTGGCCCTCATGGCCCATCTCATGAAGTCCAAGCGCTCCAGATGCTTCTCTCGATGAAATATTAATATCCCCAAAATTCTAGCTCAATTTCACTTCGTTAAGGTCCCTGAAAGTCAAAAATACACAAAACATGGTTTTCCTGTCGTGTAGAGTTATAAGCCAAATAAAGGAGATCATTGATAAATCCTAAAAAATCAATATAAAACATGGATATAACATCATATATGTTGCAAATATGTGCCAACAAACTACTAAGTTCATGCATGCATTTTACATGATGAAATTTGTACCGATATAGGCATGAATTGCTCCTCAACACACCGAATCGCAAGTAATAGCGCGAGATTTGCACTAGGAATACCTCTGCAACTTGATGCCGTCAAAATCCTTCGCAGATCTTTGTCACTTCGCACCCACCGTCGCGCTGAACTAGATCTCCACCTTATTGCTCCCCGTCGTCGTGCACCTAGCGACGCAGAGCTTGACGCTCGACCGGTAGCCTAGCTCCCCAAGACAGAGTTTGCAACACTCGATGAGCGAGCCTACCTCGCGCGGGCTCTTGCTTTCCTGCGACGAGCAAAAGGACTTCTCATGCGTGACCTCCGCCACCGAAATCGCCGTCGACCCCACCACACTCGTTAGAGCGAGAAAGGGATCGAGACGGAAGCGCCGAGGCAGGGAAATGGGGGAACGAGTTCGTCGAGAGAGAAGGATGTGGTGGGGATTCAATCAAAGAGATCGGTAATTTTGATTTTAGGAAATTTTTGGCGCAATGGTGGATTTTATGATAAAAACATCAGTGATAATCTCGTTTGAGCTTTTATTTTGCTGCGCCGCCTCCCTACTAGCGCACCGCCGCCTCGTCTCCTTGAGCGGACGCCACAGACAAACAACCGTCGTGTGCACCGCCAGATCGATTCTCGTCCCATTTCCATCCCCCAAACCCTCGCCGGCCTCATCAACCCACCGCCGTGGCGGCGACCCCAAGCGCAGCAACCATGACGCCGGACCTAACGGACGACATCGTCGACGAAATCCTGCTCCGCCTCCCGCCGGAAGACCCGGGCTGCCTCTTCCGCGCCTGCCTGGTCTGCAAGCGCTGGCGCGGCGTCCTCACCGGCACCGCCTTCGCCAGCCGCTACCGCCACTTCCACCGCGCGCCGCCGCTGCTGGGCTTCCTCGAGAACCAGTTCCTCGGCTGCTGGTTCGCCGCCCCCTCCTCCGCCACCTCCCCCGTGCCCCCGATCCACCCCGCCCACCGAAGCCTCGACGCGCTCGACGCCCGCCACGGCCTCGTCCTCCTCGACGTCAACGACCCGGGCCTCGGCCTCGCCGTCTGGGACCCGCTCCGCCGCCGCCAGTGGGATCTCCCCTTCCCGTCCCTACCCGGGTCGGCGCTGGGGTTCCATGTCCACACGTACACCGCGGCGGTGCTCTGCGCCGCGGACGGCTGCGACAACCTCGACTGCCGCCACACCCACGGTCACGGCCCGTTCCTCGTCGCCTGCGTGTGCGACGACGAGAAGGGGACTTTCTACGCCTCCATGTACTCCTCCGAGGCCAGTGCGTGGAGCCCCGTGACCTCCGCCGAGCACCCCCCTGCCGCTACAAGTACAAGCCTCAACACCAAGCCCAAACTACTTCTGACAAATGCACTCTACTTCACCTGCCACTGCGAGCCGACGACAGTGATGATCCTCCGGTACGACGTGGCCAGCCATGGACTGTCAATCTTCGACGGGCCGGCCGCGAGCCAGGCTAACCATAACCAGTATGTGCTTGTGGAGGCGGGCGACGGTGCGCTGGGGTTCGCCAGTGTGCAGGGGTCCATGCTTTGCTTGTGGTCGACGGAGGCTAGTGCTGACGGAAGAGCTGTGACATGGGCGCGACAGAGAGGCGTTGAGCTCGACAAGCTGCTCCCGCCGCTTGCCTTCTCTGCTGAGCTCTATGTGACGGGCTTCGCCGAGGGAGTTGGTGTCATTGTCCTCACATATGCTGGCACCTTCACGATTCAGCTCAAGTCTGGCCGAGTCAAGAATGTACCTGGAGCTGCAAGAATTCTCCATGCCTTTCCTTACACCAGCTTCTACACCCCAGGTACTGGTGGCCTATTCGGAGTTTAAGCCTGAACTAGCTTTTACATTCTCTGTATATTCCCATTTTGTTGGATTGGATGTCCCTATGTTTGCTTTGGTCGTGCTTTGCATATCATTTGGTAAGACAGTAAGCATGTCTATTTTTGGTAGCGCCGTCAGAAGTATGGGTGATGTACATGATGTACTGAAGGAGCAGTTTGTGGAATTGGACAGTAGCCATCTCAGAAACATTATATTTTTCTATCTTTTCAGATCAAGCTGGGGGAATAATGCCATATTTACCAATGTCCTCCTTGGAGAACAGTGAAGCGGCCCAGGATCTGCTGTTGCAACAGGCTAGTATGGAGGCAAGCGAAGTGAGGGAACGGGGGAAGGAGGAGGGTGAATGGAAAGAGGATGATGATGACGATGACGAGGAGGAGGGCGAATGGAAAGAGGATGATGGTGACGAGGAGGAGGGCGAATGGACAGAGGATGGCGATGACGAGGAGGAGGGCGGATGGGCAGAGGATGACGATGACGAGGAGTCGGGAGAGGAATTGGAGAAAGACCTAGAGCATGCACATAATTTGTTTGGCATGTGGTCCAAGGCCATTGATATTGGGGACTTCGACTGTGCCGTATTACTCGCCGTCAGCACTCTCCAGTGCAGGTGAGAGTTCCTTCCACTTGCCGATCTTACTCTAAGCCTAATTCAAGTGTGCATACAAATGGATTGTTTGACACAAACTTCCAATCCGTACAGCTCCCTAGTGAAATTCTGTTGGTGCTTTAGCTGTTTCGTGCTTTGACCAGGGCCTGGCTTTGACTTATGTACTTTGAGAGGCCAATTAAGCTAGGGTTTGGAGGTTCTACGGATTACAGCAATGTGCCTGGGCAATAATTGGGACTTGACCTTCTTCTGCTATGATGTGTGAACGGTGATCAGTATCAGGTCTAGGTGCATTTACTTCAAGGATAGGTGCTACCCCTAGTTGAGATTTGAGAAATGTGATATGTTTTCCTGTTCTAGTAGTTAATGACAATGCAGTTTTATTTTTTTGCTACTTGAAGAAACTACAATCCATAATTTGTGGGCACACCAATATTCATAATTTTTACACACGCCAGGCAGTTATTACAAAAAAGGCAAACCAGAAGTGTACATAGATCAAACCTTCTTGTTGAGATGGTAGTGGAGCTAGTATTGTTTTTGTAGCTCTATCCCAAAGTGCACTATTTTTCATGGCCTTATGTCACACTGTTAACAAATTTGCACCTTTGTTGTCACCCAGGTTTTCATGTCATGGGAGACTTTCTCCGAAGTGTGCTTACACATACTATATATATGGATGTACTTTGCTATACAAACCTCTACCTGACAGCAAACCATCTTGGGGGAGAGATGATGTTGAAAATGTGATGCCATTATCTGATAACCTCGGTACTGTCATATCACGCTAAAAGACATTCTTTCTCCTGTTTACATGTGTAGCTGATAACATCATTTCTGCATCTCTTTATAACTTCTGAAGAGTATAAATAATAAATGCTATATGTATTGTACTCTGGCATTTGCAAATCAAATGTATTGCTTTATGAGAGCCTTGAATGCGTTTTTTTGATTTTTTAAACTGGTGTTATGTGGTACCATATTTTTGGTTCAGCTATTAGCCATCTAGGCTGATATATTTATTTCTTCCATTCTTATTCTGTTCAGATTTTGATCTGGCCTTGAAAATGTTGCATATTGCGAGGACAATACTTGAGAAGTGCCCTGGCAGCAGTATGGAGAAAGTTAAAGTATTTTCTGCTCTTGCCGACGTTAAAATCATGTCTGCTCTTGGTAGAGGCTCCTTGGGAAGAGGTAGTCAAAATGATCTTAGTTACTCCTGTATTCGATTGGTGAATGGTCTCATTAAGCATGGGCACTTTTATTTGCAGAAGACATAGACTACTCATTACGTGTGTGCTTCAAAGCTCTAGCCATCTCGGAGCATTTGATTGAGCCTGACAATTATTGGATTATCAAACTGTATCCTCCCTGTGGTAGTAACACCATCAATTGTCTGCCCAATAGTAGTTATAAAAGAGCATATCTGCAACACATTTTTTTTTACTGCTTGCGTCCTTCTGGGCATGTGGCTATGGGGTAACCATGTTTGATTTCAATTAGTTTGACTTGATCAATTCTTGTGCAAGTACCTTTCAACTTTCATTTACATAAATTATTCAGTGTTTTTCCTTCGTTATTTTCCTTACATCACTCCTAGAAACGTCAGCATATGTTTGATCTTTGAGTTGGCATCCAATATTGGAGACGCTGTCGCGTATTGTGCAAAGGCTATTTCAGTTTGCAAGTCACGTGTATCCAACCTGAAAAATGGAAAGGAAGCTTTGTTGCTGGACAACGGTGATAATGCGTCTGCTGCTGAAGCAGCCTCAGAAAGATCTGCTCTCAGTTATGAGCTGGAGTATCTTACTGACATGTCGTGCAAACTCGAGAAGAAGGTAAGCAAAGCTAAGATTCTGTTCATTTTATCAACTTAGTTTTCCTCATGAACCAAAGAAGTGACATATTAGAAATGCTCCAACTTAGCTTGAACACCTGGAGCAAGCAATCCCAACCCCAGCTTCAGAGGCAAGTGGTGAGCAGAATGTTGGCGATGCTACGCCAAGAGCTGCATCCTCGACTCCTGTTAGTGACTTGTTGCAACTTCTTAGCACATTTGATCCTGTCTTGCGTAAAACAAGCTGCACGCCTATTTGGCCAGAGCTGCAAAATGTCTAGGACTTGCATAAACCAGCTCCGTCCTGAAGTAGCTTGAACTGCTGATTAGTTCATCAAATGTGACCCTTCCTGGTGTTTGATATGCGCAATGTCTGTGTACTTCCCAATGCTGATTTCTGTCGGTTACACGTCTCATGTGACAGCAGGCAGCAGAGTTAGGCTTTCTGCTGTTGGCATCTTTTGTTTTCACTGTCTCCAAACTTTTTCGTAGCACATCAGGTCTCGACCAATTATGGATGTAGTCGATGGTTAAACATGTTGTCCTTCCGAAGTTCCATTTTGTGAGCTATGCAAAAAAAAAAAAGGTGTGCATTGCATATATGGAGTATGTTCTTAAGATTTGTCTATTTAGCACAGCTCTCAAATGGTCTTTACTTTTGCACGAAATTGCGATGGTGACGGTTTGCACTATGAACCACATGCCATCCAGAAAAGATCAGTATCTCTCAGCTAGCGACTCTATCTAGTATCATGTTGAGATGGTGCACGAGTAACAACCACGTACGTACATATATCATGATACTTTGAATGGCTATATTGTCGTATGTACGCGACAACGGCCATTGTACATGCTAAATGAGAAACCTGGCCTGTCGCTCTATTATTGACTGCGAAATGCCATATGCATCTATACTTGTGTCTTCTTTTGGAAATAAAAAAAGCTCTGTATGCAAAAGCTCTGTCTGTATGCAAAAGCTCTGGTGGTTAGGTCCCTTGTGGTGGAACCAGCCCACCCAGGTTCAAGTCCTAGACTTGACATGGGTGTTTGCATTTACCTGGATTTATTTCAGGATTTAACCGGCGCTATGCTTTCAGTGGTAGGTGACGTGCCCGTCAACAGCGAGGCGCCAGTGGTGACTTCGTCAACCTTAAGATATTTACCTGGATTTATTTCAGGATTTAACCGGCGCTATGCTTTCAGTGGTAGGTGACGTGCCCGTCAACAGCGAGGCGACAGTGGTGACTTCGTCAACCTCAAGATATGCCGGCTCAGTCCCTCGGAGGTGCTCATAGGGGTAGGGTGTGCGTGCGTGCGTTCATAGGGGTGTTTGTACGTGCGTGTTTGTGAGCGCATGGGTTGTACTGTGTTCTAAAAAAAAAAAGCTCTGTACATTTTTTTTGAAAGATAATATATTAAAAAGCTAGCAAGCCAACGCCTCATTAAAAACCTTCTAGCCCCCTTAGGTACCCTGGTAAGGAAAAGAGTGCGTCAGAAACTTGCAGCCCACAACTCACACCAAGTTACAATCAGCCCCAAGGTTGTGAACTAGAAAAACAGGTGGCTCAGCATCCCAGGAAAACGACCCATCTTGTAGGCTTATATATTTTGCACAAGAATGAGCCGCCTGGTTAGCCTCGCGACGAAGCATGAACTAAGCTAAAATTTGTAAACAACAAACTCAGCTCACTAATCTCATCTAAGACATGCTTAACTACGGAAAGATCATTAGCTCTATTTTCCCAAAGTCGGACCAAATCTTCAGAGTCAACTTCAAAAACAACATTAGTGAAACCCCTGCTTCTTGCATACACAACAGCATCTCTAAAAGCAAGGGACTCCACCGTCAAAGGATCAGACACACCTCGGTAAGTCTTACCCGTAGCACCACAGAAGACCACCCCCTCCCGTGCAACAACACCAGTAGCTGCCAGATTGTCATTGACATTAACAGCACCATCAGAATTAATTTTAACAACTCCATCAGGTGGTCTCTGCCACTTACACTCCGGCCTAGCAGATTTAGGAACACCCTTGTCCCTTGGTAACTCAAGAGTCTGCAAGGTTTCCTTCACCATTTTCATAGTTTTAGCCGGACTAAAACCACTCTCACCATGAGTCAGATTATTTCTTGATGACAGATCGAGTACATGACTGAAGTTATAATAGCTTTCTCACGTTGATTGAAAAAAGACTCACACAGGATATCTTTTGCCCATGTCACTGGATGTTTGTTTTGGCTCTGTACATGAACATGTTGTTTTGGCTCAGCTCATAGGTCCAAATAGACCTATTACAAAAAAAAAAATACATATTAGATCTATTTTAAAATATCAAAAAATTCTGAAAAAATATTGGTGTGCATCTGGAATTCCCGATAGGCTATGTCCACACATAAAATTTTGTGGAAAAATAAAAACTGTGGGCTATGTAAACAAGACAAAATAATGTCTCGTAAGAAGTTGTTTTGGAGCATTCAAATTTGTCCAAAAAATGTCACCTCACGAAATTTTATGTTTGAACATAGAATATCCTGGTGTATATCTGAAAAATAATTCAGATTTTTTTTGCACAGTGGGCACATCTACACTTATGAGCTAAAAGGAATTTCCGTATGTTTACATGCATCATGAAAAACATCGTTTTTCTAACCTAGCCAGCGACACTATATCGAACCACATCTAATCATGCCTAGGCTGTGGACAGATGGTCATATTTTTGGGGGCGTAAGAGCATCTCCACTCGTTTGCCCTCCCCACGCCGAAATCCGGATTGGACGTAAATTTGGCGTGGGGAGGGGTTGTTTCCCAGCCGCGTCCTCAGGCGAAGACGACGATGTAAATTTGAAAAACTTAAATTTGACAAACTACGGCTAAAAACGGGCGAATTTAGACTAAATTTAATGATATTTACTATATAGAGGGCGAAGTTCATACATAGAGGCCGAATTCGACTATATTTCGAATTCGGCTAGGGGAATACAACTTAAATTATAAAACAGGGTGTTCTACATGCCCAATTGGCGGTAGAACACCGTGTAGTCGCCGCCGTCGTCGCCATCATCGTCGGAGCCGTCGTCGAACTGCGGCGGCGCGGCCTGGCTGCTGCCCTGGCCGGCGTCTCCCCACCGAGGCAGCGATGACTTGTACCATTCGTCGTCCGAGGCTTCGAGGTCGACGACGGGGACGACGACGCCGGATGGAGGTGTTGCAGGCCGGCGGTAGCGAGCGAAGTCGTCGGTGGCGGTTGGAGCGGCGGCGCGGGCGGCGAGTTGGTGCGCGGCGGCCAGGTCCATCAGCCGTCGCTGCTGCTCCGCCTCCTCGCGCTCCCAGTCGCGCCTCGACCACTCCAGGGCGGCGTCCTCGGGGAGGGCGTTGTCGGCGGGCACCAGGTCGTTGAGCGACCTGGCGATCGCCTCCGCAACAGCGGCTTCCTCCGCGCGCTTCGTCTCCTCCTCGGCGAGCTTGTTTGCGGCGGCGTTGGCGGCGGCAGCGCCGTCCTCCTTTGCCGACTTCCTCTTCCGCCCACGCTGCGGGGAGGAGGGCTCGCGGATGACGAGGGCGCCGCTGCGCCCTCTGGTTGGCGGTGGTTGAGACGCCGGCTCCTTCTTGAAGCGCGCCGGCATCGACGGAGACGTCACCTCCCTTTTCACCGGCGCCAAGGACGGCCTCGGCGCCGATCCGAAAGACGACGAGCTGGCAGCCATGCGCCGTGGCTGCCAGACGTTCCCCCGGCGTCGGCTCGCCGATGCCCTCGATGCAGGGGGCATCGTGAGCACCGGGAAGTTCCACCCTCGATGTGCTCGAGGACGTTCGCCAGCGTCCTATCCGGCGCGCTCCACCAACGTCGTCGTCCCGCGGCGTTGTTGCGCGCAGGCGGAGGCGGCAGGCCGTCGTAGGCCGCCAGCTCCCGCTCCCACCGCCGGAGGAAGTATGAGTTCCACCGCGTGTAGTTCTCGGGGTGGTGGCGCGGGTCGGCGCGCTCCTCGTCCGTCATCGTGAGCCGCGCCTCCTCGATGGAGGCGTCGAGGGCGTCGCCCCGAGGCGGCGGCGGGATTGGTACGCCGCCACGGCTTAGCCGCCACCCGCCGCCGGGAGGCCTCGTGTCCGGCGGGCAGGGGTACCCCGCCTGGTGGAGGAGGTGGCCCTCCCACTGGTGGAGCGACCGGCGGGGGAAGCCATTGGAGGCTGCACCGTCTTCGTCGGAGAACGCCATCTTCGTTGGAGGTGGACGGTGAGTGGAGGGAGAATGGAGGAAGAGTGGAGCAGGGGCGTCGCGGCGAGCGGAGTGGCCTTAAATAGGCGCGGCGGGCGCGGCGAGCGCCGGCGATTAATGCCGCGTGTAAGATGATGCGTGCGCGGAAGACGATGCGACGACATTAACTCGCCGCGTGGAAGCTACGCGGCCGGCGAATGCTGACCGGCGGCAGGCTTTTACAGCGCGCAGAAGACGATGCGATGAGGACGACGACCGGTGTCTCTCGCCGACAAATTGGGGCCACCAGACGCGCGGGAAGTTTCCTCGCCGTTTCGCGCGCTTTTCTTTCGTCCGGAGTCCCCGAGAGCTCCGCGGGGGGCCAGGGATGTCGTGGGATCTCCGGATGAATTTATGCCCAAATCCGAACGAAATCGAGGAACCGGGGACGCGACAGACCGAATTTCGCCGTCCGGATGGAAAAAATGTCGTTCAGGGCCTAGTCGGGGAGACGAGCTGTAAGTGATCTTCCGCCCCACACATGGAAAATGCTTCCTTCTGCGACTAGATCGGCGGAGCCACCGAGATCGGCGGATGGAAAGGTACATGGCGCTAGCGCGTGTGATGTACCGCTTGGCAGGTATCGTTCGGCATGTACCGTGTGACGTGTCTCGAGTAGCCAGTGTGGTAACCCTTTGCAGTATAAAGGAGACCCATGACCATAGAGAGAGGGGTTTTCCGGTTCCATATTTCGACACCCAGAGTGTAGATAGAGCAAAGCTAGAGCTCAAGTCCTCTCCTTGACCAGGTGCCTGGCATAGAGAGTTCGTCGAGTTCATCCCTGCAATCGTTAATACATCCACCATATAAAATTCGAGAAAGCTCATTGCAGAACAAGAAAATGGAAAGCCTCCACTCTTGTTATGACAACAGTACACCTGTTAGGCTGTTGTAGTACATGCTTAGCCCCTTCTATGGCATATGCGGTTCATGACTTCAGATAAAATCAAGCGGGCCTGCCTGTTGCTAGTCAAAGTTAGTTATGGTTCCTTGTGTGGCATACGAACGTCCTGACTTTACCTATCGACAGACCACAAGACGGAGACACAAGCGTGTCATGTCACACTGACTCGGCTTGGTTCATAGTAGTGTGTGGCTAAGCTGTGGCCGCGGGTCAAACCGTACGTACCCTCGACCAAACGCGCCCTGTGAGAGTGACTCGGTCGGTGCATGTCATCGGGATCACTCGTTTTTTTTAAACGATGCAAGGGAACTGCATGTCATGTATTAAGAGGATGAAAAAAAAAAGCCATGAACAGGGTACAATGCACGACACCAGTTCAGTTTGAGTCTGAAGCAAGAAGAAGCCAAGAACCTAACGGAAAACTTAGAAACGACCTGCTAGGTTTGCAGGAACTAACTAAGATTAAATGAATGATGATACACTAATCCACATTTAGCAAGAAACGACCACCGCTGGCAATCGCCAAAAGTTTCGCATCCATTCTGATTTGCTCAATGATTCGCTGTATGGGTCGGTAGTTGTTTTCAAAAACCCTTTTATTTCTCTCGCACCAAATTCTCCATATGATTAACATTATCGGGGTATTTGAAGGGTCACTTGCAATACTCCCTCCGTTTTTATATGTAAGGCCATTTAGTATTTCGAGCCAAAACTTTGATCAATAATTTCACCGAAAAATATATTAGTTGAAATATCTTTTAAATATGAATTCAATAGTATATTTTTGGTGACAAATGACTAATATTTATCGTTTAAATAGTTGGTCAACGTTGTACCTCAAAATACGTGGTGGCCTTATATTTTCGGAGGGAGGAAGCACACAATTACACGCTACAACCGTACGCCACGTGTATCACCTGAATGAATTAAGCAGCCGAGCTCAAACAGTAGCCATTGGGTTCTCCTTCTCTGCCGTCCGTCGAGCAACTGCTCCTCCGACAGGAACATATATATCTGAGGCAGTGACCCTGGTTGTCGAGGCAAACCATGCTTTTTTTCACATAGAGATAGCTTGTTACGGCATGAGCAACGGTGGCATACACAACTAGCTGCTCCATGTAAAAAAGTTGTCAGAAACAACATGGTCAATTTTATCTCTCTAATGGAAGCTACTACTTTAGTCAGAAAAAAAAGAGAAAGGACCCCACAAATATGACACTATGTATCTCTTTCTCTCTCCAAAAAGCATGCTTTTTAGGCTTAAGATCCCACTTCTTGAAGAGGAGGCTGCCTCCTCATCCGAACCTACTTTGGACCACCCGAACCTAGCTAAAGGTGTGAGGCAGTAGGTCTAGGGCAGTGCATTGGGCATGCCCTTAGATGCTTAATGCATCACAGCCATATATGGAGTATATATTTAACTTATGGGTATACTGTCGGGTGATGCCCACGAGTCACATAAATGTTTGATTTTTCCCATGCGATGATCTCCGCGAGGAGGCGAGACTATATATCAAAATATCAGAATAGCAACCAAAAGAAGAGTGCATCATGGGTCCCATGAAGTACCAATATTTCACTTTCCTATTGCCTAGACGTCACTCTCACATATGGAATCCCTCCTTCTCTTGTGAGATTCTTTTTTTCCTGATCCGGTAGAACGCTTCTACGTATCTGGATGGCATTACAAAGGGCCACCACCCATCTCAACTTGTGTCATGTAACTTTACATGTGTACCATTTTATAATCAATTATTGTAGTAAGGGTGCGTGCCCCATAAAATTATTCGGGCCTTATAAGGACGGAGAGACCAACCCATACATGCATGCAAGCAAGAATATTTCCAATTTTTTTAAAATAATATGAATTAACTTTGAAACTGTTTATCTAATTGATAATTCGTTTTTACTGTCAGATTCGTCTAAAAAAGTACTTTAAAATAAGACTTCATCTTAATATGTTTTAATGAACAAAAAATGTTGCCTATTGGCAGGTTTTAGTATTATAGCTAGCTACCATCTGGGTAATTGACGGTTCTCCCAAATAACATACAGTTACCAAATAATTTTTAACGTTTTTTCATGGCAATGATCTACAAATTTAGAAAAAGTCTACTGGATCCACCTTAAAAATGTAAAATATGGAATTAACATCATGCAAATCTCACTACAAAAAACCCCCTTTTACCGGGCGCTTTTCTGAACGGCACAAGCCGCTGTGGCTTGCAAAAATATTTTGGCCGACAGATGAGCATCTAGGGTGGCCGGCTTGCCTCGGCGACTTCTGCGCCCCAGAAGAAGAAACGGGACGCCGGTGGGTCCACGGCCAAGCTGGAGAGCCGTGCCAAGAGGCAGCGCCAGCAAGGGCCCAAGAAGGTCCCGGAGACGGCCGGGTAAGTCCTTTTTCTTCACTGTTTGATTCCTTTTCTTTCCTTTCTTCGCACTTAACTTCTTTTGTTTGTTTGATTAGGGCCGCCATAAAGTTCACCCAGGGCGGCGGCTCTGGGCCGGCTGCTCGCGTTGCGCCGCCGTTCCGTCGGCAGAGGGAGCCGACGCCGCCGCCTTCGACACTTGCGCGTGCGCCGCCGGTGGTCATCGTGCCGCCTGTGGCTACGCCGCCTTCCGCGGGGGCGTCCTCTTCGGCTGCGCCGCCTTCAGCGCCAGGCCGGGGCGCCCAGGGCGAGTCGGCCCAAGGGCCTACTTTGGGTGACATGTTTCCGCACCGCGCGCCGCCGTTGGGGCCGACAGCTGGAGCCGGCCGGGGTGCGCCACCAGCGGCAGGAGCTGGAGCCGGCGGGGCTGCGCCGCCTGAGAGGCCGGAAGTGGTTCCTACCGGGCCAACCGCGCCGCCTCCGGCTTCGGAGCCGCCGAGGGGGGAGCCGGCTGGGAAGGAGCCGCAGCGGGAGGAGCCGGCGCGCTCGAAGGACGCCGACTCCCAGGCGTTGGTGAGGACGGAGGGCCCGGCGGTGTCGCCCACTAGCCTCCACGTGGCCAAGGGTGCCCGGCTGGCGAGCGTGCCGTCCGCATCTGACTCCAGCCTTGGCTCGGCTGGCACCATGGAGAAGGCGTGGCACCAGGCGGACTCCTGCGAGGTGATCAGCCGGGAGGGGCAGCCTGGCACGGCGCCCCTGAAGATGCTTTTCTCTGGCTACCGAGCCAGCCTCAAGAACAAGGCCGCCGAGGCCATGGCCCAGCTGGTGACGCTGGAAGATGCTGACAAGGTAGGTAGCTTCTTATCTTATTTTCTGCGATTTTATTGTTGTCTTGTTAGCCCTCCGAGGCATGGGCCGGCTGCTGGGAGCCGGTCCAGGTTTCGCCTAAACGATTGACTCTTTTTCAGGCGGTCGACGAGCGACGTACCGTCTTGTACAACAAGGTGGTGACCAGCTACCACCGGGCCAAGATTGAGCGGGCCGCCTTGACTCGCGAGCTGGAGGTGGTCAAAGGTGAGACTTTTCTTTGTCTTGTCTTTATTTTTTCTCTGATTTCATCCGGCTGATAGTTTTTTCTTGCCCTTTTACAGCCGAAGCTGCCCGGGTTCCGCAGCTGGAGAATGATCTTCGGATCGCCCGCGCTCAATGCGCCGAGAGCGAGGAGGCGGGTCGTGCGGCTGCTGCCAAGCTGAAGGTGGCCGACGGCGAGCTGACTCGGCTGCGCAAGCTAGAGGCTAACCACCTCAAGGAGCTGGCCGCCCTCAAGAAGGCTGAGGAGGAGAAGGTGGGCGATCTGTCCAAGCGGCTGGAGAGGTTGGAGCAGCAGCGGCTTGAGCTTCAGCAAGAGGTGACTTCCAAATCCGAGGAGCTGTCGGCCACCGCCAAGCGATGGGTGGGAGAGATGAGCCGGCTCGACCGCGGCTTGGCGGTGAGTCTTTGTACCTTTCTTTCCCTCCTTGCCGGCTTTCGGCTGTCGGCTGCCAGCTGTGGTTGGCAGTCGGCGGCAGAAACTAACTTTTTTCGTTCTCCATCTTCGGGCTGGGGGCAGTCGGGTTTTGCCGGCTGCCGCCAGTTTCTTTTTTGTCTCGACTTCGAAATCTCCATCTTCAGGCTGGGGGCGGTCGGTTCTTGCCGGCTGCCGCCAGTCTTATTTTAGAGCTTCGGAATCTCCATCTTCAGGCTGGGGGAAGTCGGTTCTTGCCGGCTGCCGCCAGTCTTACTTTAGAGCTTCGGAATCTCCATCTTCAGGCTGGGGGCAGTCGGTTCTTGCCGGCTGCCGCCAGTCTTACTTTAGAGCTTCGCAATCTCCATCTTCAGGCTGGGGGCAGTCGGTTCTTGCCGGCTGCCGCCAGTCTTACTTTGAAAACTTGCATTTTTTCTGTTTTTCGATAAGCTTCTGACTTGCTTTTTCCTTGCAGCGGCCTTCCCTGAGGCGCAGGACGCGGCGCTAGCGGCAGCCGGCAGGGCGTGAGATGCGCGCCGGCAAGCTACCAGGGAGCAGAGCTCAGAGTTCTTCTCCATGGATGACTATCTGGCGTCCATGGCCGCCCGTGTCGATCCCATCACGAAGCTCGGCTGGGAGCTCCGGAAGGCGGCGGAGGAGCTGATCCGGCTGCTCTGGACGACTGAGACGCTACCGCAGGACCTCGCCAACCTCATCAAGTGGTTGGAGACGGCGCCGGATCGCTTCGAGGACTGGAGGGATTCAGCTGCGCGCGCTGGAGCCGATATGGCCCTCTCCTTCGTGCTCTCCTGGTACGATGAAGTCGACCTGGGTCAGCTGGAGAGCCGGCGTGCTGGCGTGGAGGAAAGCCTTCCGGCGGAGAACAAGACCGCCCGGCTTGCCCGCGCCTGCGCCATCGCCGACTTCGTTGACAGGCGCGTCTTTATCGCGGATCCGAACCCGCCGGCGTCTGACGGCGAGGAGGAGCTTGAAGACGAGGAGATCGAGATGGAGTCTCCACCGCCTGCTGTTGATCCAACTGGTCCTCCTCCAGCTGGTGCCTAGACTTTCCTGTTCATGTAATTTTGCTTTTGCCAAGACAGATTATTAAATCCCCGGGATGCCGGGTGCGCGTGTAATGACAATATTATCGCCTTTTTATTATGGTACATTTTAATGTGTTTGTTAATCATTTGTGTGCCGGCTTGCTTTCTTCCGGCTTGCTCGCTTTTTCCCATCCGCCCCACTCTTTGGCGTTGCTCTTGCCGATCGTACGTCCGGCTTGCGGTCCGTCGCCGGATCAAGAGCGTGCCGCTGGGTGAGGCCGATAGTATTTTAGTCGAACGAGCCGAGTTCGGCAATCCGGCACTTTATGAAGAGTTATGCAAAAATCAATTCGCTTTCACTCTATCCCTTAGCCGTCTTTCGCGTGCCGGCTCCCTAGGCTCTTACCCCCGCCAGCCGGACAGCCGGGTTGCGGTCTGTAGCTGGTCGGAAGTCGGCTGTCGGAAAACCGGATCACGTTACTGAGCCGGCCGCGTGAGAGGGTGTTAGCCAATTGGCGAAAACAAGAGTATGCGAAAAATTTTGTCGAGATCGACGCTCTCAACGCTTTCTTTTTCATAGCTTACAAAAGGAGTACAAGGGATACATACATTCCTGCTCTCAAGTGTAAAATGGTCGAAGCAACCTGACATTCCAGGGACGTTTTGTCTCCTCGTCAGTTTTGCTCGCCTTGTTCTTTTTGGCCTCTTGGGCATCTATGAGATAGTAGGAATCATTGCCTACTGCCTTGCTCACGATGAAGGGACCCTCCCATGGGGATGCTAGTTTATGCTGTCCGGCTGTCCGTTGGATCAGCCGGAGCACTAGGTCTCCTTCTCGGAATGCTAAGGGCTGCACCTTCCGGCTGTGATAGCTTCGGAGGCTTTGCTGGTATATGGCCGACCTGGACTGAGCCAGCAGCCGAGCCTCTTCGACCAGGTCGACTCCATCTTCACGAGCTTCTTTGGCTTCAGCTTCCGTGTAGAGCTTGATCCTTGGCGCGTCATGCTCGATATCAGTCGGCAGGACGGCTTCGGCCCCGTATACGAGGAAGAATGGCGTGAAGCCGACGGAGCGGTTTGGCGTGGTGCGCAGGCTCCAAAGCACCGAGGGCAGCTCTTCTATCCAGCAGCCGGCTGAGCGTTCCAGCGGCTCTACCAGCCGGGGCCGGATGCCGGCTAGGATCAAGCCGTTTGCCTTCTCCACTTGGCCGTTGGTTTCTGGGTGCGCCACCGATGATAGGTCCATCCGGATCCCCATCTCCCCACAGTAGCGTTTGAATATGCCTTCGGCGAAGTTGCTGCCGTTGTCGGTGATGATGCTGTGGGGGTAGCCGTATCTCACAATTATTTCCTTGAGGAATGTGACGGCTGTGGAGCCGTCCAGCTTCTTGATTGGCTTGGCTTCAATCCACTTGGTGAATTTGTCAATCATCACCAAGAGGCGGGTCATGCCGCCTCGGGCTGTTTTGAATGGGCCCACCATGTCCAGGCCCCACACGGCAAATGGCCAAGTGATGGGGATGGTTTTCGATGGCGGAAGCCGGCGTTTGCCTTTGCTTTGCGAAGCGCTGGCAGCCGTTGCACTTCTTCACCAGATCTTCTGCGTCTCTCAGCGCAGTCGGCCAATAGAAGCCGTGCCGGAAGGCTTTGCCCACTATGGCTCTTGAGGAGGCGTGATGGCCGCATTCTCCCTGATGGATTTCCCGGAGGAGTTCAATCCCTTCAGCCGGCTCGACGCACCGCTGGAACACCCCACTTACGCTGCGTTTGTACAGCTGGTGGTTGATGATTGTATAGGCCTTGGCCCTTCTCTCAATCTGCCTTGCTTGGACCCTATCATTGGGCAGCACACCATCGGTGAGGTAGGAGAGGAATTCTTGTGCCCATGATGGTACGCATTTTATCTCGAATACGCTAACCATCAGGGCCTCCATCTTCGGAGCTTCCGGGTTTGACTGCGTGGTCGCCGGGTTCGGCTGTTGAGCCGGCGGGTTTGGCCGATAAGCACCCGACTTGGGCTGATTAGCCCCCGGGTTTGGCTTGCTGGAGATATGCCCAAGAGGCAATAATAAAAGTGGTTATTATATATCTTTATGTTTATGATAAAAGTTTATATACCATGCTATAATTGTATTAACCGAAACATTGATACATGTGTGATATGTAAACAAACAAAGAGTCCCTAGTAAGCCTCTTAACTAGCTTGTTGATTAATAGATGATTAGTTTCATAATCATGAACATTGGATGTTATTAATAACAAGGTTATATCATTGTATGAATGATGTAATGGACACACCCAATTAAGCGTAGCATAAGATCACGTCATTAAGTTATTTGCTATAAGCTTTCAATACATAGTTACCTAGTCCTTATGACCATGAGATCATGTAAATCACTTATACCGGAAAGGTACTTTGATTACATCAAACGCCACCGCGTAAATGGGTGGTTATAAAGGTGGGATTAAGTATCCGGAAAGTATGAGTTGAGGCATATGGATCAATAGTGGGATTTGTCCATCCCGATGACGGATAGATATACTCGGGCCCTCTCGGTGGAATGTCGTCTAATGTCTTGCAAGCATATGAATAAGTTCATAAGAGACCACATACCACGGTACGAGTAAAGAGTACTTGTCAAGAGACGAGGTTGAACAAGGTATAGTGTGATACCGATGATCAAACCTCGGACAAGTAAAATATCGCGTGACAAAGGGAATTGGTATCGTATGTGAATGGTTCATTCGATCACTAAAGTCATCGTTGAATATGTGGGAGCCATTATGGATCTCCGGATCCCGCTATTGGTTATTGGTCGGAGTGAGTACTCAACCATGTCCGCATAGTTCGCGAACCGTAGGGTGACACACTTAAAGTTGGATGTTGAAATGGTAGAACTTGAATATGGAATGGAGTTCGAATATTTGTTCGGAGTCCCGGATGAGATCCCGGACATCACGAGGAGTTCCGGAATGGTCCGGAGAATAAGATTCATATATAGGATGTCATTTTATGTGAATAAAATGTCACGGAAGGTTCTATGGAAGGTTCTAGAAGGTTCTAGAAAAGTCCGGAAGAAACCACCAAGGAAGGTGGAGTCCACAAGGGACTCCACCTCCATGGCCGGCCAACCCTAGGTGGGGTGGAGTCCCAAGTGGACTCCCCCTTAGGGGGCCGGCTGATACGTCTCCAACGTATCGATAATTTCTTATGTTCCATGCCACTTTATTGATGATACCTACATGTTTTATGCACATTATATGTCGTATTTACGCATTTTCTGGAACTAACCTATTAACAAGATGCCGAAGTGCCAGTTCCTGTTTTCTGCTGTTTTTGGTTTCGGAAATCCTAGTAACGAAATATTCTCGGAATTGGACGAAATCAACGCCCGGGTTCCTATTTTGCCGGAAGCATCCGGAACACCCGAGAGCCGCAGGAGGGGCCCGTGGGCCCCGGATGACATGGTGGCGCGGCCAGGGCTGGGCCCGCGCCACCCTATGGTGTGGTCGCCCCTTTGACCCTCCTGCGCCGCCTCTTCGCCTATATAAAGCCCCCGCATCGAAAACCCTTAGAGAGGAAGCCACGATACGAGAAAAGTTCCGGAGCCGCCGCCATCGCGAAGCCAAGATCCGGGGGACAGGAGTCTCTATTCCGGCACCCTGCCGGAGCGGGGAAGTGCCCCGGAAGGCTTCTCCATCGACACCGCTGTCATCTCCACCGCCATCTTCATCACCGCCGTTGCTCCCATGAGGAGGGAGTAGTTCTCCATCGAGGCTCGGGGCTGTACCGGTAGCTATGTGGTTCATCTCTCTCCTATGTAGTTCAATACAATAATCTCATGAGCTGCCTTACATGATTGAGATTCATATGATGATGCTTGTAATCTAGATGTCATTATGCTAGTCAAGTGAGTTTTACTTATGTGATCTCCGGAGACTCCTTGTCCCACGTGTGTAAAGGTGACAAGTGTGTGCACCGTGTGGGTCTCTTAGGCTATATTTCACGAAGTACTTATTCACTCGTTGAAGAGCGTAGTGAAGTGCTTATTTATATCTCTTGATGATTGCAATGTGTTTGTATCACAATTTATCTATGTGCTACTCTAGTGATGTGTTATTAAAGTAGTTTTATTCCTCCTGCATGTGTGCAAAGGTGACGAGTGCGTGCACCGTGTTAGTACTTGGTTTATGCTATGATCATGATCTCTTGTAGATTGCGAAGTTAACTATTGCTATGATAATATTGATGTGATCTATTCCTCCTACATATGCATGAAGGTGACAGTGTGCATGCTATGCTAGTACTTGGTTTAGTCGTTTTGATCTATCTTACACTTAAGGTTACTTAAACATGAGCATTATTGTGGAGCTTGTTAACTCCGGCATTGAGGGTTCGTGTAATCCTACGCAATGTGTTCATCATCCAACAAAAGTGTAGAGTATGCATTTATCTATTCTGTTATGTGATCAATGTTGAGAGTGTCCACTAGTGAAAGTCTATTCCCTAGGCCTTGTTCCTAAATACTGCTATCGCTGCTTGTTTACTGTTTTACTGCGTTACTACTGCTGTGTTACTACTGCTGCAATACTACCACCATCAACTACACGCCAGCAAGCTATTTTCTGGCACCGTTGCTACTGCTCATATATATTCATACCACCTGTATTTCACTATCTCTTCGCCGAACTAGTGCACCTATTTGGTGTGTTGGGGACACAAGAGACTTCTTGCTTTGTGGTTGCAGGGTTGCATGAGAGGGATATCTTTGACCTCTTCCTCCCTGAGTTCGATAAACCTTGGGTGATCCACTTAAGGGAAAACTTGCTGCTGTTCTACAAACCTCTGCACTTGGAGGCCCAACACTGTCTACAGGAAAGGAGGGGGGACGTAGACATCAAGCACTTTTCTGGCGCCGTTGCCGGGAGGAAAGGTAAAAGGTACTCACACTCCGGATCTCGGCTACTAAGCTATTCTCCGGCGCCGTTGTAAGTACTCGAAGCTATTTCCTTTAGACTCTGCAATTGCGACATTTGGTTTCTTGTTTACACTAGTTAGGCATAATGGAAAACAACAAAAATATGAGAGATCTTTATGAACTTTATCTTGAATTAGGACATGATGTGTTTGAAGAAAGAATCAAGAAACCCATGGAACTTTATATGCATGCTAATGGGAATGTTATTACTATGAATGCTTTGAACACCATTGTTGCTAATGCTATGGAAAATTCTAAGCTTGGGGAAGCTGGCTTTGATGAGCATGATATTTTTAGTCCCCCAAGCATTGAGGAGAAAATTTACTTTGATGATACTTTGCCTCCCATTTATGATGATTATAATGATAGTAGTCTTTTGTTACCACATGTTATGGAGGATAAATTTGATTATGATTACAATATACCTCCTATATTTGATAGCTACTTTGTTGAATTTGCTCCCACTACAACTAATAAAATTGATTATGCTTATGTTGGGAGTAGTAATTATTTTATGCATGAGACTCATGATAAGAATGCTTTATGTGATGGTTATATTGTTGAGTTTGCTCATGATGCTACTGAAAGTTATTATGAGAGAGGAAAATATGGTTGTAAAAATTTTCATGTTACTAAAATGCCTCTCTATGTGCTGAAATTTTTGAAGCTACACTTGTTTTATCTTCCTATGCTTGTTACTTTGCTCTTCATGAACTTGTTTATTTACAAGATTCCTATGCATAGGAAGCATGTTAGACTTAAATGTGTTTTGAATTTGCCTCTTGATGCTCTCTTTTGCTTCAAATACTATTTCTTGCGAGTGCATCATTAAAACTGCTGAGCCCATCTTACTGGCTATAAAGAAAGAACTTCTTGGGAGATAACCCATGTGTTATTTTGCTACAGTAATTTGTTTTATATTTGTGTCTTGGAAGTTGTTTACTACTGTAGCAACCTCTCCTTATCAAGTTTTTGTGCCAAGTAAAGTTTCTATGTCAAAGTTGATGTTATATTTGGGATCGCTGCGCAGAAACAGCATTGCTGTCTGTAACGAATCTGGGCACAGGCCTCTGTAGAAAATTCGAAAAAATCTGCCAATTTACGAGCGTGATCCTCAGATATGTACGCAACTTTCATTAGTTTTGAGTTTTTCCATTTGAGCAAGTCTGGTGCCAGCTTTAAATTCGTCTTTACGGACTGTTCTGTTTTTGACAGATTCTGCCTTTTATTTCGCATTGCCGCTTTTGTTAAGTTGAATGAGTTTCTTTGTTCCATTAACTTTCAGAAGTTTTGTGCAATGTCCAGAAGTGTTAAGAATGATTGTGTCACCTCTGAACATGTGAATTTTTGATTATGCACTAACCCTCTAATGAGTTTGCTTGAAGTTTGGTGTGAAGGAAGTTTTCAAGGGTCAATAGAAGAGGGTGATATAATGTGATCGAGAAGAGCGAAAGGTCTAAGCTTGGGGATGCCCGGTGGTTCATCCCTGCATATTTTAAGAAGACTCAAGCATCTAAGCTTGGGGATGCCCAAGGCATCCCCTTCTTCATCGACAACTTATCAGGTTTCTTCTAGTGAAACTATATTTTTATTCAGTCACATCTTATGTACTTTACTTGGAGCGTCTGTGTGTGCTTTTATTTTTGTTTTGTTATCTTAGTTCTCTAAATAAGTTCATCCTTGTGTGGGAGAGAGACACGCTCCGCCGGTTCGTATGAACACATGTGTTCTTAGCTCATAATATTCATGGCGAAGTTTCTTCTTCGTTAAATTGTTATATGGTTGGAATTGGAAAATGCTACATGTAGTAATTGCTATAATGTCTTGGGTAATGTGATACTTGGCAATTGTTGTGCTCATGTTTAAGCTCTTGCATCATATACTTTGCACCTATTAGTGAAGAAATAAATAGAGCATGCTAAAATTTGGTTTGCATAATTGGTCTCTCTAAGGTCTAGATAATTTCTAGTATTGAGTTTGAACAACAAGGAAGACGGTGTAGAGTCTTATAATGTTTACAATATGTCTTTTATGAGAGTTTTGCTGCACCGGTTCATCCTTGAGTTTGCTTCAAATAACCTTGCTAGCCTAAACCTTGTATCGAGAGGGAATACTTCTCATGCATCCAAATACTTGAGCCAATATTCATGCCATTTGTGTCCACCATACCTACCTACTACATGGTATTTCTCCGCCATTCCAAAGTAAATTGCTTGAGTGCTACCTTTAAACCATTCAAAATTTATCACCTCTGATTTGTGTCAATGTTTTATAGCTCATGAGGAAGTATGTGGTGTTTATCTTTCAATCTTGTTGGGCAACTTTCACCAATGGACTAGTGGCTTCATCCGCTTATCCAATAATTTTGCAAAAAGAGCTGGCAATGGGATTCCCAGTCCCAAATTAATTAACAAAAATAGACACTCCTCCATGGTATGTGATTGTTGGACGGCACCCGAAGGATTCGGTTAGCCATGGCTTGAGAAAGCAAAGGTGGGGAGGAGTGTCATCATAATAAAACTAAAATAAAAAGGCACTCCTTCATGGTATGAGATTGTTGGCGAGGCACCCGAGGATTCGGTTAGCCATGGTTTGTGAAAGAAAGGTTGGAAGGAGTGCCACCCAAAAATAAAATAAAATGGGAGCCGCTCTTTGAAGGTTTGTCTGGCAAGGGGGTTAGAGTACCCACTACCATTCGTTGACAACAACAAACACCTCTCAAAATTTACTTTTATGCTCTCTTCATGTTTTCAAAACCAAAGCTCTAGCACAAATATAGCAATCGATGCTTTCCTCTTTGAAGGGCCATTCTTTTACTTTTTATGTTGAGTCAGTTTACCTATCTCTCTCCACCTTAAGAAGCAAACACTTGTGTGAACTGTGCATTGATTCCTACATATTTGCATATTGCACTTGTTATATTACTTTATGTTGACAATATCCATGAGATATACATGTTATAAGTTGAAAGCAACCGCTGAAACTTAATCTTCCTATGTGTTGCTTCAACACCTTTACTTTGATTTATTGCTTTATGAGTTAACTCTTATGCAAGACTTATTGATGTTTGTCTTGAAGTACTATTCATGAAAAGTCTTTGCTTTATGATTCAGTTGTTTACTCATGTCATTACCTTTGTTTTGATCGCTGCATTCATTACATATGTTTACAAATAGTATGATCAAGATTGATGGCATGTCACTTCAGAAATTATCTTTGTTATCGTTTTACCTGCTCGGGACGAGCAGAACTAAGCTTGGGGATGCTGATACGTCTCCAACGTATCGATAATTTCTTATGTTCCATGCCACTTTATTGATGATACCTACATGTTTTATGCACATTATATGTCGTATTTACGCATTTTCTGGAACTAACCTATTAACAAGATGCCGAAGTGCCGGTTCCGTTTTCTCGCTGTTTTTGGTTTCAGAAATCCTAGTAACGAAATATTCTCGGAATTGGACGAAATCAACGCCCGGGTTCCTATTTTGCCGGGAAGCATCCAGAACACCCGAGAGCCGCCGGAGGGGGCCTGTGGGCCCCGGATGACATGGTGGCGCGGCCAGGGCTGGGCCCGCGCCACCCTATGGTGTGGTCGCCCCTTTGACCCTCTGCGCCGCCTCTTCGCCTATATAAAGCCCCCGCATCGAAAACCCTTACGAAGGAAGCCACGATACGAGAAAAGTTCCGGAGCCGCCGCCATCGCGAAGCCAAGATCCGGGGACGAGAGTCTCGTTCCGGCACCCTGCCGGAGCGGGGAAGTCCCCCGGAAGGCTTCTCCATCGACACCGCTGTCATCTCCACCGCCATCTTCATCACCGCTGCTGCTCCCATGAGGAGGGAGTAGTTCTCCATCGAGGCTCGGGGCTGTACCGGTAGCTATGTGGTTCATCTCTCTCCTATGTAGTTCAATACAATAATCTCATGAGCTGCCTTACATGATTGAGATTCATATGATGATGCTTGTAATCTAGATGTCATTATGCTAGTCAAGTGAGTTTTACTTATGTGATCTCCGGAGACTCCTTGTCCCACGTGTGTAAAGGTGACGAGTGTGTGCACCGTGTGGGTCTCTTAGGCTATATTTCACGAAGTACTTATTCATTTGTTGAAGAGCGTAGTGAAGTGCTTATTTATATCTCTTGATGATTGCAATGTGTTTGTATCACAATTTATCTATGTGCTACTCTAGTGATGTGTTATTAAAGTAGTTTTATTCCTCCTGCATGTGTGCAAAGGTGACGGTGCGTGCACCGTGTTAGTACTTGGTTTATGCTATGATCATGATCTCTTGTAGATTGCGAAGTTAACTATTGCTATGATAATATTGATGTGATCTATTCCTCCTACATATGCATGAAGGTGACGGTGTGCATGCTATGCTAGTACTTGGTTTAGTCGTTTTGATCTATCTTACACTTAAGGTTACTTAAACATGAGCATTATTGTGGAGCTTGTTAACTCCGGCATTGAGGGTTCGTGTAATCCTACGCAATGTGTTCATCATCCAACAAAAGTGTAGAGTATGCATTTATCTATTCTGTTATGTGATCAATGTTGAGAGTGTCCACTAGTGAAAGTCTATTCCCTAGGCCTTGTTCCTAAATACTGCTATCGCTGCTTGTTTACTTGTTTCTTTGCGTTACTACTCTGTGTTACTACTGCTGCAATACTACCACCATCAACTACACGCCACCAAGCTATTTTACGGCACCGTTGCTACTGCTCATATATATTCATACCACCTGTATTTCACTATCTCTTCGCCGAACTAGTGCACCTATTTGGTGTGTTGGGGACACAAGAGACTTCTTGCTTTGTGGTTGCGGGGTTGCATGAGAGGGATATCTTTGACCTCTTCCTCCCCGAGTTCGATAAACCTTGGGTGATCCACTTAAGGGAAAACTTGCTGCTGTTCTACAAACCTCTGCACTTGGAGGCCCAACACTGTCTACAGGAAAGGAGGGGGAACGTAGACATCAAGCACTTTTCTCCGGCCACCCCCCCATATGGTAGGTGGAATTCCCACCTCTAGTGGGAATCCTAGCTTGGGAAGGTTTCCCACCATATGGAAGGTTTTGGGTTCGGGTCTTATTCGGAGACTTGTAGTCCAACACTTGGGGCTTCCACCTATATATAGAGGGCCAAGGGGAGGGGGCCGGCCACACAAAAAGCCATAGCTTGGCCGCACCCCTTAGTGGCCGGCCACCCCCTCTCCCCAAACCCTAGCGCCCCGCTCCTCCACCATATCCCGCACGCTTAGCGAAGCTCCGCCGGATTTCTCCACCGCTACCGACACCACGCCGTCGTGCTGTCGGATTCAAGAGGAGCTACTACTTCCGCTGCCCGCTGGAACGGGGAGGTGGACGTCGTCTTCATCAACAACCGAACGTGTGACCGAGTACGGAGGTGCTGCCCGTTCGTGGCGCCGGAACCGATCGTGATCAAGATCTTCTACGCGCTTTGGCAAGCGACAAGTGAACGTCTACCGCAGCAACAAGAGCCTCCTCTTGTAGGCTTTGGAATCTCTTCAAGGGTGAGTCTCGACAATCCCCTCGTTGCTACCGTCTTCTAGATTGCATCTTGGCTTGGATTGCGTGTTCGCCGTAGGAAAATTTTTGTTTTCTATGATACGTTATCCTTCAGTGGTATCAGAGCCGTGTCTATGCATAGATGGTTGCACGAGTAGAACACAATGGTTTGTGGGCGTTGATGCTCTTGTTATCTTTAGTTGAGTACTTTGCATCTTTGTGGCATAGTGGGATGAAGCGGCTCGGGCTAACTTTACATGACCGCGTTCATGAGATTTGCTCCACGCTTGACATGCAACTTGTATTGCATAAGTGGCTTTGCGGGTGTCTGTCTCTCCTACTATAGTGAAGATTCAATTTACTCTTCTATTGACAACACTAGTATCACCGTTGTGGTTCATGTTCGTAGGTAGATTGGATCTTGCTCGAAAACCCTAAACCACGTAAAATATGCAAACCAAATTAGAGAACGTCTAACTTGTTTTTGCAGGGTTTGGTGATGTGATATGGCCATAATGTGATGATGAATATGTATGAGATGATCATTATTGTATTGTGGCAACCGGCAGGAGCCTTATGGTTGTCTTTAAATTTCATGTTGAGTAGTATTTCAAAGTAGTTGTAATAGTTGCTACATGGAGGACGATCATGAAGACGGCGCCATTGACCTTGGTGCTTCACCGACGATGATGGAGATCATGCCCGTTGATGATGGAGATCATGTCCGTGCTTTGGAGATGAAGATCAAAGGCGCAAAGACAAAAGGGCCATATCATATCACATATGAACTGCATGTGATGTTAATCCTTTTATGCATCTTATTTTGCTTAGATCGCGACGGTAGCATTATAAGATGATCCCTCTCACTAAAATCTCAAGATAATAAAGTGTTCATCCTTAGTAGCACCGTTATCAAGTCTTATCGTTTCGAAGCATCTCGTGATGATCGGGTGTGATAAATTCGATAAGTACATATAACTGGTGCAAGACAGTTTTGCACATGCGGATACTAAGGTGGCCTTGACGAGCCTAGCATGTACAGACATGGTCTCGGAACACGTGATACCGAAAGGTAGAGCATGAATCATATGATTGATATGATGAACACTTTAAGTGTTCGCCATTAAAATTACATCTTGTCTCGTGATGATCGGGCATAGGTGTGATGGATTTGGTTCGTGTGATCACTAAGACAATGCGAGGGATATTGTTTTGAGTGGGAGTTCACCTAGATTTTTAATTATGTTGAATTAAAATTTGAACTCAATTTGTCATAAATTAGTCTAAACTATTGCAAATATGTTGTAGATATGGCGTCCCCAATCAATTTTAACCAGTTCCTAGAGAAAGAAAAACTTAAGAGCAACGGTAGCAACTTCATCGACCGGTTCCGTCATGTGAGGATCTTCCTCAATGGCGGAAATCTGCAATATGTGCTTGATGCACCGCTAGGTGACCCTCCTGCAGAAACTGAAACCGATGAAGTAAAGAATGTTTACGCAACTCGGAAAACTCGGTACTCTCAAGTTCAGTGTGCCATCTTATGCAGTCTGGAATCCGATCTTCAAAAACGTTTTGAGCACCACGATCCTCATGAGTTGATGAAAGAGTTGAAGACTATTTTTGAGACTCATGCGGCCGTGGAATGCTATGAAGCATCGAAACATTTCTTCGATTGTATGATGGAAGAAGGCAGCTCCATTAGTGAGCACATGCTCGTCATGACCGGGCATGCGAAGAAACTCGGTGACTTGGGAATAGTAATTCCTAACGGACTGGGATTAATCGTGTCCTTCAATCACTGCCACCAAGTTACAAGAACTTTGTGATGAACTACAATATGCAGAACATGAACAAGGAGTTTCACGAACTCTTTGGCATGCTAAAAGCTGCTGAGATTGAGATCAAGAAAGAGCACCAAGTGTTGATGGTCAACAAAACCACCAGTTTCAAGAAACAGGGTAAGTCTAAGGGAAAATTCAAGAAGGGTGGCAAGAAAGCTGCCACACCTCCTATGAAACCTAAGAACGGCCCTAAGCCTGATGCTTGAGTGCTATTACTCGCAAGGAGAAGGGACACTTGGAAGCGTAATTGCTCCAAGTATTTGGCGGATCTGAAGAGCGGCCTTGTCAAGAAGAAGAAAGAAGGTATATCTGATATACATGTTATAGATGTTTATCTCACTAGTTCTCGTACTAGTACCTGGGTATTTGATACTGGTTCGGTTGCTCATATTTGTAACTCGAAACAGGAACTAAAGAATAAACGACAACTGCTGAAAGATGAAGTGACGATGCGCGTTGGAAACGGATCCAAGGTCAATGTGATCGCAGTCGGGACACTTCCTCTACATCTACCTTCGGGATTAGTTTTAAGCCTAAATAATTGTTATTATGTACCTGCGTTGAGCATGAACATTATATCTGGATCTTGTTTAATGCAAGACGGTTATTCATTCAAGTCTGAGAATAATGGTTGTTCTATTTTTATGAATAATATCTTTTATGGTCGAGCACCACAAAAGAATGGCTTATTTCTGTTAGATCTCGATAGTAGTAATACGCATATACATAACATTGATGCTAAGCGAATTAAATTGAATGATAATTCTACTTATATGTGGCATCTGTCGTCTTGGTCATATTGGAGTGAAACGCATGAAGAAACTCCATACTGATGGATTACTTGAATCACTTGACTTTGAGTCACTTGATAGATGCGAAGCATGTCTGATGGGAAAAATGACTAAGACTCCATTCTCGGGTATGATGGAGCGAGCTACCGACTTATTGGAAATCATACATACGGATGTGTGTGGACCAATGAGTGTAGCATCGCGCGGTGGTTATCGTTATGTTCTAACCTTCACGGATGATTTAAGTAGATATGGGTATATCTATTTAATGAAACATAAATCCGAAACTTTCGAGAAGTTTAAGGAATTCCAAAGTGAAGTAGAAAATCAACGTAACAAGAAGATTAAATTTCTACGATCTGATCGCGGAGGTGAATATCCGAGTTATGAGTTTGGCATGCATTTAAAGAAATGCGGAATACTTTCACAATTGACACCGCCGGGAACACCACAACGAAACGGTGTGTCCGAACGTCGTAATCGAACTCTCTTAGATATGGTTCGTTCTATGATGTCTCTTACTGATTTGCCGTTATCATTTTGGAGTTATGCATTAGAGACAGCCGCATTCACTTTAAATAGAGCACCATCAAAATCCGTTGAAACGACGCCGTATGAATTATGGTTTAATAAGAAACCTAAGCTGTCGTTCCTAAAAGTTTGGGGTTGCGAAGCCTATGTAAAAAAGTTACAACCGGACAAGCTAGAACCCAAAGCGGAGAAATGCGTCTTCATAGGATACCCTAAGGAAACTATAGGGTACACTTTCTATCACGGATCCGAAGGCAAGATCTTTGTTGCTAAGAACGGAACCTTTCTTGAGAAAGAATTTCTCACTAAAGAAGTGACTTGGAAGAAAAGTAGAACTCGATGAGATTGAAGAATCTCTACTCGTTGATCGGAGTAGCGCGATGCCGGAAAATGTTCCTGTACCACCTACACCGGCAACAGAGGAAGCTAATGATAATGATCATGAAACTTCAAATGAGACAGCTACTCGAACCTCGCGGATCGACAAGGGATCGTGCCACTCCAGATTGGTATGATCCTTGTCTAAATGTCATGATTGTAGATAACAATGATGAAGACCCTGCGACGTATGAAGAAGCGATGATGAGCACAGATTCCAACAAATGGCAAGAAGCCATGAAATCCGAAATGGGATCCATGTATGATAACAAAGTATGGACTTTGGTAGAATTACACGATAGCCGCAAGGCATGTCGAGAATAAATGGATCTTCAAGAGAAAAACAGATGCCGATGGTAATATTACTGTCTATAAAGCTCGACTTGTCGCAAAGGGTTTCCGACAAATTCAAGGTGTTGACTACGATGAGACTTTCTCACCTGTAGCGAAACTAAAATCTGTGAGGATTTTGTTAGCAATAGCTGCATTTTTCGATTATGAGATTTGGCAGATGGATGTCAAAACGGCGTTCCTTAATGGAGACATTGAGGAAGAGTTGTATATGGTACAACCCAAAGGTTTTGTCGATCCTAAAAATGCTGACAAAGTATGCAAACTTCAGCGTTCAATCTATGGACTGAAGCAAGCATCGAGAAGTTGGAACCGACGTTTTGATAAGGTGATCAAAGACTTCGGGTTTATACAGTGTCATGGAGAGGCCTGTATTTACAAGAAAGTGAGTGGGAGCTCACGTAGCATTCCTGATATTATATGTAGATGACATATTATTGATTGGGAATGATATAGAACTATTAAGCGATATAAAGGGTTATTTGAATAATAGTTTTTCAATGAAAGACCTTGGTGAAGCATCATACATATTAGGCATCAAGATTTATAGAGATAGATCAAGACGTCTAATAGGGCTATCACAGAGTACATACCTGGACAAGATTCCGAAGAAGTTTAGAATGGACGAAAGTAAGAAAGGATTCTTACCTATGTTACCGAGGCAAGGTCTTGAGTAAGACTCAAGGACCGGCTACGGCGAGAAGAAAGAGAAAGGATGAGTCGGATCCCCTATACCTCGGCGGTAGGCTCTATCATGTATGCCATGCTATGTACAAGACCGGATATAGCACATGCTGTTAGTTTGACTAGCGAGATATCAAAGTGATCCGGGAATAGAACAACTGGACAGCGGTCAAGAATATCCTGAAGTACTTGAAAAGAACTAAGGATATGTTTCTTTGTTATGGAGGTGACCAAGAGCTCGTTGTAACAAGTTACACCGATGCAAGTTGGAACACCGATCCCGATGACTCTAAGTCACAATGCGGGTACGTGTTTATATTGAATGGTGCTGCGATGAGCTGGGCAAGCTCGAAGCGAGTGCACGGTGGCGAAATCCTCAACGGAATCGGAGTACATAGCGGCTTCGGAGGCTTCATCGAAGCGGTATGGATGAAGAGGTTCATTGTAGAGCTCGGTGTGGTTCCTAGTGCATTGGACCCACTAGTCATCTACTTGTGACAACATGGGTGCCATCGCCAATGCACAAGAACCAAGGTCACACAAGAGGCTGAAGCATATCAAGCTGCGTTACCACTCGATTCGCGAGTACATCGAAGATGGAGAAGTAAAGATTTGCAAAGTACACACCGATCCGAATGTAGCGGATCCGTTGACTAAAGCTCTCCCTAGGGCAAAGCATGACCAACACCAGAATGCCATGGGTGTTAAGTACCTTACAATGTAATCTAGATTATTGACTCTAGTGCAAGTGGGAGAGCTGTTGGAGATATGCCCAAGAGGCAATAATAAAAGTGGTTATTATATATCTTTATGTTTATGATAAAAGTTTATATACCATGCTATAATTGTATTAATCGAAACATTGATACATGTGTGATATGTAAACAAACAAAGAGTCCCTAGTAAGCCTCTTAACTAGCTTGTTGATTAATAGATGATTAGTTTCATAATCATGAACATTGGATGTTATTAATAACAAGGTTATATCATTGTATGAATGATGTAATGGACACACCCAATTAAGCGTAGCATAAGATCACGTCATTAAGTTATTTGCTATAAGCTTTCAATACATAGTTACCTAGTCCTTATGACCATGAGATCATGTAAATCACTTATACCGGAAAGGTACTTTGATTACATCAAACGCCACTGCGTAAATGGGTGGTTATAAAGGTGGGATTAAGTATCCGGAAAGTATGAGTTGAGGCATATGGATCAATAGTGGGATTTGTACATCCCGATGACGGATAGATATACTCTGGGCCCTCTCGGTGGAATGTCGTCTAATGTCTTGCAAGCATATGAATAAGTTCATAAGAGACCACATACCACGGTACGAGTAAAGAGTACTTGTCAAGAGACGAGGTTGAACAAGGTATAGTGTGATACCGATGATCAAACCTCGGACAAGTAAAATATCGCGTGACAAAGGGAATTGGTATCGTATGTGAATGGTTCATTCGATCACTAAAGTCATCGTTGAATATGTGGGAGCCATTATGGATCTCCGGATCCCGCTATTGGTTATTGGTCGGAGTGAGTACTCAACCATGTCCGCATAGTTCGCGAACCGTAGGGTGACACACTTAAAGTTGGATGTTGAAATGGTAGAACTTGAATATGGAATGGAGTTCGAATATTTGTTCGGAGTCCGGATGAGATCCCGGACATCACGAGGAGTTCGGAATGGTCCGGAGAATAAGATTCATATATAGGATGTCATTTTATGTGAATAAAATGTCACGGAAGGTTCTATGGAAGGTTCTAGAAGGTTCTAGAAAAGTCCGGAAGAAACCACCAAGGAAGGTGGAGTCCACAAGGGACTCCACCTCCATGGCCGGCCAACCCTAGGTGGGGTGGAGTCCCAAGTGGACTCCCCCTTAGGGGGCCGGCCACCCCCCCCATATGGTAGGTGGAATTCCCACCTCTAGTGGGAATCCTAGCTTGGGAAGGTTTCCCACCATATGGAAGGTTTTGGGTTCGGGTCTTATTCGGAGACTTGTAGTCCAACACTTGGGGCTTCCACCTATATATGAGGGCCAAGGGAGGGGGCCGGCCACACAAGAAGCCATAGCTTGGCCGCACCCTTAGTGGCCGGCCACCCCCTCTCCCCAAACCCTAGCGCCCCGCTCCTCCACCATATCCCGCACGCTTAGCGAAGCTCCGCCGGATTTCTCCACCGCTACCGAGCACCACGCCGTCGTCGTTGTCGGATTCAAGAAGGAGCTACTACTTCCGCTGCCCGCTGGAACGGGGAGGTGGACGTCGTCTTCATCAACAACCGAACGTGTGACCGAGTACGGAGGTGCTGCCCGTTCGTGGCGCCGGAACCGATCGTGATCAAGATCTTCTACGCGCTTTTGCAAGCGGCAAGTGAACGTCTACCGCAGCAACAAGAGCCTCCTCTTGTAGGCTTTGGAATCTCTTCAAGGGTGAGTCTCGACAATCCCCTCGTTGCTACCGTCTTCTAGATTGCATCTTGGCTTGGATTGCGTGTTCGCCGTAGGAAAATTTTTGTTTTCTATGATACGTTATCCTTCATGGCTGAGAAGCCCCCGGGCTCGGCTGTGGAGCCGGCGGGTTTGGCTGAGAAGCCCCCGACTTTGACTGCGAAGCCCCCGGGTCAGCCGGCGCGAATATGGAATCCGACTCCGGGGATGGAGTGATGGACGGCTTGCGCAGGTGCTGCAGGGCTACACCCGGTGGAATTGCCTGCCGGGTTGAGCCTATCTTGGACAGGGCGTCAGCCGCCTCGTTGTTGGCCCTTGGCACGTGGTGAAATTCGCAGCCTTCGAAGAAGCCGGCTAGCTGCTGAACATGGAAGCGGTACGACGCCATGTTGGCATCCTTCGCGTCCAGTCGCCAGATGCTTGTTGTATGACCAAGTCAGAGTCGCCGAAGCAGAGGATGCAACGGACGCCTATTTCCTTGGCCAGCTTGAGCCCATGGATGAGCGCTTCATACTCCGCCACATTGTTGGATGCGGCGAAGTGGATCTGCAGGACGTAGTCCAGCCTGTCTCCCTTAGGAGAGGTGATGACGACTCCGGCTCCCAAGCCGGTGCGCATCTTCGAGCCGTCGAAGTGCAACTTCCAGTGTGTGGAGTCCGGTACAGGCGGCAGATATTGCATCTCGGCCCAGTCGACAAAGAAGTCGGCTAGGATCTGCGACTTGATGGCTGTTCTTGGCTCGTATTGGATGGCATGGGCCGCCAGCTCCAGCGCCCACTTGGCGACCCGGCCATTGGCGTCCTTGCTGCCGATGATCTCCGCCAAGGGCGCTGTGGCCACCACCTTGATGGGGTGCTCTTGGAAGTAGTGCTTGAGCTTCTTGGCCGCCATGTATACGCCATAGGTGACCTTCTGGTAGTGGGGGTAGTTTTGCTTCGACTGGGAGAGCACTTCACTTAAGTAGTAGACTGGGCGCTGGACCGGCTGCTCCTTGCCGGCCTCTTTGCGCTCCACCACCAGGACAACGATAACCACTCGATTGGTGGCTGCGATGTACAACAGCATTGGCTCTACCGAAGCCGGCGATGCCAGGACAGGTGCAGTCGAGAGCATGCGCTTCAGGTCGCGGAAGGCTTCATCCGCCTACGGCGTCCAGCTGAAGGAGTTTGTCTTCTTGAGCAACTGGTACAGGGGCAGTGCCTTCTCCCCCAGCCGGTCGACGAAGCGGCTCAAGGAGGCCGGGCATCCGGTGAACTTCGGACGTCCTTGAGGCACTCGCGGCGGTTCCATCTTCTCAATGGCACTGATCTTCTCCGGGTTGGCTTCGATTCCTCGCTGAGAGACGAGGTAGCCCAGGAGCTGGCCAGACGGCACGCCGAAAGTGCACTTGGCCGGGTTCAACTTCATCCGAAATCTTCACAGATTGGTGAAGGTTTCTCTCAAGTCATCAAGGAGGGTAGGCATCTCCTTTGTTTTTACGATGACATCATCCACATATGCGTGAACATTTCTGCCGATTTGATCCTGCAAACACTTTTGCATGCACCTTTGGTAGGTGGCGCCTGCATTTTTCAAGCCGAACGGCATAGTCGTGTAGCAGTAAGCCCCATACGGGGTAATGAACGAAGTCTTTATTTGATCAGCCGGATTCAAAGGAATCTGGTGGTAGCCTGAGTAGGCATCTAAGAAAGACAACAGTTCACAGCCGGCAGTCGAGTCTATGACTTGATCTATGCGCGGCAGGGGGAAGGGGTCCTTCGGGCACGCCTTGTTGAGGCTGGTGTAGTCGATACACATGCGCCAGGAGCCGTTCTTCTTCAGGACCAGGACCGGGTTTGCCAACCAGTCCGGGTGCAGTACTTCCATGATGAAGCCGACAGCTAGGAGCCGGGCGATCTCTTCACCGATGACCTTCCTTCGTTCTTCGGCGAAGCGCCTGATGGGCTGCTTCACCGGCTTCGCTTTTGGCCTGACGTGGAGGTGGTGCTCAGCCAAATCCCTCGGCACACCCGGCATGTCCCTTGGAGACCATGCGAAGATGTCCCGATTCTCACGGAGGAAGCTGGTGAGCTCGCTTTCCTATTTGCTGCTCAAGCCGGCACCGATGGTGACGAACTTGTCCGGCTGGGCCGGGTCGAGCAGGATCTTCTTGGTGTCGTTGGCCGGCTGGAAGTGAGTCGTCCCAGCCGGGTTGCCCACAGCCGGCATGCCCGACTGCGCGGCCTTGGCCATGGCGACGGCGTCGCTGATGAGCTGCTTCTCGGCAGCTATGACCAGCGTCTGGGCCATCTTCGAGCTGCGGGTGGCACACTCCATAGAGCGACGGTAATCGCCGGCTACGGTAATGACCCCCTTAGGGCCCGGCAGCTTCATCTTTAGGTACCCGTAGTGGGGCACCGCCATAAACTTGGTCAGGGCCGGCCTGCCCAGGAGCGCGTGGTAGGGACTGACGAGGTCCACCACCTCGAACTCGACGTTCTCCGTGCGGAATTTGTCCGGCTTGCCGAACATGACCGCCAGCGTGATCCGGCCGATCGGCTGGCACGAGTGGCCTGGCACGATGTCGTGGAAGACGGTGGGGGTGGGGCGCAGCTCGGCCTCCTGAATGCCCAGCTTGCGGGCGGTGTCGTGGTAGAGGATGTTGATGCTGCTGCCGCCGTCGATGAGGACGCGCGAAAAACGCACGCTGCGCTGGCTCGTGCCAATGGTGGGGTCGAGGACCATGGCGTAGCTGCCCGGCTTCGGCGGGATAGCCGGTGTGTCGCGGCGATCAAAAGTGATGGCCTGCTCGACCGGTTTAGGTGCTCGGGGGACCGGCGGCATGACCGCGTTGACTTCGAGGAACGGCGCTGTTGGCTCGTTACGTCCTCCGGCTCGGTGGTGAAGATGATGTAGGTGGCATCCTCAGCCAGGTACCGGCCGCCATGGTGCACTTGGTTAGCCTCGTGGTGCTCGAGGTTGTTGGCTTCTGCGCCGGCTTGGCCACCCGGCCCGCCGGCTGGTGGAGGTGGGGGTGGAGGCGGGAGTGGCTCGCCGCTCGTCAACCGCTTCATGAAGTGGCAGTTGCGGGTGGTGTGGTTGGAGGGGTTCTTGCCGCTGTGGTACTTGCACGGCGAGTCGAGCATTTGCTCAAAGGTGTACTTCGGCTTCCAGGGCCGGTCCGTCTGCTTCTGGCGCCGGCTTCCGCCAGCCGCCGCGTGGTCTGACACGGCTGCCACATGGGCGGAGCCGTACCGACGGTCCGGCTGGTCGCTGTGCCGCTTGCCGCGGTAGTTGTCCCGCCGGCTGCCATGGTGGCCGCCCTCGGCCGGCTTGTGCTCGGCCGGCTTGTTGTTGTCCCGCCTGGATGGAGCCGGCGAAATCTCAGCCGGGGTGCTGCTGGCTCCCTCAGCCAGCGCGTACTTGTCTGCGATGGCCATCAAGGCAGCCATCGACTTGGGTTCGCTGCGGCGCAGCTTGTGCCACAGCAGGGTGTTGGGCCGGCAGCCGGCCATGAAGAAGCCGACTGCCTGGATCTCATGCACACCCTAGTAGGAGTTGCGCATTTCGCACCAGCGCGTTAGGTATGCACGGTCCGTCTCGTCCGGGCCCTGCTTGCACATCTCAAGCTGTTGGGGGCGACCCGGCCGGCGGTAGGTGCCGGTGAAGTTGCTGATGAAGGCCTCCTCGAAGTCGAGCCAGCCGTTGATGCTTGCTTGGCTGGCAGGTTGTTGAGCCATGTGCGGGCGGAGCCGAGCGGCATGAGGGGGAGTAGCGCACAGCCCGGCGCTTGTTGCCCTTGGCGATGCCGGCTGCGGTGGAGTAGTCCTGCGGCCGGTCCTCCGGCTTGGCCGTGCCGTCGTACTTGGGCGTGTCGCGGGGAGGCGGAAGCCGTCGATCATGGGCTCGTTGAGGATCCGCGGCCCAAAGCACTTGGGGCCGGCTGGCCCTTCTTCCTCCGCGATGCGGGATTCGACCAGCCGGTCGAGGCGATCTCTGGCGTCGGTTGGCTCGACGCGCGGGCCCAGCCGGGAGTGGGCCGGCTGGCGCTGGCCACTGGCCTCCGGAGCCGCGCGGTGCTTGATGGTGGACGGCCTCTCGTACTCTTCTTCATCACGCCGGCTTGATGGTGGCCGGCTGCGGCCGCTGTTGCCACTGGGCGGCCGGCTTGTGCGGCTGGAACTTGCGTGGGTGTTCCGGGAGTCCCGGTGCCGGCTTGGTGCGGGGGTGGCGGACTCGGCCGTGTCCCTCGGACCGTCCCTGTCGTTGCCTGCAGCGCCACGAGCGTGAGAAGCTCTGGGGGCATGGGCGTACCTGGGGTCTTTGGCCGGCTCGGTTGGCCGCCTTCGGTCAGCTCAGTCACCTGCTCGGTTTGGCGGCGTAACTCTACGCCTTCAAGGCGGTGCAACTCTTCCGCGGCGGCTTCGGCCGCGAGCATGTTCTTGTCGGGGGTGTTGTAGACGGGTTGCTCCGCGGACGGAGCCGGCGAGTCGCGCCGTCTCGGGCGATCTCGGCGCCCGGGTCACGGCCCCTCGCGGCGGATGTGGCCGGCTCGGCTAGGGTCGTCGCCGCGCTGGCGTGAGGCCGTGGGCGCGGTTGAACTCACGGCTGGGTGATTTCCCATCGGCGCTTTGCGGCAGCCGGTTCTTCGTTTGCATGAGGAGGAGGCGGCGGTGCTCCTCCAGATCCTGTCTCGATGGTGGTGGGGTCGGCGCCGGGCGTGAGCGGGGTGCTCGGCTTTGCCCGGACTTCCTCCAGGCCGGGACGATGGTGGCGGCGCCTTTGCGCCCGAGGCGGATGCGCCGGCCGCGGCTGGCGCGCTCCGGCCCGGGCCCACGGACGTGTGCGGACTTGGCCCCGGCGTCGTCGCCGGTGGCCATGACCTCCTGCATGATGCAGGGGCCAGCGGTGGTGAGGCTGGCGCCGGCTCCAGGGGGAGGGCTTGCACAGCGCACGATCTTGCGTGGGTAGCGCGGTGGTGCGACGGTGGCGACGTAGACATCGAAGCCGCCGAAGCTGATGATGTTGCCGCCGGCAGGAATGGCCGGTCGGCGAAGCAGCCGGCGTTGTCGCCGACGCGGTCGAGGAGCCGAATCTCCGGATCAAGCCTGAGCGACCCGCTCGCCGGTGGTGGTGGTGAGGCCCGTCCGGATGAAGACACCGGCCGCGGACGCTGAAGGCCCCACGGTGGGCGCCAAATGTCGTGGTATCGTCATGACATATGCCATAGGGTGGCTAATCGAAGTGGTTCCTAAGTGGTCTCACGGCGGTATCCGGATGCGGGTATGGGCACGAGCGACACGGCGACGTACCCAGGTTCGAGGCCCTCCGGTGGAGGTAACACCTCTACTCCTGCTATGAGTGTATATGATAGTAACACAGTACAATGGTGCTCCTTGAGCTGTATCCGACTGCCCCTGTAAGGCTAAGGTAGACGAAGGTCTCTCTCACAGGGCAGCGCTAAGACTAGAATGAGTAAGAAGTTATCGATCGTCCCCGCACGAGGGGGTAGCCCGGCTTATATAGGCACCGGTACTTTACATATAAGTCCCTATAGTCTAGTAGCCGGCTTGCCGGCTTCGGCTCCCGCTCCTTCCCGAGGCGTTGACGTCAGGGAGCCGTTGAGGCGTAGTGGCATGTCCCATCCGCCTGCTCTGGTCAGCGGTATCACTAGTAGGAAAACCATTATAGGTGGAAATCACCTCTGTGGCGCACCAAACAGGTCATGCGCCACAAAAATATTTCTGTGAGAGGTTGAGTACTATTGGATGCATGTTTTGTGTGTATGGATGTTTTGTAGGTGAAGATTATTATCGCGCTCCCGGACGGTTTGCGGTGGCGAGAAGATGATGTTTATATGTGTTGAGCTTTGTGTTGTGGTTGAATGTTTGCTTGCGAAGAAGCTTATTTGTGTTGTTGGTTTGTGCTCGGCGTGTGGTGCATGGATGTTTGCCGAAATGTTGATTCATTTCCATTTCGGCAAATTCTTGCACTAGCCATATGTCCCACTTTTAGGATAGGTCATGTCGAAATTTTCCGGCGATCATGCATGCATGTGTGTTTATGGGTGGTGTGTGTGGTTCTAATTAACTCTCTTTTGCTCTATATATGTATGATGCAGTCAACCATGGTCGTCCATATGAGGGAAGGACAAGTGGTTAGATACAAGGTGAACGCGAAGGCCGACATGGTTAGGAACAACATGACCACGATAAGATGTCCGTGTCGAAAATGCGGACTCCGGCGATGGATCGACCCTGATTCTGGACAAGCTGGAGGAAACACCTGCTCAGGCGCGGTTTCATGCTCGGCTTCAACGAGGAGCCGGCGGCAAATGTTGGTCATGAAGAAGAGGCCGACATCGGGCGAGAAGACGAAGAGTCTCCCGAACATGGTGTTCATCATGAGGAAGGAGAGGCCGATGAAGGAGATGATGATGCCGGAGGAGATGGTGGTGGAGATGCCGAGAGGAAGCGAGACGCCGCTAACGTCGGCCCTGCGGGACCCTCATGTTCAAGAGCTTCTCCGAAGGACACGGGCAACGCCAAACCTGAAGCCAAGCTGGCGCAAATGGAGGTAGACGGGATGACTCCATTGTATCCAGAGTGCCGGCCCGAGGATACACGCTTGAGTGTAACGCTCGAGTGTCCGGAGATGAAGGCGGAACACAAATGGACCGACGAGCAGCTTCGGCGATAACATGAAATCCTGGCATGCTCGTCTTCCCAAGGACAACACATTGCCGACAAGTATCGACGAGGCCAAGAAAGTAGTTTGCCCACTCGACCTACCGCACGTAAAGTACCACGCATGCATCAATGATTGTGCACTTTTTCGGAATGAGTACAAGGATAGAACCACATGTCCGGTGTGCGGCCAAGGACGGTACAAGAGAGGGAACAAGAAAGTTCCTCTGAAAGTTGTCTGGTACTTTCCTATCACTCCCCGTCTGCAGCGGTATTTCGTAGATCCTAAGGAAGCAAAGCTCATGCAATGGCACGCGGAAAGGGAGAAGCCCGCAGATGATCCGGAGAAGGGCAAGATCCTGACACACCCTGCAGACGCTAGCCAGTGGAATGCGTTGGACATTGAGTTCGCAGATGAGTTCGGGAGCGAACCGAGGAACATTCGTCTGGGCATGAGCACCGACGGACTCAATCCCTTTGGAAACCAGAGTAGCACGCATAGCACCTGGCCCGTGTTTGTATGGCCATACAACCTCCCCCCCTGGCTGTGCACAAAGCAGCGGTACGTACACATGAGTATTCTTATTCGGGGGCCAAAACAACCGGGCGTGGACATGCATACGTATCTCGGTGCTGTTGAAAGAGGAGTTAGCCACGCTCGTGGCGGACGCCGGCCCCTACTTGGGACGCGTACAAAAGAGATTATTTCCCTCTCGGAGCCGCATTGCTAACGACGGTGCGGGACTATCCTGGTTACGCATATGTATCGTGCCGGGTGAACCACGGATTCAAGGGATGTGTCAAGTGCATGGATAAGACCCCGCATCTGCAGCTGCCGAAGCCTCCCGGGTCTTGTAAAGCCGTGTTCCAAGGGACTCGAATGTGGCTTCGCTTCGATCACCCGTGGAGAAAACGCAAGGATCCGTTCAACGGCGAAGAGGAGCTCGGAAGAGCCCCACGACCGAGGAGCGGCGAAGAAATATCCGAGCTTTTGGAAAATTGGGAAGAGTGCCCGCGCCGGGAAAGAAGCGACCGCGGGAATCGCCGCTGCTGGGAGTATGGAAAGCGAGGTCTGTTTTACGGGACCTGCCGTCATTGGAAGGTCCTCCACACGCCCCATAGCCTCGATGTCATGCACATCACGAAAAACGTTACCGAGAGCCTACTTGGCACTCGATGAACATGCCGGAGAGGACCAAGGATGGCCCGAAAGCAAGAACCGACCTGAAATTGCTTGGCCTCAAGAAAGAACTTCAGTACCCCACCGATAGTGATGATGATGATGAACAGAGACGGAAACGACTCAGGGTCACCACAAAAGGGCTAAGAAGAATGAGGTGGTGGTGCTTAAACCTGCACTGCTTCACTGCGAGCGAGGAGGAGCTCGAGAGGTTTTTCGAGTGCCTCCTAGGTGTAAAAGTTCCACACGGTTACTCGGGGAAGATAAGCAGATATACGGACGTAGCGAAGAAGAGGTTTAGCGGGATGAAGTCTCACGACCTGTCACGTGCGATGACACAGATACTTCCCGTTGCGATGCGAGGGATAATGGACGACCACGTCCGCGAGACGTTGTTTGGCCTCCGCAACTTCTTCGACGTCATCTCTAGGAAGTCCATCGGCGTTAAGCAGCTCAACGAGGCTACAAGAAGAGATCGTCGAGATACTATGCGAGCTCGAGATTTACTTCCCGCCGGCGTTCTTCGACATCATGGTGCATCCGCTTGTCCATGTAGTGGATGACATCATCCACCTCGGGCCGACATTCCTGCACAACATGATGCCATTCGAAAGGTTGAACGGTGTCATCAAAGGATTCGTTCGCAACGGGGCCCGTCCGAGATGGAAGCATAGCCAAGGGCTTTCTCACCTACGAGTGCATCTCCTTGCTGCCGAACTACCTAAGCACCGAGAACGAGGATGTCGGTCTGCCCACCGGGAAGCACGTCGGCAGGCTAGCAGGGTTTGGTCACCGTGAGGGCTACCGCGCAATGCATGTCGGCATCGCTGGTCGACACGCCGACTTTGACAGGGCACACCGAGTCGCGCTACAACACATAGAATTGGTCAGCCCTTGGGTGGATAAGCACAAAAGCTTAATCGAGCAGAAGTTCATCGACCTAGGACGACCGAGGAAAACAGGGGACGTTACGAAAGAGCACAACTCCAACTTCACGGGGTGGTTCAAGAAAAGGCTACTGGAAAGTCCCGCACCGATGCCTTCTACTGAAGAGCAGAAACTCATATTCTCCCTGTCATAGGGACCCGGGCACAACGTAAGGACCTATCAGTCGTACGACATCAACGGCTATAGATTCTACACCGAGGAAAAGGACAAGAATAGCGAATATCAAAACTCAGGAGTAACTATGCTATCCTACACCGATGACAAGACTGATGTCAAGGAAAGATTCTACGGAAGGATCGAGGAGATTTGGGAACTCGACTACGTTGGAGTGACGATACCGATGTTCCGTGTGAGATGGGCCAAGAGCGTCGAAAAAGATGGACTATATTTCACCACCATGGTTATACCCGATGCCAAATCGAAGACCCCCTCCGCGAAAAATGAGCCGTGGGTGCTCGCTAGCCAAGTTGAGCAATGCTTCTTCATTACCGACCCGTCAAAGCCCAGCCGTGTGGTCGTGAGGAGGGGCAAGAGGAGCATCATCGGAATGGAAGGAGAAGCCGACAAGCAAGACATCGACAAGAACGGCGATCCGAAGATCGAAGAGGAATTTGACAAGTACTTCGACAAGCCTACTACTTATTCGAAAGTAAGAAGGAAGACCACCCTACCGGCTAAAGGTTGCCCGTACACGAGAAGAAATCTCAAGGTGGCCGGGCTAAAGTATTCAACAACCGCGATGAAGAAGGGCAAGAACATTGTCAAGAAACGCTAGCTAGCCACCGATCGGAACCTAGAAGTTCAAAAAATACATGTGTCTATTTGTGTGTGTATATATGACACACAAAGCATCCATACATGCATGTGTGTGTGGATGTGTGGTGATTTTTTTTTGAATTATCTATATTAATTAACTTGCATAACATTTATTTCTTGAATAAAACACTAGGAATGTATTAAATGAAATAATTTTAAAAATTAAGAAATAATTTTATATTCGGAACATATATTTGATGCAGGGATTAAGAAATATGGGTAAGTGTCAAACTTCGTGGCGCACCAAGGCCAACATGCGCCACGGAATTCCAAGATTCTCGTGGCGCATGTTGGCTTTGGTGCGCCACGAAGTTTGGCACTTAGCCATATTTCGGGAAGCCCCAATCCTTCTCTAGAATTTCAAAAAACTACGTGGCGCATGTTGGGGATAGTGCGCCACGGAAGTTGAAATTCTGTGGCGCACATGGTGCTTCGTGCGCCACGTAATTACAACACTTAGCCATATTTCGTCCTCGCCCCCTTTCTTCCTCGCACAACCTTTCTTCCCCAACCGCCGCCAACCCTAGCGCCCGGCTGTCGCCCAACCACACCGCCGCGCTCGCCCTCGCCGCCGCTTCTCTCGCCTCCGCCGCTGCCCTCGCTGCCGCTGCTCTCGCCTCGCCTCTCGCCTCGCCTCTCCCTCTGCCCGTCTCTCGCTCTCGCCGCCGCGCCAGGAGGAGAAGGAGGAGCGCCGCCCGCGCCCGGAGGGAGCAGGAGGAGCGCCACCCGCGCCCGAGAGGAGCGAGGAGGATCGCCGCACGACGCCCACGCCCTCGCCTCGTCGACGACCACCGCGCCTCCCCCTGGTAATTCCCCCCTCCCCTCTCCCCCTCCACTCTGGTCATGTTTTTGCTCGATTTGGCACTACTTGGTCGAATTGATCTGTGAATTGAGGTTACTGCGTATTCACCAAGGAATAGGTTTCTGAAATTTAGATGATTCAACTGAAATTTAGATGATTCACCAAGTTTGAACTGTATTGAGGTCTACTGAATCTCATTCAATTAATAATAATTAGTTTCAACTGAAATTTAGATGATTCACCAAGTTTCAACTGAAATTTAGATGATTCCTGCATATGAAATCATGTAGTAATAATTAGTTGATGCAGTAGGTTAGAAATTGCAAGCAAGCAAGCAACCTAGTACATAGAAATTTGAATTTATACTGATAAAATGGGGATAAAATCTTCTCTTGCGGAGAGGTTAAAGGCAATCGAATTTATACTGAATTTATGCTTGATGTTTGCTCTTGACAATCACTCATTATCGACATGTTACTGACTTGTTGATATATTTTGGTATTCATTTATACTGATGTGGCAAGTATAGCAGTAGCAAGCTAGAGTAGCGTAGCGATGAGCGATTATAGAGGAAATAGAAATGGTTTTGCTTATATAATGATTTACTTGATGGCTGGTTGGTGAGCTTATGCTTGTAATTGACACCTTCACATAATTGTCAAGACCTTGTTAGTCCTCCCTTGTGTAAAATACTGGTTATACCTGTATATTGACAGTAGTAGCAGTTCAGATGGATACAGCTTTGTATTTTGGATGCTTACTGGTTCATATCTGCTTGCTTGCAGTGCTTGCTTGTGACTAGGATTAACTTAGTAAACAATATGTCACTAAATTTCAGTCAGAGGAGCAAACTGAATTATAAAATGAGCAAATAAAATGAGCAAACAAAATTTCTAGACATTCTCTGATAGGCTACGGTATTTCTGATATGCTACAGTACACAAGCAAAAATGCAAGTCTGATATGCTACTGTACACACAAGCAAATATCATGTGTTTGTTAAACCCAGCCAGTGTTGTGGGTGGGTAGCATCATGCTTGCATCATGTAATGCTTGCATCAATTGTGTATGTGTCACTTCATTTCTATACTGATAGTGGCAGTAGCTAGGTTAGTTTATTGCAAGTAAATTATACTTGTAGCCATTTCTATACTCATTGCTTCCATGATCATCCCATAAGTGTAGCCTCCATGATCACTATTTGCCACTCCCACTGTATTTATGTTCATCTAGACAGAGGAAAGAAGATCACAAAACAGCTCTAACTACCTAATTAAGCCGGATAGGATGCACACATTTCACCAATCAAATCAATGTTATTCTTAAATAATCAATACTACAAAATAAAATGCCCTGGTTAATACTACAAAATAAAATGCACACATTTTCTGATAGGCTACAGTATTTTGATATGCTACAGTACACTAAAATGCTACAGTTACTAACCAGAGAAGTGCCTTTGCTTATTTTATGAATGGTTTTTTCTCATACTTGGTTTTTTCTCAATGAGTAACAAGCAAGGAAGCAATGAGTAAATCAAGCAAGCAATGGTTTTTTCTCATACTTGGCATGCAGTAGCAAGCGTAGTGGCAGTAGTGGCAATATTGGTTTATCAATGCTATTCATTTATCTGTTGGTATGAGTTTGCTTACTGGTTATACTTGTATACTAGAGCTATTCAGCATATAGAATGTTCAGACTTGAGGACTTGTGAAGTCAGTGCCTTTGTCATTCTTTGATTCAGCATATACTAGAGCTATTTTCTTTTCATTACTGGCTATATATTTTGGATACAGATGGATCCAGCTTTGTAAGAAATTATAAACCAAATATGTTCAGACTTGAGGACTTGAGGACTTGTGCTGTTCAGACTTGAGGACTTGAGGACTTGTGCTGTTGCTTGTGCTGTTGCATGTTGCTTGGCTGTTGCATATACTTGTGTTGTTGCTTGGCTGTTGCATGTTGTTGGTGGCTGTCGTTGTTGTCGGTGGTATGCATGCTTGGTGTTGTTGGTGCTGCTACATGCTGGTGCTCGTTGGTGGTATATTTTTATGTGAATTGCTGTTGTGTATGGACCTGGTGGTATATTTTTATGTGAATTGTTGCAGGACTTCAAATGAGCTGCCCATTTCTCCCGAAACGTTGATTCACTTCCGTTTCGGCTGAGAAATGGGGCTCCTATGTCCAAAAATTAGCAAAGGTCATGCCGAATTTTCCGGCCGACAATTGTACTAATAGATTTCATCCTCTTCTTTATAGAAATTGCAAATATGTCGGCCGACTGCGCGGCCTTGGCCATGGCGACGGCGTCGCTGATGAGCTGCTTCTCGGCAGCTATGACCAGCGTCTGGGCCATCTTCGAGCTCTGGGTGGCACACTCCATAGAGCGACGGTAATCGCCGGCTACGGTAATGACCCCCTTAGGGCCCGGCAGCTTCATCTTTAGGTACCCGTAGTGGGGCACCGCCATAAACTTGGTCAGGGCCGGCCTGCCCAGGGAGCGCGTGGTAGGGACCGACGAGGTCCACCACCTCGAACTCGACGTTCTCCGTGCGGAAGTTGTCCGGCTTGCCGAACATGACCGCCGGCGTGATCCGGCCGATCGGGCGGCACGAGTGGCCCGGCACGATGTCGTGGAAGACGGTGGGGGTGGGGCGCGGCTCGGCCTCCCGGAATGCCCAGCTTGCGGGCGGTGTCGTGGTAGAGGATGTTGATGCTGCTGCCGCCGTCGATGAGGACGCGCGAAAAACGCACGCTGCGCTGGCTCGTGCCAATGGTGGGGTCGAGGACCATGGCGTAGCTGCCCGGCTTCGGCAGGATAGCCGGTGTGTCGCGGCGATCAAAAGTGATGGCCTGCTCTGACCAGTTTAGGTACTGGGGGACCGGCGGCATGACCGCGTTGACTTCGAGGGAACGGCGCTGTTGGCTCGTTCTGTCCTCCGGCTCGGTGGTGAAGATGATGTAGGTGGCATCCTCAGCCGGGTACCGGCCGCCATGGTGCACTTGGTTAGCCTCGTGGTGCTCGAGGTTGTTGGCTTCTGCGCCGGCTTGGCCACCGGCCCGCCGGGCTGGTGGAGGTGGGGGTGGAGGCGGGAGTGGCTCGCCGCTCGTCAACCGCTTCATGAAGTGGCAGTTGCGGGTGGTGTGGTTGGAGGGGTTCTTGCCGCTGTGGTACTTGCACGGCGAGTCGAGCATTTGCTCAAAGGTGTACTTCGGCTTCCAGGGCCGGTCCGTCTGCTTCTGGCGCCGGCTTCCGCCAGCCGCCGCGTGGTCTGACACGGCTGCCACATGGGCGGAGCCGTACCGACGGTCCGGCTGGTCGCTGTGCCGCTTGCCGCGGTAGTTGTCCCGCCGGCTGCCATGGTGGCCGCCCTCAGCCGGCTTCTGCTCGGCCGGCTTGTTGTTGTCCCGCCTGGATGGAGCTGGCGAAAGCTCAGCCGGGGGGCTGCTGACTCCCTCAGCCAGCGCGTATTTATCTGCGATGGCCATCAAGGCAGCCATCGACTTGGGTTCGCTGCGGCGCAGCTTGTGCCACAGCAGGGTGTTGGGCCGGCAGCCGGCCATGAAGAAGCCGACTGCCTGGATCTCATGCACACCCTCGCAGGAGTTGCGCATTTCGCACCAGCGCGTTAGGTATGCACGGTCCGTCTCGTCCGGGCCCTGCTTGCACATCTCAAGCTGTTGGGGGCGACCCGGCCGGCGGTAGGTGCCGGTGAAGTTGCTGATGAAGGCCTCCTCGAAGTCGATCCATCCGTTGATGCTGTTGGCTGGCAGGTTGTTGAGCCATGTGCGGGCGGAGCCGAGCAGCATGAGGGGGGAGTAGCGCACAGCCCAGCGCTTGTTGCCTTTGGCGATGCCGACTGCGGTGGAGTAGTCCTGCAGCCAGTCCTCCGGCTTGGCCGTGCCGTCGTACTTGGGCGTGTCGCGGGGGAGCTGGAAACCGTCGATCATGGGCTCGTTGAGGATCCGCGGCCCAAAGCACTTGGGGCCGGCTGGCCCTTCTTCCTCCGCGATGCGGGATTCGACCAGCCGGTCGAGGCGATCTCTGGCGTCGGTTGGCTCGACGCGCGGGCCCAGCCGGGAGTGGGCCGGCTGGCGCTGGCCACTGGCCTCCGGAGCCGCGCGGTGCTTGATGGTGGACGGCCTTTCGTACTCTTCTTCATCACGCCGGCTTGATGGTGGCCGGCTGCGGCCGCTCGTTGCCACTCGGGCGGCCGGCTTGTGCGGGCCGGAACTTGCGTGGGTGTTCGGGAGTCCCGGTGCCGGCTTGGTGCGGGGGTGGCGGACTCGGCCGTGTCCCTCGGACCGTCCCTGTCGTTGCCTGCAGCGCCACGAGCGTGAGAAGCTCTGGGGGCATGGGCGTACCTGGGGTCTTTGGCCAGTCGGTTGGCCGCCTTCAGCAGCTCAGTCACCCGCTCAGTTTGGCGGCGTAACTCTACGCCTTCAAGGCGGTGCAACTCTTCCGCGGCAGCTTCAGCCGCGAGCATGTTCTTGTCGGGGGTGTTGTAGACGGGTTGCTCCGCGGACGGAGCCGGCGAGGGGGCGCCATCTCGGGCGATCTCGGCGCCCAGGTCACGGCCCCTGCGGCGAATCTGGCCGGCTCGGCTAGGGTCGTCGCCGCCTGGAGTGAGGCTGTGGGCGCGGTTGAACTCACGCTGGGTGATTTCCCACTGGCGCTTTGCGGCAGCCAGTTCTTCTGTTTGCCTGAGGAGGAGCTGGCGGTGCTCCTCCAAATCTGCCTCGATGGTGGTGGGGTCGGCGCCAGGCGTGAGCGGGGTGCTCAGCTTTGCCCGAACTTCCTCCAGCCGGGACGATGGTGGCGGCGCCTTTGCGCCCGAGGCGGATGCGCCGGCCGCGGCTTCGCGCTCCAGCACCGGCCCACGGACGCGTGCGGACTTGGCCCCGGCGTCGTCGCCGGCTGCCATGACCTCGTGCATGATGCAGGGGCTGGCGCTGGTGAGGCTGGCGCCGGCTCCGGGAGGAGGGCTTGCACAACGCACGATCTCGCGCGGGTAGCGCGGTGGTGCGACGGTGGCGACGTAGACGTCGAAGCCGCCGAAGCTGATGATGTTGCCGCCGGCGGGGAATGGCCGGTCGGCGAAGCAGCCAGCGTTGTCGCTGACGCAGTCGAGGGAGCCGAATCTCCAGATCAAGCCTGAAGCGACCCGCTCGCCGGTGGTGGTGAGGCCCGTCCGGATGAAGACACCGGCCGCGGACGCTGAAGGCCCCACGGTGGGCGCCAAATGTCGTGGTATCGTCATGACATATGCCATAGGGTGGCTAATCGAAGTGGTTCCTAAGTGGTCTCACGGCGGTATCCGGATGCGGGTATGGGCACGAGCGACACGGCGACGTACCCAGGTTCGAGGCCCTCCGGTGGAGGTAACACCTCTACTCCTGCTATGAGTGTATATGATAGTAACACAGTACAATGGTGCTCCTTGAGCTGTATCCGACTGCCCCTGTAAGGCTAAGGTAGACGAAGGTCTCTCTCACAGGGCAGCGCTAAGACTAGAATGAGTAAGAAGTTTTCGATCGTCCCCCGCACGAGGGGGGTAGCCCGGCTTATATAGGCACCGGTACTTTACATATAAGTCCCTATAGTCTAGTAGCCGGCTTGCCGGCTTCGGCTCCCGCTCCTTCCCGAGGCGTTGACGTCAGGGAGCCGTTGAGGCGTAGTGGCATGTCCCATCCGCCTGCTCTGGTCAGCGGTATCACTAGTAGTAAAACCATTATAGGTGGAAATCACCTCTGTGGCGCACCAAACAGGTCATGCGCCACAAAAATATTTCTGTGGCGCACCACAAAACTGCGCCATAAAAAAATTGATGTTTCTGTGGCGCATATGCTTGCACGTGCGCCACGGAAGATGGAGATTCTGTGGCGCACGGTGAGCAGGTGCGCCACGAAAGTTCGTGGGACCCACCCCGGGTCCACCACAAGACATGGCCGAAGGAAATTCCGTGGCGCATGGTCCAGCGTGCGCCACGGAAGTTAAGTTTCTGTGGCGCACGTTTGTCCATGCGCCACAGAATTTCCTGCGGGGACCACCCCCCGGCTCACGCCACCATGATTCTGCTGGCGCATGAGCTGTTATGCGCCACAGAAGTTCATGTTTCTGTGGCGCATATTAGCTAATGCGCCACAGAAAGTGAATAGTAGATCTCACTTTTGGAGGCAGCTTTCCCCCTCTTTCTTCCACCCACCACCCTTTCCATTCTTGTCTTCTCCAACCAGCTCGTGTTCCTCCTCTCTCCCACTCCATTTTGGTCATACTTTTCTCCATTGTTGATAGCTCTAAGCCTATTTTGTGGGCATATTTGTGAGGGAAGCCACACCAACTTGTAGAGGGGTACTAAAAACCACAATTCTCTTTCCCTCCTCCTCCACTTTCCCTCTTGCATGGTCCATTGTTTTGTCTCCACCACCCCATCCTCTTGCTCCACCATGATGTTGGTAGATTTGTGAGAGGTTGAGTACTATTGGATGCATGTTTTGTGTGTATGGATGTTTTGTAGGTGAAGATTATTATCGCGCTCCCGGACGGTTTGCGGTGGCGAGAAGATGATGTTTATATGTGTTGACCTTTGTGTTGTGGTTGAATGTTTGCTTGCGAAGAAGCTTATTTGTGTTGTTGGTTTGTGCCGGCGTGTGGTGCATGGATGTTTGCCGAAATGTTGATTCATTTCCATTTCGGCAAATTCTTGCACTAGCCATATGTCCCACTTTTAGGATAGGTCATGTCGAAATTTTCCGGCGATCATGCATGCATGTGTGTTTATGGGTGGTGTGTGTGGTTCTAATTAACTCTCTTTTGCTCTATATATGTATGATGCAATCAACCATGGTCGTCCATATGAGGGAAGGACAAGTGGTTAGATACAAGGTGAACGCGAAGGCCGACATGGTTAGGAACAACATGACCCCGATAAGATGTCCGTGTCGAAAATGCGGACTCCGGCAGTGGATCGACCCCGATTCCGGACAACCGGAGGAACACCTGCTCGGGCGCGGTTTCATGCTCGGCTTCAACGAGGAGCCGGCGGCAAATGTTGGTCATGAAGAAGAGGCCGACATCGGGCGAGAAGACGAAGAGTCTCCCGAACATGGTGTTCATCATGAGGAAGGAGAGGCCGATGAAGGAGATGATGATGCCGGAGGAGATGGTGGTGGAGATGCCGAGAGGAAGCAGACGCCGCTAACGTCGGCCCTGCGGGACCCTCATGTTCAAGAGCTTCTCCTGAAGGACACGGGCAACGCCAAACCCGAAGCCAAGCTGGCGCAAATGGAGGTAGACGGGATGACTCCATTGTATCCAGGGTGCCGGCCCGAGGATACACGCTTGAGTGTAACGCTCGAGTGTCCGGAGATGAAGGCGGAACACAAATGGACCGACAGCAGCTTCGGCGATAACATGAAATCCCGGCATGCTCGTCTTCCCAAGGACAACACATTGCCGACAAGTATCGACGAGGCCAAGAAAGTAGTTTGCCCACTCGACCTACCGCACGTAAAGTACCACGCATGCATCAATGATTGTGCACTTTTTCGGAATGAGTACAAGGATAGAACCACATGTCCGGTGTGCGGCCAAGGACGGTACAAGAGAGGGAACAAGAAAGTTCCTCCGAAAGTTGTCTGGTACTTTCCTATCACTCCCCGTCTGCAGCGGTATTTCGTAGATCCTAAGGAAGCAAAGCTCATGCAATGGCACGCGGAAAGGGAGAAGCCCGCAGATGATCCGGAGAAGGCCAAGATCCCGACACACCCCTGCAGACGCTAGCCAGTGGAATGCGTTGGACATTGAGTTCGCAGATGAGTTCGGGAGCGAACCGAGGAACATTCGTCTGGGCATGAGCACCGACGGACTCAATCCCTTTGGAAACCAGAGTAGCACGCATAGCACCGGGCCCGTGTTTGTATGGCCATACATCCTCCCCCCCTGGCTGTGCACAAAGCAGCGGTACGTACACATGAGTATTCTTATTCGGGGGCCAAAACAACCGGGCGTGGACATGCATCCGTATCTCGGTCCGTTGAAAGAGGAGTTAGCCACGCCGTGGCGTACGCCGGCCCCTACTTGGGACGCGTACAAAAGAGATTATTTCCCTCTCGTGAGCCGCATTGCTAACGACAAGTGCAGGACTATCCTGGTTACGCATATGTATCGTGCCGGGTGAACCACGGATTCAAGGGATGTGTCAAGTGCATGGATAAGACCCCGCATCCGCAGCCTGCCGAAGCCTCCCGGGTCTTGTAAAACCGTGTTCCAAGGGACTCGAATGTGGCTTCGCTTCGATCACCCGTGGAGAAAACGCAAGGATCTGTTCAACGGCGAAGAGGAGCTCGGAAGAGCCCCACGACCGAGGAGCGGCGAAGAAATATCCGAGCTTTTGGAAAATTGGGAAGAGTGCCCCGCGACGGGAAAGAAGCGACCGCGGGAATCGCCGCTGCTGGGAGTATGGAAAGCGAGGTCCGTTTTCCGGGACCTGCCGTACCGGAAGGTCCTCCACACGCCCCATAGCCTCGATGTCATGCACATCACGAAAAACGTTACCGAGAGCCTACTTGGCACTCGATGAACATGCCGGAGAGGACCAAGGATGGCCCGAAAGCAAGAACCGACCTGAAATTGCTTGGCCTCAAGAAAGAACTTCAGCACCCCACCGATAGTGATGATGATGATGAACAGACGGAAACGACTCGGGGTCACCACAAAAGGGCTAAGAAGAATGAGGTGGTGGTGCTTAAACCTGCCTCGCTTCACTCCGAGCGAGGAGGAGCTCGAGAGGTTTTTCGAGTGCCTCCTAGGTGTAAAAGTTCCACACGGTTACTCGGGGAAGATAAGCAGATATCTGGACGTAGCGAAGAAGAGGTTTAGCGGGATGAAGTCTCACGACTGTCACGTGCTGATGACACAGATACTTCCCGTTGCGATGCGAGGGATAATGGACGACCACGTCCGCGAGACGTTGTTTGGCCTCTGCAACTTCTTCGACGTCATCTCTAGGAAGTCCATCGGCGTTAAGCAGCTCAACAGGCTACAAGAAGAGATCGTCGAGATACTATGCGAGCTCGAGATTTACTTCCCGCCAGCGTTCTTCGACATCATGGTGCATCTGCTTGTCCATGTAGTGGATGACATCATCCACCTCGGGCCGACATTCCTGCACAACATGATGCCATTCGAAAGGTTGAACGGTGTCATCAAAGGATTCGTTCGCAACAGGGCCCGTCCAGATGGAAGCATAGCCAAGGGCTTTCTCACCTACGAGTGCATCTCCTTCTGCCAGAACTACCTAAGCACCGAGAACGAGGATGTCGGTCTCGCCCACCAGGAAGCACGTCGGCAAGCTAGCAGTGGTTTGGTCACCGTGAGGGCTACCGCGCAATGCATGTCGGCATCGCTGGTCGACACGCCGACTTTGACAGGGGCACACCGAGTCGCGCTACAACACATAGAATTGGTCAGCCCTTGGGTGGATAAGCACAAAAGCTTAATCGAGCGAAGTTCATCGACCTAGGACGGCCGAGGAAAACAGGGGACGTTACGAAAGAGCACAACTCCAACTTCACGGGGTGGTTCAAGAAAAGGCTACTGGAAAGTCCCGCACCGATGCCTTCTACTGAAGAGCAGAAACTCATATTCTCCCTGTCACAGGGACCCGGGCACAACGTAAGGACCTATCTGTCGTACGACATCAACGGCTATAGATTCTACACCGAGGAAAAGGACAAGAATAGCGAATATCAAAACTCAGGAGTAACTATGCTATCCTACACCGATGACAAGACCGATGTCAAGGAAAGATTCTACGGAAGGATCGAGGAGATTTGGGAACTCGACTACGTTGGAGTGACGATACCGATGTTCCGTGTGAGATGGGCCAAGAGCGTCGAAAAAGATGGACTATATTTCACCACCATGGTTATACCCGATGCCAAATCGAAGACCCCCTCCGCGAAAAATGAGCCGTGGGTGCTCGCTAGCCAAGTTGAGCAATGCTTCTTCATTACCGACCCGTCAAAGCCCAGCCGTGTGGTCGTGAGGAGGGGCAAGAGGAGCATCATCGGAATGGAAGGAGAAGCCGACAAGCAAGACATCGACAAGAACGGCGATCCGAAGATCGAAGAGGAATTTGACAAGTACTTCGACAAGCCTACTACTTATTCGAAAGTAAGAAGGAAGACCACCCTACCGGCTAAAGGTTGCCCGTACACGAGAAGAAATCTCAAGGTGGCCGGGCTAAAGTATTCAACAACCGCGATGAAGAAGGGCAAGAACATTGTCAAGAAACGCTAGCTAGCCACCGATCGGAACCTAGAAGTTCAAAAAACACATGTGTCTATTTGTGTGTGTATATATGACACACAAAGCATCCATACATGCATGTGTGTGTGGATGTGTGGTGATTTTTTTTGAATTATCTATATTAATTAACTTGCATAACATTTATTTCTTGAATAAAACACTAGGAATGTATTAAATGAAATAATTTTAAAAATTAAGAAATAATTTTATATTCGGAACATATATTTGATGCAGGGATTAAGAAATATGGGTAAGTGTCAAACTTCTGTGGCGCACCAAGGCCAACATGCGCCACGTAATTCCAAGATTCTCGTGGCGCATGTTGGCTTTGGTGCGCCACGAAGTTTGGCACTTAGCCATATTTCCGGGAAGCCCCAATCCTTCTCTAGAATTTCAAAAACTTCGTGGCGCATGTTGGGGATAGTGCGCCACGGAAGTTGAAATTCCGTGGCGCACATGGTGCTTCGTGCGCCACGTAATTACAACACTTAGCCATATTTCGTCCTCGCCCCTTTCTTCCTCGCACAACCTTTCTTCCCCAACCGCCGCCAACCCTAGCGCCCGCCGTCGCCCAACCACACCGCCGCGCTCGCCCTCGCCGCCGCTTCTCTCGCCTCCGCCGCTGCCCTCGCCGCCGCTGCTCTCACCTCGCCTCTCGCCTCGCCCTCCCTCTCGCCCCGTCTCTCGCTCTCGCCGCCGCGCCCGGAGGAGAAGGAGGAGCGCCGCCCGCGCCCGCAGGGGAGCGGGAGGAGCGCCACCCGCGCCCGCAGGAGCAGGGAGGATCGCCGCACGACGCCCACGCCTCGCCTCGTCGACGACCACCGCGCCTCCCCCCGGTAATTCCCCCTCCCCTCTCCCCTCCACTCGGTCATGTTTTTGCTCGATTTGGCACTACTTGGTCGAATTGATCCGTGAATTGAGGTTACCGCGTATTCACCAAGGAATAGGTTTCTGAAATTTAGATGATTCAACTGAAATTTAGATGATTCACCAAGTTTGAACTGTATTGAGGTCTACCGAATCTCATTCAATTAATAATAATTAGTTTCAACTGAAATTTAGATGATTCACCAAGTTTCAACTGAAATTTAGATGATTCCCGCATATGAAATCATGTAGTAATAATTAGTTGATGCAATGAGGTTAGAAATTGCAAGCAAGCAAGCAACCTAGTACATAGAAATTTGAATTTATACCGATAAAATGGGGATAAAATCTTCTCTTGCGAGAGGTTAAAGGCACTGAATTTATACTGAATTTATGCTTGATGTTTGCTCTTGACAATCACTGTTACTGACATGTTACTGACTTGTTGATATATTTTGGTATTCATTTATACTGATGTGGCAAGTATAGCAGTAGCAAGCTAGAGTAGCAAGTAGCGAAGAGTAGCTTATAGAGGAAATAGAAATGGTTTTGCTTATATAATGATTTACTTGATGGCTGGTTGGTGAGCTTATGCTGTAATTGACACCTTCACATAATTGTCAGCACTGTTAGTCCTCCCTTGTGTAAAATACTGGTTATACCTGTATATTGACAAGTAGTAGCAGTTCGGATGGATACAGACTTTGTATTTTGGATGCTTACTCGGTTCATATCTCGCTTGCTTGCAGTGCTTGCTTGTGACTAGGATTAACTTAGTAAACAATATGTCACTAAATTTCAGTCAGAGGAGCAAACTGAATTATAAAATGAGCAAATAAAATGAGCAAACAAAATTTCTAGACATTCTCTGATAGGCTACAGTATTTTTGATATGCTACAGTACACAAGCAAAAATGCAAGTCTGATATGCTACTGTACACACAAGCAAATATCATGTGTTTGTTAAACCCAGCCAGTGTTGTGGGTGGGTAGCATCATGCTTGCATCATGTAATGCTTGCATCAATTGTGTATGTGTCACTTCATTTCTATACTGATAGTGGCAGTAGCTAGGTTAGTTTATTGCAAGTAAATTATACTTGTAGCCATTTCTATACTCATTGCTTCCATGATCATCCCATAAGTGTAGCCTCCATGATCACTATTTGCCACTCCCACTGTATTTATGTTCATCTAGACAGAGGAAAGAAGATCACAAAACAGCTCTAACTACCTAATTAAGCCAGATAGGATGCACACATTTCACCAATCAAATCAATGTTATTCTTAAATAATCAATACTACAAAATAAAATGCCCTGGTTAATACTACAAAATAAAATGCACACATTTTCTGATAGGCTACAGTATTTTGATATGCTACAGTACACTAAAATGCTACAGTTACTAACCGCGAGAAGTGCCTTTGCTTATTTTATGAATGGTTTTTTCTCATACTTGGTTTTTTCTCAATGAGTAACAAGCAAGGAAGCAATGAGTAAATCAAGCAAGCAATGGTTTTTTCTCATACTTGGCATGCAGTAGCAGGCAGTAGTGGCAGTAGTGGCAATATTGGTTTATCAATGCTATTCATTTATCTGTTGGTATGAGTTTGCTTACTGGTTATACTTGTATACTAGAGCTATTCAGCATATAGAATGTTCAGACTTGAGGACTTGTGAAGTCAGTGCCTTTGTCATTCTTTGATTCAGCATATACTAGAGCTATTTTCTTTTCATTACTGGCTATATATTTTGGATACAGATGGATCCAGCTTTGTAAGAAATTATAAACCAAATATGTTCAGACTTGAGGACTTGAGGACTTGTGACTTGAGGACTTGAGGACTTGTGCTGTTGCTTGTGCTGTTGCATGTTGCTTGGCTGTTGCATATACTTGTGTTGTTGCTTGGCTGTTGCATGTTGTTGGTGGCTGCTGTTGTTGCTGGTGGTATGCATGCTGGTGTTGTTGGTGCTGCTACATGCTGGTGCTGTTGGTGGTATATTTTTATGTGAATTGATGTTGTGTATGGACCTGGTGGTATATTTTTATGTGAATTGTTGCAGGGACTTCAAATGAGCTGCCCATTTCTCCCGAAACGTTGATTCACTTCCGTTTCGGTTGAGAAATGGGGCTCCTATGTCCAAAAATTAGCAAAGGTCATGCCGAATTTTCCGGCCGACAATTGTACTAATAGATTTCATCCTCTTCTTTATAGAAATTGCAAATATGTCGGCCGACGACAACGTGGCCGGCACTTCTAAGGCCGCCATGACCCTCGAAGAGGAAGCCGGAGCGGCGAACGTCGAGTTCTGGGAATTCGGCCCCTCCCGAGCCGACAAGAGGAGGAGGAGGTGGACTTGGCGGCGGAGGAAGTCGGAGCTGACCGTCGATGACCGAAGCCGGGGAGGAGGAGGAGTATGAACCCACCACCGACGGCGCCGCCCACACGGGGGTGACGGCGTCGGGGAGGCCGACGGCAGCGGCAACCCGGCTGCTAAGAAGAAGAAGAAGCCGCGGAAGGATCGGAAGCCGACGGTGCTCGCCAACACCACCAGCCGAGATCACATTGGTCTCCGAAAGTGGGCAACCACCGGAGCCGGAGGCTGTTGCCGCCGGGTACGGCATGCAACTCGGGTGCATTGTCCGGGAAAGCATGTCGATCAACACGGTGAAAATCCGAGGTGAAGGCAATGAGCATTTGGTCGAGCTCGCCTTCGTAAGCTTCACCGACGGTACAAGTTCCCGGCGCCATACAATAACTTGGAAAGATCCAACCCGGTGAATAAATTGGCCATCACGAAGATGAGCAACGCCCGAGCAGACTGGAAAAGCCGGGTGAAGGCCAAGATCGACAAAGGTGAAAGCTTTGAGAGTATTAAGAAGGGTGAGCCGATGCTCGATGAAGCAGAGTTCCGTATATTCAAGGAGCGGCTGGATAGCGACGATGCGAAAGAATGGACGGAGTGGGGTAGACAAATGCATGAGCTCAACTTAGGAGCACATCACCTTGGAAGCGGCGGTTATAGAGGAAAGATTCCCATTTGGGAAAAGGAGGACGAAGAACTTGCACGTGCTGGGAAACCGAACCCATGGTTGAAAATTACGGACCTGCAGGTGAGGTACTTTGTCCGGGCCCGCTACACTCTGGACAGAAGACAATGGAATTCGTTACCGAGCATGACGACGTGAGGAAGTTCGAGGGAAAAGCTGGTAAGGGAATTTACTCGCGCGGTCCATTGCTCGCACATATTACATATATGACGTGAATGCAATGCCCTAAATGTGTTCACCCTATCCTTGTCTGCAGAACGAGCAGTTGGCGAAGGCCGATCTCCCCGAGGCCGAATCGTCGTCCCAGGGCTCGACGGAGCCGTGGGACACGCCTTTCAACAGGGCGTTGAATATCCTCAAGGACAGGCCAGTATCCAAGCCGCCGACGTCGGCTGGACGTGTCTGCGGCTTTGGTACAAGCATGAAGTTTCGCGAGTACTACAAAGAGGAAAAAAGCAAGAAGAGAAGGAGGAGCGCGATGTCAGAAGAGGATAAAGCCGAGGTGGAAGAGCTGAGGAAGAAGGTCTCCATGCTCGAGGAAAAACAGGCAAACTCGATGGACAAAGATGAGGTGGACAAGCTTTTCGAGAAGAAGCTCCGCGATTTCCTGCCCCCTCGGGTCATCGAGGGGATAGCTGCGTGGAATGCGGCCGGTCAGGTGGGGTCGATAAAAGTGCCTAGCGCCGGGGCCAGCAACTCGATCTTCAACGCGTCGCCATCTCCGGATCTGGTTACCCCGCCGCCCACCATCGCCGCGGGGCAGCCGATGGAGTTGGATGAACCGGTGCCCCCGCTGATCCCGCCGAGGCTACCAAGGCGCAGCCGGCGGCGGCGGTGCTTCATAATGCACCCGAGCCCCCGAAGATTGATAGGCCGGCCGCCACTGTCTCCACATTAGCACAGCTCAACGCCATCACCAAGGTACTTAACTAATTAGTTATTCCATGCCATCTCCTTCATGCGTTTTGATACCCGGCTATCTAATTAATGATGCCCAACATTACTCAGGACACTCCTTGCGTGCTCCTTCACTGCGCGCCCGGCGGCGAGTTGAAGGATGTTGCCACGGGAATGATCATACAACCGAAGAGCACCATGTTGCACACCGTGGCTATGGACGCCAACGTCCTGAAGGTCACTTTGGGTCGGGTGTTGCCGGGGTGCGAAGACATGGACCCCCCAATACAGCCCGAGGGAGCCGACGAGCACCTGACGCTTGAGAACTGCCATGGCTATACCATGGTATGGCCAAAGACCCAGATCCGTCTTGGGGGTCGCTCCACCGGCGCCTCCTCGATCATCCGGCAGCCGATCGTCCGGCCGCCTCCTCGGAGGGCAGCTCCTCCCGTCGTCACCGCCACAACAAGCCGCCACAAGAAACCGCCGGGAGAGTCTCTGCCTCAACCGCCACCGGCGGAGCCTAAAGGCAAGGCCGCTGCACCGCTATCGCCCATCCCATCACCCAATGAAGATGACATCGATGATGATGGGCCGGTAGACGTCGATGCCTACCTCAACACCGGCGCCGACATAGATGATTTGTACATGGCGGGCGCGGATGAAGAAGCATACCGCGTTCGCGACGAACCAGCTGGCCCACCCAAGGCAACCAAACAGCGCCCGGTGTTCCGCGGCTTCTCTCAAGAGACGCCTCCGGCAGCCGATACACAAGAGCCAACCGCCGCAAACATCTTCAGCCCCAATACGCCGATCAACAAGGTAAACGAGCAGTTTGAAGCGTCGGGGCCCGTTGCTCCGAAGAAGCCCCGTAAAAGACCTAGTAAGAACAAGGAGAAGTCTGCGAGCCAGCCACCTCCGACGATCCGTCATCGGGACTCCATGGTACCTCCCAGCAAGGATGGCTTGACCAGAATGCATGAAGCTGGCAAACCAATACTGGGTCCGGAGCTGCAACACCTTGCTTCCGGAGCTATGCCGCCTCCGCAGGACGATATCCTGGTCCTAGAGAGTATCCTTCTTAAGGACAAAGATCCAAATTACCCGGTCTTCACGATCAAGGTGCCAAGAGATGTGGGCTTCGTCACTGATGCCCCCGCGGATATATTCTTTATAGCGTACGAGGACATCTTCAAGCTATTCCACGCGAGAAGGCTGGACTATAACTTGGTCCGCCTATTCGCGCTCAATCCGGCGATGAAGATCAAGAGAGAGAGTACCCGGACGTCGCGATAGCGGATCCCTACTACATGCGTGAAAGCCGCTTGAACTTATCAGCGGTGCGGGCACGGGCTTCGTTGTACCTACAGAAGTGCTTCTTGGACAACAAGAGGAAGGACAACATCCTCTTGGCTTACTTTCCCGAGTAAGTACACATCCGCTAGCCCTGTAATAAATTTCTTTTCCATTGCTCATTTCCAACCTCGATCCAAATTTGTGTTGCGCAGAGACACGCATTGCGTACTCATCTCCATTGCCCCGAAGTTTTCTCTTGCCACCTATTTCGACTCGGGGAGTGCGAAAAAGAAGAACTACGCCAGAATAAGGGGTGTGCTAGATGATGCTCTCGAGGGCTACTTCAAAAAGGGAGGCGCCTTCAAAGAAAAGGCGGAATGTTTCGAGGATGATGGTAAACACAAGTTCAAGCACGTGTTCGAGTTCCCCTGTGTCAAGCAGCCGGAAAACAGCACTCCGGACGCCTTCTATGTCATGCATCACCTAAAAGGGTTTGTCCGGGATAGCCAGAACTTGCGTTTACCATCCGCTCTCCGAGGATGGGCCGAAAAGTTGGCGCGGATCAACGATGATGACCTCAGAGAAGACTTCCAGGATACCAGGGTCAAGTTATCACATATCATCACTCAAGACGTCACCACAGGGGGAGGGCCCTTGCACCAGGGTAGAGCGTTATGCAAGAGGGACATCGAGCAACGCCTCAAAGCGCGAGGGTGACACGAGGACGTGGATTACAAAAGATCCGTACAAGCCGTTCCCGGAGCCCCTGCGAGCCTTGACTTAGTGTGTGATAAACTAGCTATCTTCATCGGTTAGTTTGTATATATATCGATGGACGTGGTCTTTTGTGTGGGTCGTAATTAAACTCTAAGTACTATGTTCATCGGTTTATGTGTATCGGTGGACGTCGTCTTGTGTGTGCGTGTCGCAAACTTATTGTTGCCGTGCTCAACTTTACTATATACTTTGGTCTAATATTTATCAACATATATATATATGCATGATGTACTAATATGATATACTAATATGCCCTTGTCAATAGAGATGCCGACGTACGTTGTGTACAAGGGTCGGGTTCCGGGTGTCTACGAGGAGTGGCGGGACTGTCTCGAACAGGTGCACAAGTTCGGCGGGAACAGCTACAAGGGATACGCGACTAGAGAGGAGGCGGTAGCACAGTGGAGGGCACACGTGGGCAAGAAGAAGAACCGGCTGAAGTTCTTGGTCCCCCTCTTACTCACCGCCACCGCGGTTGTACTCTACTTTACTTTAGTCTAGGTGGCCGGTGACGATGCATGTGCATATGAGATGAGATGAACACACATGTATGTGTATGCGACGATCAAACACATTTCTACTTGTGTAATTTGGATCTAAATGATGTAATGATGAAGACTTGTGTGTATCATGTCATTTGTGTGTCATTTGTGAGTAATTCTGTTATTTCTGGAATGTGCTATGTATTTCTTGTATATATCTGTATATTTCCTGTGCAATACCACTATATACTGCAGAAATGGAAAAAATTCGAAAATCCAAAAATTAACATTCTGTGGCGCATGAATCGGCAGTGCGCCACAAAAACTTATAAATATTCTGTGGCGCATGGAGAGGTAGTGCGCCACAAAATCTGGCGCCAAATTCCGTGGCGCACTATCAATGGTGCGCCACGAAGTCTAAGATTCCGTGGCGCACCGGGCAGCGTGCGCCACGAATTCCAAACTTCTGTGGCGCACCCGCTGCTGCGCCACAGAATTCTAATACTAGTCGCGTGGCAACTGTGGCGACGGCCATATGCGCCACAGAATCAAGTTTCGGTGCGCCACAGTTAGCCCTTTTTCCACTAGTGTATGGCGAGGTGGTGTCTCTGTCGCCATCATGCCCTGTAGCCGGTACGGACCGACGTACGCCATGATGGCCTGTCCGGCGCGTGGCACTGCTGCTCTACAGTGCCCCGTACTTTACGGGAGATGAGGTCAGCGTGGACCTTTGAACCCGGATCGCCTACCCAGTTCCTTCCAGTGCAAGACTCGCCAGCCTCGAGTCGGTCTGAGGTACAAACCCCAGTCGGATATGGCTTGTAGAAGCCGGCCCAGCTACAGCGTTGAAGGCCGCAGCCAGGCCGACCAGGACTTAGAGCCGGCCGGCTCCGAGGCAGCCGGCCACGGCTCCAGCCGGCTGCTCCTCAGCCGGCCTTTGCCGCGAGCCGGCCGTCCTCAAGCCGGCCGCTCCGCGTCCATTGCCCTACCCGGGGTCTTCCCCCCGACACCGATCCGAAAGACGACGAGCTGGCAGCCATGCGCCGTGGCTGCCAGACGTTCCCCCGGCGTCGGCTCGCCGATGACCTCGATGCAGGGGGCATCGTGAGCACCGGGAAGTTTCCGCCCTCGATGTGCTCGAGGACGTTCGCCAGCGTCCTATCCGGCGCGCTCCACCAACGTCGTCGTCCCGCGGCGTTGTTGCGCGCATGCGGAGGCGGCGGGCCGTCGTAGGCCGCCAGCTCCCGCTCCCACCGCCGGAGGAAGTATGAGTTCCACCGCGTGTAGTTCTCGGGGTGGTGGCGCGGGTCGGCGCGCTCCTCGTCCGTCATCGTGAGCCGCGCCTCCTCGATGGAGGCGTCGAGGGCGTCGCCCCGAGGCGGCGGCGGGATTGGTACGCCGCCACGGCTTAGCCGCCACCCGCCGCCGGGAGGCCTCATGTCCGGCGGGCAGGGGTACCCCGCCTGGTGGAGGAGGTGGCCCTCCCACTGGTGGAGCGACCGGCGGGGGAAGCCATTGGAGGCTGCGCCGTCTTCGTCGGAGAACGCCATCTTCGTTGGAGGTGGACGGTGAGTGGAGGGAGAATGGAGGAAGAGTGGAGCAGAGGCGTCGCGGCGAGCGGAGTGGCCTTAAATAGGCGCGGCGGGCGCGGCGAGCGCCGGCGATTAATGCCGCGTGGAAGACGATGCGTGCGCGGAAGACGATGCGACGGCATTAACTCGCCGCGTGGAAGCTACGCGGCCGGCGAATGCTGACCGGCGGCAGGCTTTTACAGCGCGCGGAAGACGATGCGATGAGGACGACGACCGGTGTCTCTCGCTGACAAGTTGGGGCCACCAGACGCGCGGGAAGTTTCCTCGCCGTTTCGCGCGCTTTTCTTTCGTCCGGAGTCCCCGAGAGCTCCGCGGGGGGCCAGGGATGTCGTGGGATCTCCGGATGAATTTATGCCCAAATCCGAACGAAATCGAGGAACCGGGGACGCGACAGGACCGAATTTCGCCGTCCGGATGGAAAAAATGTCGTTCAGGGCCTAGTCGGGGAGACGAGCTGTAAGTGATCTTCCGCCCCACACATGGAAAATGCTTCCTTCTGCGACTAGATCGGCGGAGCCACCGAGATCGGCGGATGGAAAGGTACATGGCGCTAGCGCGTGTGATGTACCGCTTGGCAGGTATCGTTCGGCATGTACCGTGTGACGTGTCTCGAGTAGCCAGTGTGGTAACCCTTTGCAGTATAAAGGAGACCCATGACCATAGAGAGAGGGGTTTTCCGGTTCCATATTTCGACACCCAGAGTGTAGATAGAGCAAAGCTAGAGCTCAAGTCCTCTCCTTGACCAGGTGCCTGGCATAGAGAGTTCGTCGAGTTCATCCCTGCAATCGTTAATACATCCACCATATAAAATTCGAGAAAGCTCATTGCAGAACAAGAAAATGGAAAGCCTCCACTCTTGTTATGACAACAGTACACCTGTTAGGCTGTTGTAGTACATGCTTAGCCCCTTCTATGGCATATGCGGTTCATGACTTCAGATAAAATCAAGCGGGCCTGCCTGTTGCTAGTCAAAGTTAGTTATGGTTCCTTGTGTGGCATACGAACGTCCTGACTTAGAGCATCCCCACTCGTTGGCGTTCCCCACGTCTAAATCCGGACGAAATAACCGTCGAATTTGACGAAATTAAGTCGTGGGGAGTACCGTATTTCCAGTCGTCCACCCGGAGTTCAGCGGATAGAGTTTAAATTCAAACAAATCGCCGTCCCGCGCTACAAGTACGGCCAGTTGATCGGCGATTGGAGGGAAATTACACGGAGACAAGCTCGTCGGCAGTCCCGGCCGGCACGGCGGTGTCCGACGGACCAGTTTCCTCACACGCCGTGGCAGAAGCGGCTGCGGCGGCCGACGTGGAAGCAGCGGCAGTGGACGTCGAAACAGACGCAGTCGACGAGGTAGATGGTGAGGTAGACGAGGTAGGAGCCGGTGGAGACGACGAAGGACTGGCCGGAGGGGCTCGGAGGATGTCGTTGCGGTGGCCCTGGTACCAATTCCTCGTCTCCTCGTCCATCAGTTCCATGTCGCCGCCGCCCATCAGGAACGCCAAGTCTGTGTTCCTCTTCTTCGCCGCCGCCGTCGTCTTCAGCAGGGCGATCCGGACGCCTTGGTTGGCGAGCATCTCCCGCCACCTGCCGTCGAACTTGTCGTTCCTCCCGTCGGCGTGCGACCTCAAGTCGGCCCAGCACTTGTCGATCGACGCCTGCATCCAGTCGGCGGGACTGTCCGTCCGTTTGAGCTCTTTCAGCTTCTTCTGGCCAAGTTCAGGGCGCCCTTCCGACGCGCAAGCCGCCGGCGCGTCGGGATTGTACTGCTCGGTCTTGCTCTTCGAGAGGGTCGTACGAGTTTCCTTCCACTTCTTGCAGTTCTCGAGGCGGGCTTAGACGTTGAGGAACTTGAACTGCAGGCCGGTGTCGTCCGTGTACATGTCCAAAGCTCGGCGCAGCTGGGGAAAAAGAAGAGCACGGCGAAACGGGTCAGCTAACGACGATGTACCTCGGTGATGCAGGGTCGACGGAGCATACCTTTTGCTCCAAGTCATGGCCGCTGATCGGCCGTTTCTCGACCTCCTCCTGTATGCCGTGCCATTTGCTGCACGCCGTCTGCATGATCCCCCCAATGGGTGGCCATTGCCTTGTCTCCCCGGTACACGTTCATGCTCGTCTTGTTGAAGTAGGGATCGACGAGTTTGCGTTCCTCGTACGCCTGCTTCACTCGAAGCCAATACGTGTCGAACGACTGATTGGCTCCGATTATGCCGTTCATGGACACGGCCATCCAAGCTTCGGCGAGGCACTCCTCTTCCTTCGGCGTCCATTTGATACGCGGTTCGGCAGGCGGCGATGATGGCGTGTAACTCACACGTTCGTTGGGAACCCCAAGAGGAAGGTATGATGCGCACAGTAGCAAGTTTTCCCTCAGAAAGAAACCAAGGTTTAATCGAACCAGTAGGAGCCAAGAAGCACGTTGAAGGTTGATGGTCGCGAAATGTGATGCGGCGCAACACCGAGGATTCCGGCGCCAACTAGGAACCTGCACAACACAACCAAAGTACTTTGCCCCAACGAAACAGTGAGGTTGTCAATCTCACCGGCTTGCTGTAACAAAGGATTAAACGTATCGAGTGGAAGATGTTTGCAAAGAAAACAGTAAAACAAGTAGATTGTATGCTATGTAAAGAATAGGACCGGGGTCCACAGTTCACTAGAGGTGTCTCTCCCATAAGATAAAAGCATGTTGGGTGAACAAATTACAGTCGGGCAATTAACAAATAGAGAAAGGCATAACAATGCATATACATGACATGGTAAATATAGTGAGATTTAATTGGGCATTACGACAAAGTACATAGACCGCCATCCAACTGCATCTATGCCTAAAAAGTCCACCTTCAGGTTATCGTCCGAACCCCCTCCAGTATTAAGTTGCAAAGCAACAGACAATTGCATTAAGTATGGTGCGTAATGTAATCAACAACTACATCCTTAGACATAGCATCAATGTTTTATCCCTAGTGGCAACAAGCACAACACAACCTTAGAACTTTCTATCACTGTCCCAGGTGTAAATGCAGGCATGAACCCACTATCGAGCATAAATACTCCCTCTTGGAGTTAAGAGTAAAAACTTGGCCAGAGCCTCTACTAGTAACGGAGAGCATGCAAGATCATAAACAACACATGAACAATAGATTGATAATCACCATAATCATAGTACTCACTATCCATCGGATCCCGACAAACACAACATATAGAATTACATATAGATGATCTTGATCATGTTAGGCAGCTCACAAGATCTAACAATGAAGCACAACAAGGAGAAGACGACCATCTAGCTACTGCTATGGACCCATGGTCCAGGGGTGAACTACTCACTCATCACTCCGGAGGCGACCATGGCGGTGTAGAGTCCTCCGGGAGATGAATCCCTTCTCCGGCAGGGTGCCGGAGGCGATCTCCAGAATCCCCCGAGATGGGATTCGCGGCGGCGGCGTCTCAGTAAGGTTTTCCGTATCGTGGCTCTCGGCATCGGGGTTTTCGCGACGGAAGCTTTAAGTAGGCGGAGGGTCAACGCGAGGGGCCACACGAGGGGCCCAGGGGATAGGTCGGCGCGGCCGGGGCCTCGGGCCGCGCCGGCCACCCCCTGGCCTCCTCGTGGCCCCACTTCGTTAGGTCTTCGGTCTTCCGGAAGCTTCGTGCAAAAATAGGACCCCGGGCGAAAGTTTCGTCCAATTCCGAGAATATTTCTTTACTAGGATTTCTGAAACCAAAAACAGCGTAAAACAAAGAATCGGCTCTTCGGCATCTTGTTAATAGGTTAGTTCCAGAAAATGCATAAATATGGCATATAATGTGCATAAAACATGTAGGTATCGTCAATAAAGTAGCATGGAACATAAGAAATTATCGATACGTTGGAGACGTATCAGCATCCCCAAGCTTAGTTCTGCTCGTCCCGAGCAGGTAAAACGATAACAAAGATAATTTCTGAAGTGACATGCCTTCATAATCTTGATCATACTATTTGTAAACATATGTAATGAATGCAGCGATCAAAGCAAAGGTAATGACATGAGTAAACAAGTGAATCATATGACAAAGACTTTTCATGATTAGTACTTCAAGACAAGCATCAATAAGTTTTGCATAAGAGTTAACTCATAAAGCAATAAATCAAAGTAAAGGTGTTGAAGCAACACAAAGGAAGATGAAGTTTCAGCAGTTGCTTTCAACTTATAACATGTATATCTCATGGATATTGTCAACATAAAGTAATATAACAAGTGCAATATGCAAGTATGTAGGAATCAATGCACAGTTCACACAAGTGTTTGCTTCTTAAGGTGGAAGGAGATAGGTAAACTGACTCAACAATAAAAGTAAAAGAATGGTCCTTCAACGAGGAAAGCATCGATTGCTGTATTTGTGCTAGAGCTTTTATTTTGAAAACATGAAACAATTTTGTCAACGGTAGTAATAAAGCATATGAGTTATGTAAATTATATCTTACAAGTTGCAAGCCTCATGCATAGTATACTAATAGTGCCCGCACCTCGTCCTACTTAACTTGGACTACCGGATCTTCGCATGCCATGTTTCAACCAAGTGTCACAAAGGGGTACCTCCATGCCGCTCGTACAAAGGTCTAAGGAGAAAGCTCGCATTTCGGATTTCTCGCTTTTGATTATTCTCAACTTAGACATCCATACCGGGACAACATGGACAACAGATAATGGACTCCTCTTAAATGCATAAGCATGTAGCAAAGTTATTATTCTCATATGAGATTGAGGATATATGTCCAAAACTGAAACTTCCACCATGGTTCATGGCTTTAGTTAGCGGCCCAATGTTCTTCTCTAACAATTTTGCATGCTCCAACCACTAAAATGATAGACCTTCAGACAAGACGGACATGCATAGCAACTCACATGATATTCAACAATAGTTGATGGCGTTCCCCAGAAGCATGGTTATCGCACACCAAGCAACTTAATAAAATATAAAGTGCATAAGTACATATTCAATACTACGATAGTTTTTAAGGCTATTTTGTCCCATGAGCTATATATTGCATAGGTGAATGATGGAATTTTAAAGGTAGCACTCAAGCAATTTACTTTGGAATGGCGGAGAAATACCATGTAGTAGGTAGGTATGGTGGACACAAATGGCATAGTAGTTGGCTCAAGGATTTTGGATGCATGAGAAGTATTCCCTCTCGATACAAGGTTTAGGCTAGCAAGGTTTATTTGAAGCAAACTCAAGGATGAACAAGTGCAGCAAAACTCACATAAAAGACATATTGTAAACATTATAAGACTCTACACCGTCTTCCTTGTTGTTCAAAACTCAATACTAGATATTATCTAGACCTTAGAGAAACCAAATATGCAAATCAAATTTTAGCAAGCTCTATGTATTTCTTCATTAATGGGTGCAAAGCATATGATGCAAGAGCTTAATCATGAGCACAACAATTGCCAAGTATCACATTATCCAAGACAGTTTAGAATTACTACATGTAGCATTTTCCAATTCCAACCATATAACAATTTAACGAAGAAGAAACTTCGCCATGAACATTATGAGTAAAGCCTAAGGACACATGTGTCCATATGCAACAACGGAGCGTGTCTCTCTCCCACAAAGTGAATGCTAGGATCCATCTTATTCAAACAAAAACAAAAACGAAAACAAACCGACGCTCCAAGCAAAGAATACAAGATGTTATTGAATAAAAATATAGTTTCGGGGGAGGAACCCGATGATGTTGTCGATGAAGAAGGGGATGCCTTGGGCATCCCCAAGCTTAGACGCTTGAGTCTTCTTAAAATATGCAGGGGTGAACCACGGGGGCATCCCCAAGCTTAGAGCTTTCACTCCTCTTGATCATAGTATATCATTCTCCTCTCTTGACCCTTGAAAACTTCCTTCACACCAAACTTCAAGCAAACTCATTAGAGGGTTAGTGCACAATTAATAATTCACTCATTCAGAGGTGACACAATCATTATTTTCACTTCTGGACATTGCATAATGCTACTGGACATTAATGGATCAAAGAAATAAATCCAACATAGCAAAAGAGGCAATGCGAAATAAAAGGCAGAATCTGTCAAAAACAGAACAGTCCGTAAAGACGAATTTTAAGATGGCACCAGACTTGCTCAAATGGAAAAACTCAAAACTAATGAAAGTTGCGTACATATCTGAGGATCACGCTCGTAAATTGGCAGATTTTTTCGAATTTTCTACAGAGGACTGTGCCCAGATTCGTGACAGACAGCAATGCTGTTTCTGCGCAGCGATCCCAAATATAACATCAACTTTGACATAGAAACTTTACTTGGCACAAAAACATGATAAGGAGAGGTTGCTACAGTAGTAAACAACTTCCAAGACTCAACAAAACAAAAAATTGCTGTAGGTAAAAAAACATGGGTTGTCTCCCATAAGCGCTTTTCTTTAACGCCTTTCAGCTAGGCGCAAAAAGTGCAAATCAAGTAACATCGAGAGTAGAAGCATCAACATCATAGCTTGTTCTAATAATAGAATCAAAAGGCAACTTCATTCTCTTTCTAGGGAAGTGTTCCATACCTTTCTTGAAAGGAAATTGATATTTAATATTACCTTCCCTCATATCAATAACAGCACCAACAGTTCAAGAAAAGGTCTTCCCAACACAATTGGACAAGATGCATTGCATTCGATATCCAAGACAACAAAATCAACGGGGACAAGGTTATTGTTAACCGTAATATGCACATTATCAATCCTCCCCAAAGGTTTCTTTTTAACATTATCGGCAAGATTAACATCCAAATAACAATTCTTCAATGGTGGCAAGTCAAGCATATCATAAATCTTTTTAGGCATAACAGAAATACTTGCACCAAGATCACATAAAGCATTACATTCAAAGTCATTGAATTTCACTTTAATGATGGGCTCCCAACCATCTTCTAACTTTCTAGGAATAGAAGTTTCAAGTTTTAGTTTCTCTTCTCTAGCTTTTATGAGAGCATTTGTAATATGTTTTGTAAAGGCTAAATTTATAGCACTAGCATTAGGACTTTTAGCAAGTTTTTGTAAGAACTTTATAACTTCAGAGATGTGGCAATCATCAAAATCTAAATCATTATGAGCTACAGCAATGGGATCATTGTTCCCAAGGTTGGAAAAAATTTCAGCAGTTTTATCACAAGCAGTTTCAGCAGTTTTAGCAATTTCAGGCAGTTTTGTTCGCTTTGCACTAGGAGTAGAAACTTTGCCAACACCAATTATTTTACCATTGATAGTAGGAGGTGCAGCAACATGTGAAGAATTAGCATTACTAGTGGTGGTAATAGTCCAAACTTTAGCTACATTATTCTCTTTAGCTAGTTTTTCATTTTCTTCTCTATCCCACCTAGCACGCAGTTCAGCCATTAATCTTATATTCTCATTAATTCTAACTTGGATGGCATTTGCTGTAGTAGTAATCTTATTATCAATATCATTATTAGGCATAACTTTCAATTTTAAAAGATTAACATCGGAGGCAAGCCTATCAACTCTAGAAGCAATAGTATCAATTTTATCAAGCTTTTCCTCAACAGATTTGTTAAAAGCAGTTTGTGTACTAATAAATTCTTTAAGCATGGCTTCAAGACCAGAGGGTACATTCCTATTATTATTGTAAGAATTCCCATAAGAATTACCATAACCATTACCATTAGCAGAAGGATATGGCCTATAGTTATTACCGGAGTTGTTCCTATAAGCATTGTTGTTGAAATTATTATTTTTAATGAAATTCACATCAACATTTTCTTCTTGAGCAACCAATGAAGCTAAAGGAACATTATTTGGATCTACATTAGATCTACCATTCACAAGCATAGACATAATCACATCAATCTTATCATTCAAGGAAGAGGTTTCCTCAACAGAATTTACCTTCTTACCTTGTGGAGCTCTTTCCGTGTGCCATTCAGAGTAATTTATCATCATATTATCAAGAAGTTTTGTAGCCGCCCCCAATGTGATGGACATAAAGGTACCTCCAGCAGCTGAATCCAATAAATTCCGCGAAGAAAAATTTAGTCCTGCATAGAAGGTTTGGATGATCATCCAAGTAGTCGATCCATGGGTTGGGCAATTCTTTACCAAAGTTTTCATTCTCTCCCATGCTTGAGCAACATGTTCAGTATCTAATTGTTTAAAATTCATTATGCTACTTCTCAAAGATATAATTTTAGCGGGAGGATAATATCTACCAATAAAAGCATCCTTGCATTTAGTCCATGAATCAATACTATTCTTAGGCAAAGATAGCAACCAATCTTTAGCTCTTCCTCTTAATGAGAAAGGAAACACTTTCAATTTAATAATATCACCATCTACATCTTTATACTTTTGCATTTCACAAAGTTCAACAAAATTATTGAGATGGGCAGCAGCATCATCGAACTAACACCGTAAAATTGTTCTCTCATAACAAGATTTAGTAAAGCAGGTTTAATTTCAAAGAATTCTGCTGTAGTAGCAGGTGGAGCAATAGGTGTGCATAGGAAATCATTATTATTTGCATTTGTGAAGTCACACAATTTAGTATTTTCAGGGGTATTCATTTTAGCAACGGTAAATAAAACAAACTAGATAAAGTAAATGCAAGTAACTAATTTTTTTGTGTTTTTGATATAGAGAGCAAGACAAGTAAATATAGTAAAACTAGCAACTAATTTTTTTGTGTTTTGTTTAGGTGCAGCAAACAAAGTAGTAAATAAAATAAAGCAAGACAAAAACAAAGTAAAGAGATTGAGAAGTGGAGACTCCCCTTGCAGCGTGTCTTGATCTCCCCGGCAACGGCGCCGTGAAAATTATGCTTGATGGCGTGTAACTCACACGTTCGTTGGGAACCCCAAGAGGAAGGTATGATGCGCACAGTAGCAAGTTTTCCCTCGTAAAGAAACCAAGGTTTAATCGAACCGAGTAGGAGCCAAGAAGCACGTTGAAGGTTGATGGTCGCGAAATGTGATGCGGCGCAACACCATGGATTCCGGCGCCAACTAGGAACCTGCACAACACAACCAAAGTACTTTGCCCCAACGAAACAGTGAGGTTGTCAATCTCACCGGCTTGCTGTAACAAAGGATTAAACGTATCGAGTGGAAGATGTTTGCAAAGAAAACAGTAAAACAAGTAGATTGTATGCTATGTAAAGAATAGGACCGGGGTCCACAGTTCACTAGAGGTGTCTCTCCCATAAGATAAAAGCATGTTGGGTGAACAAATTACAGTCGGGCAATTAACAAATAGAGAAAGGCATAACAATGCATATACATGACATGGTAAATATAGTGAGATTTAATTGGGCATTACGACAAAGTACATAGACCGCCATCCAACTGCATCTATGCCTAAAAAGTCCACCTTCAGGTTATCGTCCGAACCCCTCCCAGCATTAAGTTGCAAAGCAACAGACAATTGCATTAAGTATGGTGCGTAATGTAATCAACAACTACATCCTTAGACATAGCATCAATGTTTTATCCCTAGTGGCAACAAGACAACACAACCTTAGAACTTTCTCGTCACTGTCCTAGTGTAAATGCGGGCATGAACCCACTATCGAGCATAAATACTCCCTCTTGGAGTTAAGAGTAAAAACTTGGCCGGAGCCTCTACTAGTAACGGAGAGCATGCAAGATCATAAACAACACATGAACAATAGATTGATAATCACCATAATCATAGTACTCACTATCCATCGGATCCCGACAAACACAACATATAGAATTACATATAGATGATCTTGATCATGTTAGGCAGCTCACAAGATCTAACAATGAAGCACAACAAGGAGAAGACGACCATCTAGCTACTGCTATGGACCCATGGTCCAGGGGTGAACTACTCACTCATCACTCCGGAGGCGACCATGGCGGTGTAGAGTCCTCCGGGAGATGAATCCCCTCTCCGGCAGGGTGCCGGAGGCGATCTCCGGAATCCCCGAGATGGGATTCGCGGCGGCGGCGTCTCCGTAAGGTTTTCCGTATCGTGGCTCTCGGTATCGGGGTTTTCGCGACGGAAGCTTTAAGTAGGCGGAGGGTCAACGCGAGGGGCCACACGAGGGGCCCAGGGGATAGGTCGGCGCGGCCAGGGCCTGGGCCGCGCCGGCCACCCCCCTGGCCTCCTCGTGGCCCCACTTCGTTAGGTCTTCGGTCTTCTGGAAGCTTCGTGCAAAAATAGGACCCTGGGCGAAAGTTTCGTCCAATTCCGAGAATATTTCTTTACTAGGATTTCTGAAACCAAAAACAGCGAGAAAACAAGCAATCGGCTCTTCGGCATCTTGTTAATAGGTTAGTTCCAGAAAATGCATAAATATGGCATATAATGTGCATAAAACATGTAGGTATCGTCAATAAAGTAGCATGGAACATAAGAAATTATCGATACGTTGGAGACGTATCAGGCGACTCCTTCTTCCTCTTTTTCTTCCCCTTCGACAGGTTGACGGCGGCTTCAGTTGTCTCTCCTTCTTCTTCGTCTTCTTCTTCGACGGCTTGGCTTCCGTCGGCAACATCCTCCACATGATCCTTGCGCGCTGCCACAGCTGCCGTCGCCCTCGCCTCCTCTTGCGAGAAGAACCCCGGGCTCACGGCGGCGGCGTCCATGAAGAACCTCGGGCTCGCAGCGGCGGCCATGGAGCCGGAGGTGATCATCTCGTGGATCGCCTCTTCGTTCGGCGCCGCCGTCGCGCCGAACGGGAGCGGCCCTCATCGCATGACCGGCGAGGTGCCCTCGAACTGGCCGCCGCTGCCGCCGATGTCAAGCTCGGGCGGCGACGACGTGAACCTGGACGGTTGGACGTAGGCGCCCTCTTGGAACATGGCAGTCGGCGACGGCGAGTACATCGTAGGGGAGAAGGACGACGGGGAACTACTTGTACCTTGCGCCGGCCATTGGCCGGGGAACATGGAGCCGCCGCCGCCGCTGAAGGCCATGCTCATCTTCGTCGCTTGCTCCTCCTGGGCCGCCGCCGCCGCCCTCTTAGCGGCGGCTTTTTTCACCCTCTCCGCCCTGCAGCTTGTTTCCACCTCGCGCCGTTTCTCGTCCGCCGCCCACTCTGCGTTCGTCATGCCCGGCGGCCGCTCCTTCTTCGCCCGCGGCTTCCTCGTCGTCCCCTTCGGCGGCATTGTGGTGGACGAGAAGATGAGGAGGAGAGCGGTGGTGGACGAGAAGACGCCGCCGGGAACTGGAACTGGAAGAGAAGGAGAATGGACAAATTCGGCGGGAGAGAATGGGGATATGCAAGCAAATTGGAGGGAATGGAGGATTTGGTTTTCCTGTCGCCGACTACGCGGGTCCACACGGCGTTTCACGCCAAAAAGTTTCATCCGGAGTCCCCGAGCGCGCCCCGGGGGACCGGGGATGGCGTGGGCTCGCCGGATGGATGAAGGGCCAAATCCGAACGAAAACGAGGAACCGGGGACGCTACTGGGCCGATTTACGCCGTCCGGATGAAAAAGCCGTCGCTCGGCGACCTCGTCCAGGAGACGGGTGGAGATGCTCTTACCTATCGACAGACCACAAGATCCAACTCTCTCCACGCGCAAGACGGAGACACAAGCGTGTCATGTCACACTGACTCGGCTTGGTTCATACTAGTATGTGGCTAAGCTGTGGCCGCGGGTCAAACCGTACGTACCCTCGACCAAACGTGCCCTGTGAGAGTGACTCGGTCGGTGCATGTCATCGGCATCACTCGTTTTTTAAACGATGCGAGAGAACTGCGTGTCATGTATTAAGAGGATGAAAGAAAAGCCATGGACAGGGTACAATACAGGACACCAGTTCAGTTTGAGTCTGAAGCAAGAAGCCAAAAGAACCTAACGGAAAACTTAGAAACGACCTGCTAGGTTTGCAGGAACTATAACTAAGATTAAATGAATGATGATACACTAATCCACATTTAGCAAGAAACGACCACCGCTGGCAATCGCCAAAAGTTTCGCATCCATTCTGATTTGCTCAATGATTCGCTGTATGGGTCGGTAGTTGTTTTCGGAAACCGTTTCATTTCTCTCGCACCAAATTCTCCATATGATTAACATTATCGGGGGATTCGAGGGGTCACTTGCAATACTCCCTCCGTTTTTATATGTAAGACCATTTCATATTTCGAGCCACAATTTTGATCAATAATTTCACCAAAAAATATATTTTTGGAAATATCTTCCAAATATGAATTCAATGGTATATTTTTGGTGACAAATAACTAATATTTATCGTTTAAATTGTTGGTGAACGTTGTACCTCAAAATACGTGGTGGCATTATATTTTAGGAAGGAGGAAGTACACAATTACACGCTACAACCGTATGCCACGTGTATCACCTGAATGAATTAAGCAGCCGAGCTCAAACAGTAGCCATTTGGTTCTCCTTCTCTACCGTCCGTCGAGCAACTGCTCCTCGGACAGGAACATAAATATCTGGGGCAGCGACCCTGGTTGTCGAGGCAAACCATGCTTTTTTTTCACATAGAGATAGCTTGTTAGATGCTTAATGCATCACAGCCATATATATATTTAACTTATGGGTATACATAAATCAAAGTATCAGACTAGCAACCAAAAGAAGAGTGCATCATGGGTCCCATGAAGTACCAATATTTCACTTTCCTATTTCCTAGACATACGTCACTCTCACATATGGAATCCCTCCTTCTCTTGTGAGTTTCTTTTTCCTGATCCGGTAGAACGCTTCTACGTATCTGGATGGCATTACAAAGGGCCACCACACATATCAACTTGTGTCATGTAACTTTACATGTGTACCATTTTATAATCAATTATTGTAGTAAGGGTGCGTGCCCCACAAAATTATTCGGGCCTTATAAGGACGGAGAGACCAGCATCATACATGCATGCAAGCAAGAAAATTTCCAATTTTTTAAAAATAATATGAATTAACTTTGAAACTGTTTATCTAATTGATGATTCGTTTTTACTGTCGGATTCGTCTAAAAAAGTACTTTAAAATAAGACTTCATCTTAATATGTTTTAATGAACAAAAAATGTTGCCTATTGGCAGGTTTTAGTATTATAGCTAGCTACCATCTGGGTAATTGATGGTTCTCCCAAATAACATACAGTTACAAAATAATTTTTAACGTTTTTTCATAGCAATGATCTACAAATTTAGAAAAAGTCTACTGGATCCACCTTAAAAATGTAAAATATGGAATTAACATCATGCAAATCTCACTACAAAAAACCCCCTTTTACCGGGCGCTTTTCTGAACGGCACAAGCCGCTGTGGCTTGCAAAAATATTTTGGCCGACAGATGAGCATCTAGGGTGGCCAGCAAGCTCGGCGCACAAAAATTTGATGTGCTAGAACCATACCAACGGATAAATACGTTGTGCTTGGTGGGAGGATGGATCAGCGTATTTTAATGCCACACTAGGTGAACTCAGGTATATTTTGGCGCCGTGGATTGGACTTGACGTTTACTGTGGAGAGACTATAAAATCTCGTCTCACTGATAGGCATGGTGTACCATCGCCGACGACACTACTATGGAATAGGACTCGCGTGATAAAATTATTACGGAGTCCAGTGTTAAAATTAGGCTAGATCACACAACAACGTCTAGGCCTCCCCTTGGCATCCCTAATTAATATCTATATTAAATCAGGGAATTCATATATATGCACTAATTAGCTAAGAATTGAAGAGTGAAACGGCTATCTCCCATTAAGGTGGCCAATTTTTTAGAACAATCTGCTCACTCTAGTAATCAATGTCCAAAGAGCTAGCAACGGGGCCAAAAAAGCAATCAACAAGGCTCATCGTATTACCTCACTAACAGAAGGGCCCATTACGCTAACCTTAGATGAAACACTTCTATATCATACAGAGTGAAATAAAAAACACTTCTGTCTAACCAGACCGCTGCACTCACCTCACTTTGAAACTGAATCTAGATTTCGCAGCAGTCTCCTCTCCAAAGAAATAGATCTGGGAACACTCCGCTTTATCCACTATTTACCAATCTCATCCCCATATTTTCCCACTTGTGTCAATGCTCAAGATTTTTCAGTTGGCCTTGGCTGGGCCGGTGCCGCCTAATATGCTTAAGGCGTGCCGGCGCCGAAGTCCTCCATCGGCATGCTCGTTCTGCAGGTATGTTCTTCATCCCTTTTATTCTTCATGCTTCATCTTCTTATTTTCTATCTTCTTTAATTGATCTCATCTCTATTTTGGATCCGACCTAGGTTGTCATCAACTTGTGCTGCTCAGATGATGTCGTGCATACCAATCACGATGACATCGCCAACTTGCGCCGATTGGATGATGCCGTGCATATCGGTCACGAGGTAGTCAAATTGTGCCGCTTGGTTGATGCCCCGTAGATCGGTCAAGAGGTGGTTAAGTTGTGCCACTTCGTTGATGCCCTTTAAATCGTTGACTAGGATTTATGAAATGAAATTATGATTTGACTATAACTGACCATGAATTTGTTGCCCCTAATTGTAATTAAGTGTTTAGCATCGCTAGTGGGAACATAATTACGGAAAAATATTTGTGCCACACGTATCCATATCACCGTAGTAAATGTTAGCAATATCCATTCATGCACGCAGGAGTTTGAATTTCAGCGCCACGTATGACATGGTGTGGCGTATCACGATGTGCCGAGTGAAAAGGCGTCAGGTTGCATGTTCCCCGACACAGTTTTTCCTGGTGCCTTTTTCTTGCCATCATAGGACGAGCACGGCAACTACGAGCAGCCTCGGCGTTTAAAGCTTCTGCGGTCCATTGTTTTTTATTGCACATGTGACGAGCTAAGTTTAGAAAACATGTTAACCATTTGATTTAATATGGCAACTAATTTGACTCTGCCTAGTGACCATATAATTATAATCTAGCAACTAGCACTATTATCAAAATATATTAATAAAAGATCTAGTTTCTAATATTTCATCACGTTAAACCCAACCATGAAAAGGATCTAAATTTTTATTCACAGTTTAAGAGATAAAACATTTTATAGTTTGAAAACCAAATAATATCCATGCACGTGGCTGAATGCATGAGTCAATTACTATATTTTAGCCGTGTGGCCAAGAATCCAATCTGAAACCCGTATCCTTGTTAGTATGGTCCTTTCACAATAATGCTGAGAGAGTGGCATACACCACTATAATTGTTTTATAGGTAAAAGATCAATAATGCACATAAAGTATACAGGAAATGGACAAGTAGTGCATCTTTTCGGCACAATCTTACAAAAGAGCTTCGTACTTATAAATATAAGTACAATTTTTTTATTATCATGGAGAGCTTAAGTATGGTAAACATTTGGGTCATTCTACTATGTATACACTTTCTAGTTTTCAACACAAGTTATATATTTCTGTATTTTACTTTCAAACTTGACATGCACGTGCCAACATATATTATATACACACATGATTTATGAAGTATTTTTTTTAAAAAAATGAGTATTTTCTCTAATTTTCTATGGCAGAACAGTGCCCCTCGACATACATAACTAAGCAACTTGTAATTTGAGTAGAAGTCCACCCAGAAAGCTCTCATCTCCACACACGCCTTTTCCAGTACCTAGCGTAAAAATAGACTGACTTCTTCTTTAAGCATGAGCAAAAATAAGCCAATCTTTATTTTTTGAGACTAGCCATTTTTTTAATACCCGCCGTAAAGGCTTCAACATCTATAGCATGACACCACAATCAAAGGCTTCAACATCTGTAGCATGACACCACGACCAAAGACCTTGACATGCATCTATAACATGACACCACTACTGATCAAAGATTTCATACTCCACAACACAACACCTTGCTCCACGAAACGTTGTGTTGCGGAGCTTGACGCCATTGACCAAGACAGTGTTATGCAATGGCATATGAAGCGTTTGGGACCGATGTTATGAAAATGGTTAGTTTTTGGACTATTTTTAAACCAGGGTTATTTTGAGCTGATGTTTTGAAAAAAGATCAGTTTGTCAACGAACTCGTGCTTAGTACACACATGTTACATGTGCTTGTACTCTCTTAGCAGCTCTAGTACACTACGTTCTCTGTTTACAAGTGCTACGTATAATGTGCCGAGAGCGACCAGTTGGTGACTAGTCATCGCCTCATCGGCAGACTTTTCCATGGCACCTCGAGCACGCGTCGGATGAGGACGTTTCACGTGCCATGTGACCACGACTCAGGTTCGTATGTGTAGCTACAGGAGCAGGGTGTCGTATATATGGCGCTCTAGCTAGCTAGTGTTGTGGCTGCAGTGGAGGGGCAAACAAAGATATTTGTTTCATCGACGAGGGCCAGCAGACGAGTGCCCAGGCCAAGATGTACATATAGGAGAAACCTAAGGGACATGGCTTTTCTACTCCCAGGATCATATGCTCCTGCTCCAATAAAAAAATCTGAAAAAATAGTAAGTAAAATAAAAAAAAAACAGAAATTTTTATACAATGAACATGAACATGTTTTCTGATAGCATATCAAAAACCTCCTAGAAGAGATACGTGTACTGATCTGTGCAAAAAAGACAAATCTAATTGTTGCAAACAATAAATCAAAATGCTCCAAAACATCACCAAATTTTGTTATTTTTGCATAGACCACCAAACATGTCATTTCTCAACACAAATTTGCTCACATTTAGAACACATTATAATGCTCGTTGTAAAAAAAATCAATTTTTTTTGAATTTGTTTGTCTTTTTGAAATTCTTTTTCAAAACAGGAGCATATGAGATCGGGTTTAAAAGTGCATTTCTGCTTAGTAAAGAAACTATATAAACATGTTTATTCTTAAATAGGAGCACGAGCACGATATATACTCCCTATATTTTTGGGTTCAAGATGAGCTAAATAACAACATATTACCCCTGTCCATAAAACGATGTTACAAGTTGTCGAAATTTAGATGTATCTAGACACTAAAGAATACTACCATTATCCATAAAAGGATGCTGCAAGTTTGTCTAAATTTAAATATATCTAAACACTCTTTAGTGTATACATACATCTAAATTTAGACAAATATCCGGTATCCTTTTATAGACGGAGGGATTAGATGAAGCGGCTCCGGGCTAAGTGACAAGCAGTCGTGGCCGTGCATGATCAATTGCCAACATAATTTGGGTGGGTCCTGCCAGTCTCCATATCTTCTCCTCATCTCGCCCCCTCATTCACCATTCCAGGATTGGAATCAAACCCGGAAAGAGGAAGAGCGCTGACGTCGGGCGAGGAAGCAACTCAGGGTTAGATGGTGTGGATCGGTCGTTGGCCACACAACTGAGGTTCACGGGACAATGCAACATCGATGACTCTGTCTTGCACCTCGTCCCGGTTGTCATGTGTGAGGATCACCTGTTCGAAAGAGAGAAACATATGGAATTCAAGAAAAAGGAGACATGGTGATGACACCAGGAGGCATGCGTGGGGATGGGCCAGTAGCTGTGATTGATATATTTTGACCTAGCCATGATTGATAGCTTATAACTTTTTCGAAAAGGGGCAGCGCCCAGCCTCTGCATTAATATGATGCACACGGTTTTTTTTCTTTATTTCAAAGTTCAGCATAAGAGTAGCAAAGTATAAGCTTTACATCACGGATCTCAGCTGAATATCCTAGATCTAATTTTCTAATTATTTAGATAATGTGGATTAACCTGGTGTCTCCTATGGTGCATCTAATTAGTAAATTTATATAAATAATAAATAGAAAAAGATTGTGCCATTATGTATTTTTATCATTTGCTGGATTTAGGTTTATGCGGATTTGTGTATCCTAGTTATGCAAAGTCTAAATATAATGCTTGAACTTTTAAATCAAACCTTTTATTCTTAAAAAAACAATATGTCCTTCATAAAAAAACATAATCAAAGGCCCCCAAGAGAAGGCTACATCCATCGTACATGACCTAACGTGACAGCCAGTAGTACACACACGTTATACACGTTCAGATTGACGAACCGGCCGGGCTGTTCCTAGTCAGTCCGTTCGTGGCATACGAGACTGTCTGACGAGATATCACAATTTGCCAGAACGAGAGGCAGCCAGGAACTCGCACATTTCGGCTGACTATTCCATGTACCCTCGACCACACAAGACCCAACTCCTTTCCTCCACCCATTACCAGATCTAGCCACTCGGGCATGTTCAGAACGTACCCTCGAGAGTGACTCTAGCTAGCTAGCAAGTTTTAGCAGGACAAGCCGTGTGCACGATGACGTGATACTCTACGCACACAAGGTTGGACATCTAAGAGCATGTCACCCTCCGTCCCTCAAACCAGCCTTTAAAAAGATCTGAGGCGAATTGGACAAAATTCTACATCTAGCTACGGCCTCTAAATTGATTTTCTATTTGGTGCGGCTCAAAAGCATGTCTAGCGTCCTCAAGTCGTCCCCGACCAACATGGGACGGGCTGGGGCGCCAGGCACGAGCCGCAGCGAAAACCACATAAGATACAAATAGCCGGGTTCCACACGACACTGATCTAGCCCCATTTCAACCGCCACATCGCCTCACCTCCTCCCCGAGGTCGCTCCCACCCCATGAAATCACCACCGCTGCCGCCTGACGCCGGTCATCGACAAGCCGCCTCGCTTACGCATACCGGCCCTCCCATGTCGCATCTTCCCTCGCATTGTCATCTAGACAGAAGGCATGTGGATCTCGTGCGCTTGCCTCGTATGGTGTTTGGCCGTATGCATGTGATGGCTTTTGTTCCTCTCCACCTTTAAGTTCATCGAGGAGGAAGCCAATGCCAACGCCGATGACGAGGAGCACTTCATGATTCTCGCCGCTCTTCTAAAATTAGAAGAGGAATAGAACATCGCTTTGAAACATGGAGGTTCAAAGTGTGTGGGAAAGAAATCGAAGCCAAGGCAGTGAATGGAGGTCTATGTGATGGTCTACACCGACTATTTTGCCGAAGAATCAACATATACCCCAAAGGATTTTCACCGGCGATTTAAGATGAACAAGGACCTTTCATGCTGGTATTGCATATGGTGTGAGAGATTTCGATAACTACTTCATGATGAAGAAAGACGTAGTTGGAATCGTTGGCTTCTCAGAAATGCACTACCACAATGAGGATGCTTGCATACAGAGTTCATGGAGATCTAAAAGATCACACTACAAGCAATGTGCTAACTTGCGACCCTGCATATTGGTCACTAGATGTTCATTGTGTGCCATTTATGACCTTGTTGTGACCAAAATATATTGGTTGCTAGTCGAGAGTCACTAACAATGACGATTCTTCGATAAAGTCGATTAGGGTTTTGACGACTTGGGTTCATGCTTGGAGGCAGTTCACTACGAGAGGATAAGGATCAATGAGTTGAGTTGAAGCTACAAGGAGTTCTATAATCGACGACAGGGTCGGTAACTTGATAGCGAACATCGGCTTTGTCCTGGACAACGACGACACGAGGAAGATGATGACAAAAGATGTGGTTCTAATATTTTCATAGAAAACTCCGTAGCGGGCGTGGACTGAAGCTAAAAAGGTCCAGGTTAGATGTGCTGGGCTGAACTGGGCTGAGTAGGTGGACTAGTTGGCTCGGCTCTTGGTTTTATTAATTTTTCTCTTTTCCTTTTTATATTAGCATTTTTGTTTTTTTGTTTCTAATTAGAATGCTGGCTTGAATTTGGCTCTGGTTTGAAAGGAGTTGAACAATTCAATTATTTGAATTATTCTAAATATGACTAAGAGGTATTTGCATCCCTCAAGAAATAGTTTAGAAATGGGTTTGAGCCATTATTTATTCACATAACAATATGTGGATTTTAAATGATACTCAAATCCTTTGAGTGTATGTTTGGGTCAAAATAATAATTTTGAACTTCTACGTTTCTCTAAATTGAAATATCTTGCTATGATATTTTAAGAGTTTTCTATTCCTTTATTGGGAATAAGGTTTTGACAAATACTTTCCTAATAGGAAATAATTTTAACAGAAATAAAAAAATAGTTGAACCCGTTTAAAATGGAACCCTAGTTCAAAATGAAGATTTTAAACGTTTAAGAAGTTCCAAGACACATTGTATTTCTCTTTCTTTTCATTTGGAAATTTAGGAAGGATTTCTATATTCACTCCTCACTTGAAATATAGCATTGTAAACTAAGGTTTTCAATTTGATAAAATCTCAAATGGTTTCCATTATGTTGGGAAGTACTTTACAATGTCTTGAGTAACTTCAAATCGAGTTAAGGCATTTATAAAGAATTTTAAAAGATAGATGGATTGTAGTTTAAAGGAATCTTGATGTAATTCATTGCTATGATTGCTTCATACGAAAAATTTGTGGTTTGGTCAGGTACGAAAATAAGGGACCTTATTCATTTCCACATTTGACAATATTTAGATTGTTCTTGTCAACTGAAAGATATTGATGCAACCTTTATATGGAAATTTTGTTCCCAAAGAAAATTTGAAATCTATAATTTCCCTAGGTTTTAGATACACTTGAAAGTGTGCAAGTATATAATGATGGCTCGTTTTTACATATGAAGAAATCCCATTTGTCATAGGTTAAGCAATAGACTTAGATATCTTTAGGCTGGCCTCTACCATAAGATTATATTCTAGCTTACTACAATCATCACACAAAAGTGTGGCATTGAACAATTTACTATAGCATGGATTATCACCATAGGATTACTCACAGAATTGCTTTACACAAGTGTGACTTATTGTTTATCTCAACACAATTCTTGTGTTTAGGGTTTTACGTTTATGAAGATAGCTTTGATTGCAATCATATGATCATTCCCTTTATAAACTTGATAAACCAAGTCAATGGCAGTGTATGGAAGCATACATTTGACTTGGGATCTGGATTACTAAGGCATCTATGTGCCCTTGTTAAGAATAGCGTAATTCATCCACTTTCTATCAACATTAAGTAGGAATGATACTCTTTTAAAATAATTGGATACATAAGATGATTTTCTTAATGTATTGATTAACATTGTTGGATTAATGATGATATCATACACGTGGTGCCTCATTGGAGTGTGCACATATGTGTGATATTAAGCATGCTTAAATATTATGGTGTAACTCTTCCCGACAATAGGATTCATGTCTAGCATGATCTACTTGTACTGGCACTTCTACTACCATTTATCCAATGGTTTGGTCTTATTGATCCAATCTATTAATGCTCTAATTAATCTTTATGAGTTTAACTATAGCAACCTTTGAAGATTAGTTGTCCTTCCTCTTGGTGAAGAAAATTTTATTGTTCTTGATCTTCTCCTAGATGCTGCACTTTCTCCTCTCTAGATCTCTCTCTAGCTAACTTCATCTCATGTAGTTTCTAGTTTGTGTGGCTTGGGGGTTGTGAGGCTTGGGGTTGAATGAATAGGCTATTTATAGTACTCTAGGATGCATAGAAAGGTGAAACCTATGTGACGACTCCTCAGTTGCGCATGAGTGACTGAGCTACTTGGTGTCAAGCTTTCCTTGGAATGCATAGTAAGGTGACACATATGTGATGACTTCTCACTTGCATGGGTGACTAAGATACTTTGATGTAACGATCATAGCCATTCCTTGCCCATGAGGCAACTTAGGTGGAATGATCATTATCCCCTTATAACCTATTTTTTGATCATGGAAAGTGGCTTTGTCAATAGGCTTTTTGATGAATTGGATATGTGGGCTAATTTGCATCTTTAAGTTAAAATTTAAATTGCAAACATGAGCTGATCATTTTATGCCTTGTTAATTAAGTGAAAACTCAATTAACAATATGGATGATCAAATAGGATCTAAAGATGTTAGTCCCAATGCTTTTGATTTCATCGAGGCATGATCATTAGAGTTGCAAAACCCTCGCAGTTTATTTTATCCAAGTTGTTTTATCAATTTATCGTAGTGTAAATGGATTCAGTTTTATTGGATTCCATATAATTATTAAGTTATGAGTAGTTTAATAATGTATGGCTATTGTGCATTTAAAACTTGTGGTTTTCCATATTTATGTATAAGGTGTTAACGAGTGGTTATAATTAAGATATATTTTGAATCAAGACTTGATGAACTAGAATAAGTTAAGTTTAGAAATGATCTCATGTTTTGTTGATTGATCATGTTCTTGAGAATTATTCGGAACATGTGTTCATTGATGGCTACATAAGATTAGTTAAGCATCAAGTTATTACTTATTATTTAAGTGTGTGTTGTTTGTTGATTAACATTTAGTTATGAGTATTACTTCTACCCTCTTAATGACAGACTTCTACCAAAGGTTATTTCAAAGTTTTTCACACTCAACTTTATGAGCCACTCATAAGTCATCGTCGGGTAGAACTTCAATCAATTTGACAAGCTCCATAAAACAGTCCCAAAATTTCCTGAATTTTACATGCATAAATGCAATGCACATATTTATTTTCCTATTATTGTAGACTCTAATCCTGGGATGCTACAACTCGTCTTTGAAAATAGTTTTAGCCTTGTAAAGGTTTTGCTTTTCATTCTAAAAGATAAAAGCACTCCCACTCTTGCAGATCTACGAAGATGCAATAAAGACTCTACCAAGGATCGCAATCTCCATGAAAAAGGGTCTCCTCATCTTATGCTTAAGTTTCTCAATGCAATAAAGATGTGTACCAGCTGGTAAAGTAGACCATCCAAGACATATATATTACCAACAAGACTTTAGGAAACTTACTGTGAAAAAAGATACGATCTCTAGTTTCCTCGACTGAATCAATTCACATAATTGATTCATCTTATCCTAACTAACATACGAATAACGTATCTCTCGGAGCACTTCTTCACATCTTTAAGATAGCGAACTCTTAATCACATGTTTTATAATTAAATTTCGGTTACCAGATAAGTGTAGTGTTTAGAAACACTGTAAATAGATAGCATATTTGTACGATAGCACTTCCCATTTCATTTTCACAACACATGGAGGGTTAACACAAAGTTATCTTCTCAACCACCAACATAAAAATATTTTAGTGGCTAATGTTTTATTTGGATTTTCTCTGAATGTAGCTTTCAGAAGAAATCTAACAAAACACAAATAGACAAGATGGTTACACTTGGTCACCCATTTATATAGATATAAACCCGACTCAAGAAAAGGATGTCTTTAATTGGAACTTGACCACATCGAGGTGTTTATGGTGAAATCTATGTATCTTGATATTTTGAACGGGCACACGGTTTGATTGAGGAAATAGATATAGAAGATTGAACTTCTACTTATGATAAGAATCTTTATGTGATTCTTGCATGGAAAAGTTATCCTAACAAAGGATAATCCGATTAAAAGGAATTGGGAAGGTAATGGTAAGTAGTATTTTTGTGACAAAGATGAAACAAGCCAACATTTTGTTATTAAGTGCCCTATTGCAAAAAAATATTTTGTGTATTCTCCATATGGCCTTCGGAATATTTTCACAAAATAATATTGCAAGTCTATTTGGAAATTGGTCGAATGGACTAAAAAAATGTGAAGAGTCATATTAGAGTTGGCATTTGTGCTCTTTTATGGGCAATATGACATGTTTCTAATGACATTATCTTTAATAGATCATATTGTACTTTTTTTACATGTTATCCCTCTTGCTATTCACTGGACCCATACATGGTTGTGTCTTCAACCGGAGGAGCAGCGCCATAACATGAATTTTGGGTGCAACCGATCGAAAATGGTTGCACATGATCGATTTGTTCAACCGATGTGGCTGGCAGCTTGATCACCTAGAAACATGTTGATCCATTGGTGCCCCTTTCTTTTAACTCTTTATAGGTGGTTGATCCACGTATCAACATTATATAACCCTTGAGATTTAATATGCTATATTTTTGTTACTTTAAAACTGCTTTTAAATAAATTTATACATGTTACGCACCTCTTCGATGCAGAGACCAGGGCTACATCCCCAATTGGAAAAATTATTCCCAACCCCCACGGCATATGCATGTCCTCGAGATCACTAATACACTACGTGCACACATTTTTGAATTGTCTGTACGGCCACATGCCATAACATGGCTTAATCACATGTTTTCTAATTGAACTTCCGGCAGGACATCTTTTGAACGGGTGCACAATATGTTTGAGGAAATACATATAGAAGATTAAAGTTCTACGCAAGATAAGAATCTTTATTTGATTCCAATTCTAGCATAGGAAAGTTATTCTAACGAAGGATAACCTGATTACAAGGAATTAGCAAGGTAATACTTAGTGTGTTTTTGTGAGAAAGATGAAACAATCCAACATTTGTTTATGGAGTGCCCTATTGCAAAAAATATTTAGCGTATTGTCCATATGGCCTTTGGAGTATCTTCACCAAATAATATTACTAATCTATTTGCCATTTGGTTGAATGGACTAAACAAAAGTGTTAAGAGTCATATTAGAGTTGGCATTTGTGCTCTTTTACGTGAAATATGACATGTTTCTAATGACATTATCTTTCATAAATTATGTTGTGCTTTATTTTTGCATGATATCCCACTTACCACTCATTGGACCCGTACATACGTGGTTGTGTCCTTAGGCGGAGGAGCAGTGCCCGAATATGGATTTGGGTGCAACCGATTGAAAATGGTTGCACAAGATTTCAGCCGATGTGTCTGGAAGCTTGTTCAATGAGAAGCATGTTGACCCACTGGAAGCTTGTTCAATGAGAAGCTTTGTTCAATATGTTGTGTATATAAGTGTAGTGTTTAGAAACACTGTAAATAGATAGCATATTTGTACGATAGCACTTCCATTTTCATTTTCACAACACATGGAGGGTTAACACAAAGTTATCTTCTCAACCACCAACATAAAAATATTTTAGTGGCTAATGTTTTATTTGGATTTTCTCTGAATGTAGCTTTCAGAAGAAATCTAACAAAACACAAATAGACAAGATGGTTACACTTGGTCACCCATTTATATAGATATAAACCCGACTCAAGAAAAGGATGTCTTTAATTGGAACTTGACCACATCGGGGTGTTTATTATGAAATCTATGTATCTTGATATTTTGAACGGGCACACGGTTTGATTGAGGAAATACATATAGAAGATTGATCTTATACTTATGATAAGAATATTTATGTGATTCTTGCATAGAAAAGTTATCCTAACAAAGGATAATCCGATTAAAAGGAATTGGGAAGGTAATGGTAAGTATTATTTTTGTGACAAAGATTAAACAAGCCAAAATTTTGTTATTAAGTACCCTATTGCAAAAAATATTTTGTGTATTCTCCATATGGCCTTTGGAATATTGTCAAAAAATAATATTGCAAATCTATTTGGAAATTGGTCGAATGAACTAAACAAAAATGTGAAGAGTCATATTAGAGTTGGCATTTGTGCTCTTTTATGGGCAATATGACATGTTTCTAATGACATTATCTTTAACATATCATATTGTACTTTTTTTACATGTTATCCCTCTTGCTATTCACTGGACCCATACATGGTTGTGTCTTCAACCGGAGGAGCAGCGCCATAACATGAATTTTGGGTGCAACAAATCGAAAATGGTTGCACATGATCGATTTGTTCAACCGATGTGGCTGGCAGCTTGATCACCTAGAAACGTGTTGATCCACTGGTGCCCCTTTCTTTTAACTCTTTATAGGTGGTTGATCCACGTATCAACATTATATAACCGTTGATATTTAATATGTTATATTTTTGTTACTTTAAAACTACTTTTAAATAAATTTATATATGTTACGCACCTCTTCGATGCAGAGACCAGGGCTACATCCCCATTTGGAAAAATTCTTCTCAACCCCCACGGCATATGCATGTCCTCGAGATCACTAAAACACGCTACAACCATACGTGCACACATTTTGTGAATTGTCTGGACGGCCACATGCCATAACGTGGCTTAATCACATGTTTTCTAATTGAACTTCCGGCAGGACATCTTTTGTACGGGTGCACAATATGTTTGAGGAAATACATATAGAAGATTAAAGCTCTACGCAAGATAAGAATCTTTATTTGATTCCAATTCTAGCATAGGAAAGATATTCTAACGAAGGATAACCTGATTACAAGGAATTAGCAAGGTAATACTTAGTGTGTTTTTGCGAGAAAGATGAAACAATCCAACATTTGTTTATGGAGTGCCCTATTGCAAAAATTATTTAGCGTATTGTCCATATGGCCTTTGGAGTATCTTCACCAAATAATATTACTAATCTATTTGCCATTTGGTTGAATGGACTAAACAAAAGTGTTAAGAGTCAGATTAGAGTTGACATTTGTGCTCTTTTATGTGAAATATGACATGTTTCTAATGACATTATCTTTCATAAATTATGTTGTGCTTCCTTTTTGCATGATATCCCACTTACTACTCATTGGACCCGTACATACGTGGTTGTGTCCTTAGGCGGAGGAGCAGTGCCCGAATATGGATTTGGGTGCAACCAATTGAAAATGGTTGCACAAGATTTCAGCCGATGTGTCTGGAAGCTTGTTCAATGAGAAGCATGTTGACCCACTGGCATCCTTTTCTTTAACTATTTATAGGTTGTTGATCCACGTATTAACCTTTATAATCCTTGAGTTTTAATAAGCTATATTTTTATCACTTTCGGACTACTTTTAAATAAATTTAGCACATGTTGTATGCATCTCTTTGATGCAGAGATGTGGGATACAACCCCATTTTGAATTTTTTTTATTCCCAACCACTACGGGAACGCGCCGCTGTGCTGACGGCCAGATTCTGTGCCGACGGCGAAACATCGGGGCCGTCGGCACAGGACCCGTTCCGGCCAGGTCAGCAGGCAAGCCGTCGGCATAGAAAAACCGTCAGCACATGAAGGTCTGTACCGACGGCAACCGTCGGCATAGTTTTGGCCGTCGGCATAGCCTCTCTGCCGTGACGGCGAGGTAACGACGTTAGGCCTGTGCCGACAGCTTTGCCATCGGCACAACTATTTTCCATTTTACCACATTAATCTTCAAAAAATCATACTAAATCATTATAATTCTGAAAAATACAAATAATATCAAAATTTTCAGAAAACAAAATTCTATCTTGAAAAAATATCAAACTTGAAATATTGCGAATATCCTAAAAAACCTTCTCAAAAATGAGCTATCTTGTATGATGTTTTATGGCTTTCATGCCGAACAACCAATGTTATGGCTAGAATTGTCACATAGTTTGTGATAATGTGCCCATATTGTACAAACATGTGCATCTTGGAAAGTCTTACGATGTTGTAGGAGGAAGTTTTCCTTTTCATCGCACAAAAAAATAATTTTCCATTTTGGAGTGCCAAAAACGGGATGTTTTCTGAAGCAACCACCAAATTAAAGTTTCACATTGGTACCAACACATTTTTAAAAAATAGCAGACCACCTAAGAAGGAAAATTTCTCAACCGGTGTATCTAGAACCTTTTCGTCCACCTCTCATGAAAAAGACAAATTCATGCCGAATCAGTAGGCGGCCGACCAGATTTGAACTACAGGTACATGATATAATGCTCAAGATTTTTTGTAAAAATTATTTTTAGGTTCACAACATGCTATTTCATCAGAGATTCAGTGCAAGTTTAGCGAGCCTCAGCTCCGGGCAAAGGATCTTCATGCCTGCCGTTTTGAATATAATTTGGAACGGGCATAATAAATTCAAAAACGATCCAAACCATGTGAAACCTTCGCGTGGTGTCATATTATATGGCATAATTGCAAGGAAAAATATTAAAGTTGGAAAATTACAAACATCACAAAAAATCCTTCACAAAATGAACTATCACGTTCGAGGTTTCATGACATTTAGGTCAAACGACCAATGTTATGGATATAATCGCGACATAGTTTGTGATAATGTACCCATATTATGCACACATGTGCATCTTAGGATGTCTTACGATGTTGTAGGAGGAAATTTTACTTTTCATCGTGCAAAAAAAGGCATTTTCCATTTTTAAGGTGCCGAAAAAGGGATGTTTTGTGAAGCAACCACCAAATTAAAATTTCACATTGGTATCAACATATTTTTAAAAATACTAGACCAACTAAGATGGAAAATTTTCCAACTGGTGTATCTGAAACTTTTCCGTCCACCCCTCATGAGAAAAGACAAATCCTGCCGAATCGGTACGAGGCTGGCCATATTTGAACTACAGGTACATGATCTAATGCTCATGAATTTTTGGAAAAATCATTTTTAGGTTCAAAATATGTTATAGATGTCATATTTGGATTCCTTTCATTTTCTAATCGATTTAGACATATTATTTGTAAAATTCTGATTTACGGATTTAAAGATATTAATTATTCCATATTAAATAGAAAAGGAAATAAAATAAAATCATATTATTATCCATTTGAATTCAAGATTAATATACTTATTCTTGTAGTTTATGTAGGTAATTGTTTGGAATTTAAAAAAAATAAAGATGTGCAATAACAAGGAATAGGGGTTAATAGTATTGATATGGTATTATTATCAACAAGGTGTCATTTCTTTCATGGAGGCTAGTCTAAATGGAACCGAGAGGTTAAGTATGCTAAGGGTGGAGTAGTGTGAGGATGAGTGACTGACCGGGAAGTTTGACCACGAGTGGAATTTGACTTAATATTAAGTTAGTTAGAGTTTAAATGGTGCATGTGAGAGATTAATAAAATTGGGATAAAAAAATTGATTTCTTTTTTTGAAAAAATTTGAGCCAGAATTACCAAACGGCCGTTATTTCTATGCCGACGGCCAGTCTGTGCCGAGGCGTTATTGTGGCGACGGATGCCGTCGGCACAAGCCTGTGCCGACGGCAACGCAAGCTGTGCCGACGGCCACTGGTTCCCGTAGTGAACCCCACGGCATATGGATATCCTCGAGATCACTAATTAATACACGCTACAACCATACGAGCACACATTTTGTGTATTTTCCGTACGGCCACATGCCATAACGTGGCTTAATCACATGTTTTCTAATTGAACTTCGGGCACCACATAAGTGTAGTGTTTAGAAACAATGCAAGTAGATAACATATTTGTGCGATACCGCTTCCATTGTCATTTTGAAATGCCAATGGAGGGTTAGCTGAAAGTTATCTTCTCAACCCCCACCGCGTATGCATGTCCTCGAGATCACTAGTACAAGATACAACCATTTCTGCACATTTTGTGGATTTTCCACGCGGCTACATGTATCACCTGTAGCATTCCGTGGCGTACCTTGCGTTTTCTCCCCGTTCACATGCGCACTACTAAAACACTAGCTACCTCACGTGTACTTAAGCAGTCCAGCACTCCTCTCCCTATAAATTAGAAGGACATCGGAGCATACATACACACACCATATCATCCATCCCAAGAGCTCGAGAGACCTAGCAGAGTAGCAGCTATACTTCTTCACCATTGCAGGCTAGGCGGAGGGAATTAATCAGCCGAGCTAGCTCAACAATAGACATAGCATAATAAAGCACTGATGGCTGCAGCGCGTTTCTTCTCCTCATCCGTCGGGCAGCTGCTCCATTCGGCTTCACCGGTAGCTGGAAATGGAGGCTGCAACCGTGGCTTCTTCCGGCCTTCATCGGTGATATGTCCTGGGCGGGAGCCAGCGTCCCATGAGCTGTACAATGATTTTGACTTCCAGGTATACATATCACTCTCATACATACGTTGCAATAACAAACATACGCATACTTATTAAGACATCGTCTTTAATTGTGTCTATTCTTAGAGAAATACACTACACTTCTCTATCTTCCGTTTGATTTTCTGAGAGAAACTTCTCCTCTGTGCCACCAGGAGGGCCTAACGAGTGTGCAAGCACTATTGCGTCAACACCCCAAGAGCAGCCGTGGCATGATGACAACTGTTGATCACCTCAAACGTCTCTGCATCGACCACTATTTCCAAGATGAGATCGACAACGTCGTGGACTCATGTGCGAATCTGCTCCATAGTGATGATCTGCTCGATGCAACCCTTTCCATGAGGCTCATGAGAGAAGCTGGATACTGTGTTTCAGCAGGTCAGTAAAATACAAGTTCCACATGTTGAGTGAGACAGGCGCACCAGTTTAGGAAACATCTCTCTTTAATGAATTTTTCCTTTTATACTATATTACCGGCCTAAAATCCCTTCTCCCCGACACAACAGATGAGATTCTTCAGAAGTTCACAAACGGTAATGGCGATTTCAACCTAGCTAATAGTAAAGACATCAGAGGCTTGCTAAGCTTGCAAGATATGTCACACCTCAACATAGGAGAGGCTTTACTATACAAGGCAAAAGATTTCTCTAGCAGGCACCTTAGTGTTGCAGCTAAGTATTTGGAGCCAAATCATGCAACTTATGTGAAACAATCACTCGATCACCCCTACCATGTGAGCCTGATGCAGTACAAGGCCAGGCACCACCTGAGCTACCTACAGAGCTTGCCCACTAGGAACATTGCAATGGAGAAACTGACACTTGCAGAGTTCGAAATTAACAAGTTACAACATCAGAGGGAGATGCAAGAGGTTAAGAGGTACACTTTTAATAAATAACACTCGAGAGATTCGTGATTAATTTTGTGGAGATGGGAGAAACTATTCATTCTATGGTTAAGAAAAATGTAAATCATCTTGAAAGTTTTACCAAATTTAGAATTCCAGTTGCTAATTAAATTATTTTTTGCTTATATATCCGTACAATTGAAAGAGGGGTGATTTTAACTATGGAAACTGAATTTTAATACAGATGGTGGATGAAGTTAGGATTGGCTCAAGAAATACCAGCTGCAAGGGACCAAGTTCTGAAATGGTACATGTGGCCGATGACTGTCCTAGAGGGTTTCTCCTTTTCTAGATACCGGATTGAGATCACAAAGATCATTTCACTCATCTACATTGTGGATGACATCTTTGATATTGTTGCCACCCAAGAGGAGCTGGCCCTCTTTAATGAGGCGATCAAAAGGTGAGCATGGATGTTCCCATGATAAAAAAGGTTCACGTACATAGTATCGCGAAAAAAATTAGTAAATCCTCAAAATATTCAGAGGAAAATTTAAAGTTGTATAACTTTGACTTGCAATTCACGAAAATATATTAATATTGTATAAATGGAAATAATACCATAATTGTTTATGAAAAATAGTTTCATGTTATCATAGTTTTATCAGTATGTAGTAATTGTATATTTGTACAAATAATATGGATCAACATTTCAAGTTGGTGATTACCTATGCTCAAAGGGGTCTTTATTTGTTAATAAAATAAAGGATTCATGCATTAGGCAAGACCTTGCAGTTCTTACATAAATATTTGTTGGTGCGGTTAAAGTTTCACACTAAAATGCACATTCTTACAGGTGGGATCTTGTAGTAGCTGATTCACTCCCGAGCTACATGACATCATGCTACAAGGCTCTATACACCATCACAAATGATATTGCAGATATGTCCAGAAGAGAGCATGGATCAAACCCTATCAATCATCTGAAGAAAGGAGTATGTCTCCTTGAAAAGCTCTTCAGTTTTCTGAATTTATTTTTCTGAACAAGTTACTACAGTAATAGTATGTCACAACATACATTCCTATTGCTAACTGTATTAACAAAATAGGAAATAAAATCACATTACATGCAACTCACGGCTTGCCTTCTTTTCGTTGCAGTGGGCAACATTGTTTGATGGATTTATGATCGAGGGGAAATGGCTCTCTGGTAATCAGGTCCCCACACGGGAGGACTACCTGACTAATGGCGTTGTCACCTCAGGAGTGCCACTTGTATTCCTCCACCTTTTCTTCATGCTAGGACATGATTTAACTGAGGCCGACAGCAACTACATCCCTCCAGTCATATCTTGCCCTGCAAAGATCATGAGGCTCCGTGATGACATGGGCAGCGCTATGGTCAGAATATATCGAAAATCTCAATATGTGTAGTAGCGTAGGAATGCGCATATGCACGCACATGAGCCTGTTACCACGACCATAGATGATTCTGTAGGATACAAACTATTTAGATATTTTATATAAATTAATTAAACCCATATCTTTGTAGTTGCATATTCACGATGTTGTTGACAAGATGCTCATATATTATCTTGCCATGATCTCGTGCAGGATGAAGCGCAAGAAGGACTCGATGGATCATACAAAGAGTTGTACCTAAGGGAGAACCCTCATGGTGATGCGGATGAGCACATGCTAGAGATGATCCAGGGTGAGTGGGAAGAGCTCAATAGGGAGTGCTTCTCCAGGACGAAATCATCATTGTCGCCTAGCTTTGTTGGTGCGTCGCTCAACTTTGCGAGGATGGTCGAGGTCATGTATGGCTACAACAACGAACAGAGGCTCCCGGCCCTCGAGGATTACACTAGGATGCTCCTCCTTTGAATCATGCATGGCATGGACCGCAGTACACTCACACTGCAAGAGTCCAGTAAATATAGTGTATTCTTGATATAGTAGTTGTGTTGGTAGTTGCAGAGCTTAGTGTATGCCAAAACCTTCTTTATGCCCCCTCTCTCCCAGTACATAGGAAATGTTCTGATTAGCCATTATTGCATGATCCATATTATCAATGAAGGTGTCCTTGTAGAGGTGCTGAAGGTGCCCACGTTGCTTCTACGCCTTTCGTCCAAAGGAGAAACGATCCAGGAAGGTCCGGCAGAGACGGCGACTGCAAGGATCTTGTTGTCTACCCACAAATAAAAGGATCTTGTTGTCGCACACATGTAATCTTTGGTATTAATTTGCAGGGTGATTGCTGTTTTTCCCTATAACGGTTTGTGTATTGCCTTTCTATATTTTCAAAAAATAGGCCTTCCTCACTAGCAGTGTTTAATCGTCTTAATTTCTTCTCAGTTGTTTTTTTTTTCATTTTTCCCAAGAGACTGTAATAAGCTAGCTCTTGCTCTAGCAGCACGCCAGCACATGGTGCTCACATTAGTCCCTATTCGTAAAGCGATCAGGCCTGTTTCTCCTTAAGCCTTCGAACGAAAGCCCTGTTTTCTACTAGTGGAGGGAGTCGCTCCCCAATTTGGATTGTGTCCCGGTGACCAGCACTTCGCGTGTGTTGTTCTCTCTTGTGTTTGCTTCCTCTAGCTCTTGGATGTAAAGAACCTGCTGCTAACTTGAAATAAAAAGTTTACTTCAGGTGGGGTGTTTAGCCCCACCGTTGATCTGTCAAAAATAAAAAGGGATCGAGTGTTCCAGTTAACAAAAAAAAGAAAGGGACCGGCAGGTCACTCGGTGTCGCTAAAGTTAACTTGGATGGATCCACGCCTTCACCGCAGTCAGTCTCCAGGATGTTTGGCCAGTGGACGAACTGACGAATAGCACCGTGAACCTCAAGCTACCAGACATGAATATATCTGAGTCTTCTGAGATGGTGACTCCAGTTGACGACAAATCATACTTTTCACAGATATATCTCAGGCTCAAAGAGGCGGGAGCTCAAAGTGAGAAAGCTGCCTAGTCAAGCTAAACCGTGCATATTTTCACAAGTGTGAGGAAGAAATTGCAGAAGATATATAGAGAAAGAAAAAAGATGTGACCTGGCATCAAAGGAAGAAGATCAATATAAGTGTAGAATGAGATGCAATGCTCGATGTATTGATCGGATGCATATGGCGGTACATATATAGGCCACGTCCTCGACTATACAAGGAAGGAGGCGGGCCCAATAGGAAATACAAAGATATGTATCGCTATACAATAACTACAGAGGATACACATCCGGATATACAAGATATGTATCTCAACAGAGGATACACATCCGGATATACAAGATATGTATCTCAACACCCCCCGCAGTCGAAGCGTCGCCTGGTCGAACGCATAGACTGGACCGGAACTCCTCAAAAGATGCCGTGGGAAGACCCTTGGTCATGATATCCGCAAATTGTTGGGAGGTGGGCACATGAAGTACTCGAATGTGCCCAAGAGCCACCTGTTCCCGAACAAAGTGGATGTCCAGCTCAATATGCTTGATGCGGCGATGGTGGACCGGGTTGGCGGAGAGGTAGACGGCGGAGACGTTGTCGCAGTAGACCACAGTGGCTTTGGCGACAGGACATGAGAGATCAACGAGCAGTTGCCGCAGCCAGGAGACCTCGGCAACCGCGTTAGCAACAGCCCGGTACTCTGCTTCGGCGCTGGAGCGAGATACCGTGGGCTGTCGCTTAGACGACCAGGAGATGAGCGAAGGGCTGAAGTAGACGCAGTAGCCAGATGTGGAGCGACGCGTGTCGGGGCAGCCGGCCCAATCGGCGTCCGAGTAGGCGACGATGTCCGTGGCGGTGGAGGCGTGGAGCGAGAGACCGAAGTCCATGGTACCAGGAATGTACCGGAGAATCCGCTTGACTGCAGCCCAATGAGGATCCCGCGGAGCGTGCATGTGAAGGCACACCTGCTGAACAGCATACTGCAACTCGGGGCGGGTCAAGGTGAGGTACTGCAGGGCACCGACGATGGAGCGGTAAGAGGACGCGTCCGTGGCCAAGGAACCGTCTGTGGCGGAGAGCTTGGACTTCGTGTCGACTGGTGTGGCCGCGGGTTTGCAATTAAGCATACCTGCGCGGTCCAGGAGCTCATGGGCGTACTTGCGCTGATGAAGGAAGAAGCCTTCGGTGCGACGCACGACCTCGATGCCGAGGAAGTAGTGGAGAGGCCCCAAGTCCTTGAGGGCAAACTCGGCGCGAAGACGGGCGGTGAGCTGACGCAGTAGGTCCGTGGAGCTGGCCGTTAAGATGATGTCGTCGATGTAGAGCAGCAGATACGCGGTGGTGTTGCCGTTGTTGTACACGAACAGCGATGCATCGGAGCGGGTGGAGCGGAAGCCGAGTTGGTGAAGAAACGCTGCCATGCGCTGGTACCAGGCGCGTGGTGCCTGCTTGAGCCCGTATAACGAGCGCGAGAGCAGGCACACATGGTCGGGGTGGGCGCTGTCGACGAACCCAGTGGGCTGCTGGCAGAAGACCTGCTCCTCGAGATGGCCGTGAAGAAAGGCGTTGGAGACGTCCATCTGATGCACGGGCCATGCGCGGGAGACCGTGAGCTGAAGAACGGTGCGGATCGTCCCGGGCTTGACAACCGGGGTGAAGGTGTCGGTGAAGTCGACGCCGGCGCGCTGACGAAAGCCGCGAACCACCCATCGCGCCTTGTGACGGTCAAGGGTACCATCCGGATGGAACTTGTGCTTGAAGACCCACTTCCCGGTGATGATGTTGGCGTGAGGTGGGCGGGGAACAAGCGTCCATGTTTGGTTCCGCTGCAGGGCGTCGAACTCGTCATGCATGGCCGCAAACCACTGCGGGTCGCGGAGAGCAGCCCGGGCAGAGGCGGGCAGGGGCGACGGTAGGGCTGGTGAAGGCGCAGAAGTCGACGCGGTGCAGACGTACTCGTCCGAGGGGTACCGCGTGCTCGGGACGCGAATACCCGCACGAGCGCGCGTGAGGGGGGCCGTCGCCGGTGCGGGAGGAGGCAGAGGCGGGGCCGGAGGCGAGGCATCGCCCGAGCTGGGGCTCGAGGGCGATGCGGTGGAGGACGCAGCGCTGCCCGAGGATGACACGGCGGTGCCCGAGGTAGTGCTCGAGGGCGACGCGGGCGGTGTCTGGGGCGAGGCGGTGGCGCCCGAGGCGGGGCTCGAGGGCGCCACGTGTGAGCCCGAGGCATAGCTCGAGGGCGTCACGGGAGGCGTCGTAGCTGTGGTAGAGGGAGCGCGTGGGGGCGCTGCTGAGGCAGGGGCCTCCACCAAGGTAGGGCCGCGACGCCGCGGACTGTCAGTCGTGGGAGAAGGGTCCTCACATGTTCCTGTGCAAAGGGAAAACAGTGCTCATCAAAGTAAACGTGCCGAGACGTGATGACGCGGTGAGAGACCGGATCATAGCAACGGTAGCCTTTGGTGTTAGCCGGGTAACCGAGAAATACACACGGAATGGAGCGAGGTGCGAGTTTATGAGGGGTGGTGGCAGCGGTGCTAGGGAAACAGCGACAACCGAAAATATGGAGACCGTCGTATGAGGGAGGTGAACCGAACAGAAGGTTATGTGGTGTGTAATTCCAGCGAGGGCGACACGGGTGTAGGTTGACTAGGAGGGTGGCGGTGGAGAGGACGTCCGGCCAGAACTGGGGGGGCATGTGAGCGTGGAACAGGAGAGTACGAACACAGTCATTAAGGGTGCGTAGGACGCGCTCGGCGCGGCCGTTCTGCTGGGAGGTGTATGGGCAAGTGATGCACGTAAATGTACACGTCCGTTGGGAACCCCAAGAGGAAGGTGTGATGTGCACAGCAGCAAGTTTTCCCTCAGTAAGAAACCAAGGTTATCGAACCAGTAGGAGGCAAGAAGCACGTGAAGGTTGTTGGTGGAGGAATGTAGTGCGGCGCAACACCAGTGAAACCGGCGCCAACGTGGAACCTGCACAACATAATCAAAGTACTTTGCCCCAACGTAACAGTGAGGTTGTCAATCTCATCGGCTCTTGCTGAAAACAAAGGATTAAGCGTATCGAGTGAAAGATGGTGTTTGTTTGCAAAGAACAGTAAAAACAGTAGAATGTATTCAGATGTAAAAGAATGGACCGGGGTCCACAGTTCACTAGAGGTGTCTCTCCAATAAGATAACTAACATGCTGGGTGAACAAATTACAGGTGGGCAATTGACAAATAAAGATTCAATACATATCAATGATGATTACTATGTGATTTAATCAGGGCATTACGACAAAGTACATAGACCGTTATCCAGCATGCATCTATGCCTAAATAATCCACCTTCAGGTTATCATCCGAACCCCTTCCAGTATTAAGTTGTAAACAACAGATAATTGCATTAAGTATGACGCGTAATGTAATCAACACAAATATCCTTAGACAAAGCATTGATGTTTTATCCCTAGTAGCAACAAGACATCCACAACCTTAGAACCTACTCGTCACGATCCCGGATTCAATGGAGGCATGAACCCACTATCGAGCATAATTACTCCCTCTTGGAGTTACAAGTATCAACTTGGCCAGAGCCTCTACTAGCAACGGAGAGCATGCAAGAACATAAACAACACATATATGATAGATTGATAATCAACTTAACATAATATTCTATATTCATCGGATCCCGCCAAACACACATGTAGCATTACAAATAGATGATCTTGATCATGTTAGGCAGCTCACAAGATCTAAACAATGATAGCACAAGCGGAGAAGACAACCATCTAGCTACTGCTATGGACCCATAGTCCAAGGATGAACTACTCACGCATCAATCCGGAGGCGGGCATGATGATGTAGAGCCCCTCCGGTGATGATTCCCCTCTCCGGCAGGGTGCCGGAGGCGATCTCATGAATCCCCCGAGATGGGATTCACGACGGCGGCGTCTCTGGAAGATTTTCTGTATCGTGGCTCTCGGTACAGGGGGTTTCGCGACGAAGGCTATTTGTAGGCGGAAGGGTAGGTCAAGTGGCGGCACGAGGGCCCCACACACCAGGGCCGCGCGGCTAGGGCCCAGGCCGCGCCGCCCTGTTGTGTCGGCGCCTCGTGGCCCCACTTCGTACCTCCCTCGGTCTTTTGGAAGTTTCGTGTAAAAATAGGCCCCTGGGCGTTGATTTCGTCCAATTCCGAGAATATTTCCTTACTAGGATTTCTAAAACCAAAAACAGCAGAAAAACAGCAACTGGCGCTTCGGCATCTTGTTAATAGGTTAGTGCCGGAAAATGTATAATAATGCTGTAAAGTATGTATAAAACATTCAAGTATTGTAATAAAAGTAGCATGGAACATAAGAAATTATAGATACGTTTGAGACGTATCAGCAAGTTAGGCGGAATATAGTGCCGTGGGTGGAGAGGAGGGTGCGGATGGTGGTGTTGTCGAACTCCTTGCCGTTGTCAGTTTGGAGAGCGAGAATGGGGCGACCGAATTGCGTAGACACATAAGAATAAAAGGCGGTGAGTGTGGAGGCGACGTCAGATTTCTTACGAAGAGGAAAAGTCCAGATATAATGAGAAAAATCATCAAGAATAACGAGATAATAAAAAAACCCAGAATGACTTGGTAGAGGGGACGTCCATACATCACTATGAAGTAATTGAAAAGAAAAAAAAATGCAACTGTGGATGAAGTACTAAAAGGAAGCCGAACATGTTTGCCTAGTCGGCATGCATCACAGGAGTGAGCCGCCAGTTTATTACATGAAAAAGAAAAGCCTCTCATGATGTGGCGGAGCGAGGTGGAGCTGGGATGGCCAAGGCGAGCGTGCCAAAGGTCGACGCCGGCGGAGAGCGCCCGAGGTGCAGCGTGAGTGGAGGAGGACGGCTGAACGGGGTAGAGGTCGCCGGGACTCTCACAGCGGTGCAAAACCATCCGGGTACGGGCGTCCTTTACAGAAAAACCAAACGCGTCAAATTCCACAGTTACAGAGTTATCACGAGAAAGAGTTTTGACGGAAACTAAATTCTGAACAAGATGTGGCGAAATTAAGAGACAATGGTGTGGAATTAGAAGGAAAAGGAGTGGAACCAATATGGGAGATGGGAAGACCAGCACCGTTACCGACGATGATGCGAGAGGAAGTGGATGTCGGAGATGAAGTGGAAAGGTTACCCGGGTGAGCAGCCATGTGTGCGGAGGCTCCGGTGTCCATGAACCAGTCGCCACCGCCAGAGTAAGCGCCCGGCGAGGGGGCGTGCTGAAGGGCGGTGTACAGCGCGGGGTCCCAGTGGGGCGGCGGTGCCTGCGGCATCATGCCGCCATAGACGGGAGCGTAGGGCAGGCCGGCGGGAGCCTGCGGTGTCACGGCGATGAAGGCCTGGTGCGTCTGCGGACCGGGGCCGACGGTGCCGGGGACGGCGGGGCGCGGAACGGGCATGGTGTAGGCGTGCACGACCCCCGTCCAGGGGTTGTGTCCGCCCGCCCATGGCGGAGTGGGGTGGGAGTACCCGGGGCGCCGACCGACGATGCCGGGGCCGCCGTTGTTGCCACCACGGCCACGGCGACGACCACGGCCACCGCCCCCTCCTCCTTGGTGTTGGTGCGGCTGAGGCGCATGGTGTGGAGGGGCGGGGGGTGGGCGCTGGTGGAGCTCCTCCGCCATGAGGAAGAACGCTGTTGCCGCTGGCCCATAGAGCGGTGTGAACCGCCCGGGTGCGCACACCCTTCAGCCGGCGCTCCTCCAGCCAGAGGTAGTCGACCGCTCGCTCGAACGTCAGGTTGGACATGAGGGTGAGGTTGGAGGCGGCGTTGCCGAGATCCTCGCTGAGGCCGGCGGTGAGGGTGGAGAGGAGGAGCTCGTCGCCAATCCGGAACCCAAGGTCCTGGAGCTCGTCGGAGATAGCCTTGAGGCGCAGGCAGTAGGCGTCCAAGGTTTGATCGCCCTGGGGTGTGCCGAAGAATTCTCGCTGCAAAAAGACAACACGTTGGAGCTTGTTATTGGTGAAGAGGCCGTTGATCTTTCCCCACACCGTGCGGGCATCATCGCCTTCCCGAACGACGGTCTGGAAGATGTCCGGCGAGACGGTGAGGAAGAGCCAGCGGATGATGGTGGCGTCGATGGCCAGCCAGTCGGAGTCGCGGGCGAGGAGGTCGGCGCGGTGCTGTCGATGTGATCGCGCATGTTGTACTCGCGGAAGAGGAGGTAGAAGTACGTCTTCCAGGCGAGGTAGTTGGCGGCGTTGGTGGACAGCTTGACGGGGACATGGTCGTTGATGGCGACGGCGCGGAGCTGGCTGGGGTCGGGGATGGAGGAGTCGGCGAAGGGGTTGGAGCTAGGGGTGGACATGGTGGGGAAGGGGAGGCGGCGCGCGGCTGGAGAGGGAGGAGAGGCGGCGCGGCTAGGGTTTAGGGGTGGGGAGGAGGGGGGGGGGGCGGCGCACGGGGAAGAGAGGCGGCGTGCGGGTAGGATTTAGGATCTAGGAGGTGTCTGATACCATGTAGAATGAGATGCAATGCTCGATGTATTGATCGGATGCATATGGCGGTACATATATAGGCCACGTCCTCGACTATACAAGGAAGGAGGCGGGTCCAATAGGAAATACAAAGATATGTATCGCTATACAATAACTACAGAGGATACACATCCGGATATACAAGATATGTATCTCAACAGAGGATACACATCCGGATATACAAGATATGTATCTCAACAATAAGAACGAATATGTAGTACATGCATGGGTTCCTTGTCGTTAGAGGCAAATTAGTAAGGATAAGGAACACATAAAAGGAGAATTATATCCAAGTTGTCCTTGGGCCTAACTCTGGCCCAAACATCATTAACCATTAAGTCTGCTCGATAATTCACATTAAATTCGGTAGTAAGATGCACCATGGATTCTCTCTTTTCTCATATATATATAAACCTCAGTTTCAGTGTTCAGTTACACGTCTATTGATTCCTGCTGGGCCTGGGCAGCACATGGTCACCAAGTACACATGTGGTGGAATTATAGAGCAGCTGTCAGTCAACGTTATAATACACCACGTCACCGCCATGTCGTCACTTAAGACGCAAGTTCGTGGTTGACGATGCCCACCCGATTGCGGAAACGCTCTTCCTATGTGATCTGGACAGTTAGAGAGGATACAAAGCAACCAATAGAAGAGTAGATATCCTTATCCTCACTACGAAAGTTCTTTTTTCGAATGAAATCCCTCGTTTCAACGAGATAGATAGCTAGGCATGCAGATGCCACTCAAGCTCAAAAAACAATCACGAAAATGTGCTCGAAAGAATCTGATATGGATAAATAGTTCAGGATGTGATGTGGTGCAACACTGCATACCCAAGCTCAAAAATCAATACGAAATTCTGAAAAAACAATCTAATAAGGTTTCGGTGATATATTCACGTAGCCACAGAGTTTCACTTCCAAATATCTACCGTCTTTGTGGCCATCCACAAGTAATTGTGTGCTCGCTGTTTTTTTTTATATCTGTATGTCTATCATCTTTGTACTTCCTACTTGTACTTTCTAGCAATCAACCGCTCGAGCGAACGGTTTCTACCGCGAAACCCACCCACGCGTGGACCAGTTTTTGTCGTATTCGCCCAAGACCTCCGCGCCCGCGCCGGAAAAAGGTTACTGCCCCGTGGAGATTCGAACCCGCAACCTCTTAGCAATCACGGCCCTGCTAGGCTAACCACGCGAGCAACCAATTGTTTCTGTTAGAAACAGAAACATATTGTATTTGTACTATCGTCTGTATATGTTATAAACATAAAAATATGTTTTTTTTTCGCGAATTTCTTTTTGTGATATTTTTATTTGTATCAGTATTTTTGATTCCGTAAATTTATTCCAAATTTTACCTAGCAATGCAATTTTTTCAATTCCCTTTGTACAATTCCCTTTTAGAAATTCAGTATTATTTTTTCCATATTGTTGTTACTTTTGTATATAAAAATCATGTTATTTGGACTATTTTTTAATTCCCTTTTTTGGGCTAGTGGTTTTTAAGAGGGAAAAAATAACGGGTGGGAGAACTACTTGCAACTCAAATGAACTACCACTTGCAACTTAAATAAGTACACTTGCAACTCAAATAAGTATCACTTTCAACTTAATTAGATTTTACGGTAGGTAATTTTTCAGTTTTAGGGTTGATAAATAATGGGCAGAGGGTTTGATAAATTGTGAGCTAAAATGTTTCTAAAATATTCTAATAAAATTAAATTTTCGGGGTGATAACTCTTCACATTTGCCATTGCTAAATAACGAATAGAGGGGTTGATAAATTATGAGATAAAAATATTCCCAAAAATATTCTAAATAAAATTAGATTTTCGGGTCGATAAGTTTTCACATTTACCTTTGATAAATAATAGGCATTGTGGTTGATAAATTGTAAGCCAAAAATATTCCCAATATATTCTAAATTACATTAACTTTTTGGATCGATAACTTTTCACATTTAGCGTTGATGAATAACAGGCGGAAGGGTTGATAAATTTGAGAGCTAAACATGTTTTTAATATATTATAAATAAATTTAGCTTTTCGGGTTGATAACTCTTCACATTTACCATTGCTAAATAACGAACATAGAGGTTGATAAATTATGAGCTAAACATATCCTCAAAAGTATTCTAAATGAAATTACTTTTTTAGGTTGATAACTTTTCACATTTTACCGTTGGTAAATAATAAGAATAGTGGTTGATAAATTGTGAGCTAAAAATGTCCTCATAATATTCTAACTTAAATTACTTTTTCAGATCGATAATTTTTCACATTTACCGTTGATAAATAGCGGGTAAAGGGGTTGATAAATTTTAAGCTAATAAAAAATTATCAATATATATCAACATGGAATTAACCTTCTGGGTCGATAAGTTTTCATATTTACCTTTCATAAATAATGTGACCAGCGGTTGATAAATTGTGAGTCGAAAATATTCGCAATATATTCTAAATTACGTTAACTTTTCGGATCGATAGCTTTTCACATTTACCGTTGATAAATAACGGGCGGAGGGGTTGATAAATTTGAGAGCTAAAAATGTTTCTAAAATATTATGAATAAAATTAGCTTTTCGGGTTGATAACTCTTCACATTTGCCATTGCTAAATAACGAACATAGAGGTTGATAAATTACGAGCAAAAAATACTCTCAAAAGTATTCAAAATAAAATAAGCTTTTCGGGTCGATAAATTTTCGCATTTACCGTTGATAAATAATAGCCATAGTGGTTGATAAATTGTGAGATAAACATGTTCCCATAATATCCTAAGTTAAATTAGTTTTTTGGGTTGATAATTTTTCACATTTAACGTTGATAAATAACAGGCAGAGGGGTTAATAAATTTTAAGCTAATAAAAAGTTTTCAAGATATATCAACATGGATGCTAGTTTATAGGCCGCGTCGATAATAATTTATTGGTGAAAATAAATCTTAAATCGGAGTTACTTTTTGATAATGAATTTTCGAATTAGAATAGATTGTCACTGACCCGTCTAATAGTTCATGCATCATACTTCTTTTTTTTTACCAAAAATTGCAAAATTAAATCAAATTTCCGCACCAGAGTCGCAGTTCGCTGGTTTAGTGGTTCGTTGGGTTTGCTATCTGGTTTCTTTAGTTTTCACCGTGTTTTTATTTTTTTACCTCTGCCGTGTTTGGCTGTCCGTATAAAGATAGTACGTCTAGGTTGATGACACAAACAGGTTATAGCTTATTTGGTTGGCACCTCTATGTGGCTCGCCCTGCCTCTGGCAGGAAGTCCTGGGTTCGAATCCCACTTTGCGCGATTTAGTTTTGCCAGCGTCGCGTGCAACCAGAAATAGAAATAGCAAAATCGGCCGGAATTCCATTTTTGGAAAACGACAAAAACGATCGCTCGGGTCAAAAGCAGCGCGCGACCGCTAGCTAGGGTCGCCCTTTCGTAGAGTAGGCATCACATGTACGTGAGCATATGCCTTGAACAACAAATAAGAAATGAACCGGCCGGTCTCTTGGTACCACTGAAACTGGGTCCGATTGCTCCACTACAGTCATTCTTCAGAATGTTTAGCCCAGCGGCCTCCGCTGCGTGGAAGGGCTTTGAGTTTTTTTTTTTTTTTTGAAGCGTATACATATTCATTAAGTCAAAGACAGAACGAGTACAAAATACGTACACACAGAACTAGAACGGTTCAGAAGGACACGTAACCCCGTACACATTGCAGAAAGACCCCTCAACAAAGGCAAAATTACACCGAAGTCCTCAAGGATCTCTGCCACACCAAGACTACTCCGTCGCTCGACGCCGGCGCCGACGAGCACCACCAGGAAGAGCAACAGAGAACCAAACGCCTGAGGTTGAAGAAGCTCCATCGCCACAAAGGCTTTATGAACCATCAAAAGAAGCATCGGAGATGCCCACCTTTCGCCGTGGAACGCCGGTCGGGGAACAACCCCGAGCTCACCTTCAACCTCCGAATCCGAGCTCCACCGGACGACGAGGTCGTGGAGAAGCACGAGATCCGCCTACCACCGGCCTCGGACCCAGACACGAGCACACATCCAACCAGCCCACCGCCGGCCTCGACGAGCCGACGACCACGGCCTCCGAACCCGATCTCCCATCTTCTCGCCGGCGCGGAGGAGGCACCGGCGTGACGCGGACGAAGAGGGGAACAAAAGTCTCCGAGCGAAATCCCCGCCGCCGCCACGGCGATCTCGCCCAGACACAGTCGCTCCAAGGTCTTTAGACGCCACACCACGGCGACGTCTCAACGGAGACCAGGAGAGCTTATTTAACGCCGCCACCCACGCCGCCGGAAGCAGACCGTGAGCCGGCATAGTAGTAGCTAGAAAGATTAAACCTAATCCTACAGCTATACAGATCCGGGCGGAGAACCCAGCGGCCCCCCTCCCACCGACGAGCCCGAGGCTCGTGGGGGCGAGGAGGCGCTAGATCCGCCGCCGGAAAACGAGCTCCTTTTCGCCTCCTATTCGCCTGTGAACAGTAGAGAGGAGGGAAGGAAGGAGACTGCCAGAAGGGCTTTGAGTTTAGGGGGTCGGGGGAGGCAGCGGTGCTACGTGCTAGGGTTCGCCCAAGCAACCCCATGAGCGACATACGTGTGGGTTCACAGTGAGCTAAACTCACAAGAGAGTATTGCTTCCTTCGGGCGAGATAGATGGTCGATGACACCCAAGCTCAAAAATCAATCCAAAAGAAGTGATCGGAAGAATGTGATATGGATAACTAGTTCAAAATGTGATGTGGTGCAACAATTCACTCGTGCTGTACAATATATCCTCCTTTTGTTCTAATGAATCAAGCCTATAATTTTATATTATTAAAATGTAAGGCAAAATAAAGTCGGACCAAATTTTATAAAATGCTGTCAACAACTGTATATTATATAGTTACCATATGCATGGAAATATATTTATAATGTAACAATATTAATTTTATATTGTATATATGTTGATGATTTTCCAAAAGTTGATCAAACTCTACATAGTTTGACTTTTCTAAACAAATATATGATCTTTCTACGTGTCTACCATCTTTGTACTTTGTATTTGCAATGCTTTCCACGACTAGATAACGCGTATACATGAGCATATGCCTCAAATAACAAATACTTAAGAACACTCAAACCAGGTCGAATGGCTCCACTGCTGTCGGTCTCCAGAATGGTTGACCACAAATCGAACTGCGCCGTGAACCTCGGGCTCTCTACAGAGACAGGAATGTACCTGAGGCAGCGACTCTGGGTCCAGCCAAAGTATGCTTTTCACACATAGATACCTAGTCGGATGCTATAACGCGATACTTTTCACACGCGATGTGTCATGTATATGTACGTGATGACCACGACAACCAAATGACATACGCGGCCACTAGCTAGAAATTAAGTTGAAGCCTAGTGTTTTGCTCGCAATAGATCGATTTCATGAAGGGCACATCCTGGAAATATCATTTCGGGACCAGTTCGCTAGTGACCGCAATGGTATACATGGAATCTATCGTTTTCCTAATTTGTGGACATAGACCACTCTCCTTTACATGTTTGTCTCCATATAGTACATGGGAATCTCTCGCTCCTACCGGCCAGTAGTTGTGTGCGTAACCTGATGCTACATTAGCACCATTTCATAATCCTGAAATCAAACAAGCATGGATGCTCTTTTTTTTTTTATAATGGATGCTTTATTACTTTGATGAAAAAGCAATTACACCTGACCCCTGCATAGGTAAGATGCACACAGCCGTTTGGAAATCTCAAATTCTCAAGCAATAATAAAAGGAGAATTACAAATCAGACAAAAACAACTCTAAGATGCCTAAGAAGAGAGCGGAGGTCCAATCCGTAGATTATGCTGTCATCCATGTAGGGAAAAGTATCACTCGCCGTATCCTTCAACCGTGTACATACCTCCGTAAAGAGGACGCGATTCTCCACCTTTTGCAGCGCAGACCAAGAACGGAGAGTAGTGGTACATCTGTAGATAACCTGCAAGAGAGAATAATTTTTATCATTAAAAACTTTGTCATTTCTGCATAACCATAGCGACCATATAATGGCAAGCGCCCCCACCCTAATAAACGTTCTAAATCTGTGATCAATACCGTGAAGCCATTACCAAAGATATTGGCCACACTAGTCGGAGGATACAGATCAAAAGCTACTTGGATGCATGACCATATAGACCTGGCAAAGCGGAATTGAAAGAACAGGTGTTTAATCGTCTCATTGTGATGACAAACAACACACTGAGTAATCCCATGCCAATTGTGTTCCACAAGAATATCTTTGGTTAGGATTACTCCTCGACGCAAGTACCAGCCAAAAATCTTGATTTTAAGCGGTATGTTCATCTTCCAAATCTTCTTGTTTTTATCAACTAGTATTTTCGGTTGGATAATAACATTGTATAATGAACTTACAGAGAATTTTTCATGGATGCTTTCTTGGCTGCTTTTATAGGAAAACCAGTAAAAAAGAACCGAGAGTCTAAACAAAATATATAGCTCAGTTTTATCACCGCCAAAGAATCAACTATACCACCTTTGACTCGTTGCAGATTTGGCTATCTCTGTTCCTTTTTCTGTATTGCCCCATCTATCTTCTATGTTAACAACATTCTTAAGTCATAGAACGGGTGCCACAAACGTAAACCGACTAACTTACAATAATAATTTTGGCTGTCAATGGAGAAATTAAAGCTCTCCACACATGCCTTGCCAGTACCTATACCTAGCGTACGTACACAGATGTTATATGCTTCTGCTCCATTAGCCTGATCTTAGTCTGCGCGTCCACCCTGTATAAGGATGTTCTTTGTGTCATTGTATGGGACGGAGAGAGTAGTACATATATGACACAAAGCAGGTGACTTTCCCAGGCCCCCCTTGAGCACGCCCTAGATCGAGATGTTCACGTGCCATGTGATAGTGACTAAGTTGGTAGTAGCAACAGGAGCAGTGTGTATGTACGCGCGTACATGTGTGCTCTTGCTACTTCTAGCCGGAGTATATGGGCATAATGACGTTATAAATGTTTTGACCGATTTTCCAATCAGCTTATTAGGCTTTTTGAATGTTCTCGAGTTGAATACCTTCTCGCACAATCCTACCTATAATCTTCTACTCCCAAATAGATACTGGCAGAGCTATGTTGGGGCCGAACCGGGCCACGGCTCGCCCAGGATTTTGGCAAAAAAAATTTGACTACTATGCATCACATGCGCAGCCCACCAGAAAGCCCATTCCACGATTCATTCTTCCTCTATGAGACACGAAAGAGAGCTCGCTCCAACTGAAACCATGGAGGGTCTCTGCCTCAATACTCTCTACAGTGGCTAGGTTTAGGAAGTAACCGGGGAAGCGGCCAAGGTGGAGCAGGGCGGCACAGCAGGCCAGCAGCAGCGCTGCGCCTCTGCCCGCTACCAGGGTCGCCACAACCTATAGGCACGGCCGCTCGGCATCCCGGAGATCCAGCAGCCAACACCCCGACCAGCTACTAAAATCCATCCTGTAGTTGCCCCCAAATTTCTCTATCGAGATACTTTCTTCTTTCCCCAAATCCCAGTTGCTAATTAGCAATTTCTGTGAGGGATTGGATTGTTCCCTGAAATTATTTTCAGTTTTACAAATTGTAACAGCTATGGGAAGGCCAACCAGAGAATAATCCATCTTGTCTTGAAAAGAAAATGATATGACATAAGTGAAGTTGAAGAAAAATCTCCGGCAAATGATCATTTTCCCTTGGTTGAATTGGAACAATTGCAACACAGCCGTAACAAAGGACATACAAATGTGTTAACAGATACTCTAAGATAGCCTAGTTATTGTTTAGATATTGTTGATATCTCTAACTGAATCACGGCCTGATCTTGCTATTCTTATTGTGCAAGGCATGTGCTGGTTGTAGGCTATATATATAGCAACGATTCCTATCAATGAAATCAGTTGCCCCAAACCAAGTCTTCTCCTGCCGTTCGTAGTTTAGGCTCCTTCATGGTATCAGATACCTAGATCCAATCTCCTCTACAGCTTCCGCCGCCGCATCCCCTCTCCCTCGCCGCCATCGCTCGACACGGCATCGTCAAGCCAAACCCTCGCTACGCCAATGTCGCCACCACGACGGTGTCGCCCCTCCCCTCCTCTGTTCGGGAGGCTCTCCGCGACTCTAACTGGCGTGCGACGATGCAGGAGGAATTCGACGCCCTCTCGTCGAAAAACACCTGGACGATGGTCCCTCGGCCTCCTCACACCAACGTCGTCACAGGAAAATGGGTCTTCCGGCACAAGACCCGCGAGGACGGCTCTCTCGAGCGGTACAAGGCCCGCTGGGTCGTTCGTGGCTTTGCCCAACGGCCTGGTGTCGACTATGGCGAAACCTTCTCGCCGGTCGTCAAACCAGCGACCATTCGCACCGTTCTCACCCTCGCCTCCTCACGTAACCGGCATGTGCACCGGTTAGACGTGAAGAACGCCTTCCTCAACGGTGTCCTTGATGAGCGGGTATCTTGCTACCAGCCGGCCGGTTTCGTTGATGATCATCGCAAGGACCATGTCTGCAAGCTTGTCAAGTCCCTCTATGGCTTGAAACAAGCGCCCCGAGCCTGGTTCCAGCGCTTCGCCACCTTCGCTGTCACCATTGGCTTCACCGCCTCTCGCTCTGACGCTTCGCTTTTCATCCTACGGCGGGGCGCCGATGTGGCGTACCTCCTGTTGTACGTTGATGACATCGTCTTGACGGCATCCTCCTCGACTCTGCTCCGCGCTCTCATCGACAAGCTCATGCTCGAGTTTGTCATGAATGACTTGGGGCCCTTGCACTACTTCCTTGGAATCCGAGTGCGCCGTACGCCTCGCGGTTTCTTCCTCAGCTAGGAGCAGTACGCCGAGGAGATACTCCAGCGCGCCGGTATGGTGCAGTGCAAAACGGCTACCACACCCGTCGACACTCTTCCCAAAGTTGCCGCCGACGCTGGTGCCCCGGTTGCCAATCCTTCCGAGTACCGCAGCCTCACCGGTGCTCTTCAATACTTGACCATGACGCGTCCTGATCTTGCATATGCCGTGCAGCAAGTCTGCTTACACATGCACGATCCGCGTGACGGTCATCTCGCCATCATCAAACGTATTCTTCGATACGTCTGTGGCACCACCAGCTCCGGCCTCTTGCTCCACAGCTCCTCTCCGCTCGACATCATCGCCTACTCCGATGCGGATTGGGCAGGCTGCCCAGACACCCGGCGTTCTACCTCCGGATACTGCGTCTACCTCGGCGGTGCTCTTGTGAGCTGGTCTTCCAAGCGCCAACCCACTGTCTCGCGCTCGAGCGCCGAGGCTGAGTATCGTGCTGTTGCCAATGCCGTTGCTGATTGTGTATGGCTGCGGCAACTCCTCGACGAGCTCGGTTCCCCTCTCTCCAAGGCCACGGTGGTTTCTTGTGATAATATCTCGGCGGTGTACATGTCTACCAATCCGAGTTCATCATCGACGAACGAAGCACATTGAGTTAGACATTCACTTTGTGCGCGAGAAGGTGGCTCTCGGCGAACTTCGGGTTGTCCATGTGCCTACTACTCAGCAGCTGGCTTATATCATGACCAAAGGACTACCTATGGCGTCTTTTCAGTCATTCCGGTCCAGTCTATGCGTTTTGCCAAGCGACAAAGTATCGACTGCGGCGGGGTGTTAACAGATACTCTAAGATAGCCTAGTTATTGTTTAGATATTGTTGATATCTCTAACTGAATCACGGCCTGATCTTGCTATTCTTATTGTGCAAGGCATGTGCTGGTTGTAGGCTATATATAGCAACGATTCCTATCAATGAAATCAGTTGCCCCAAACCGAGTCTTCTCCTGCCGTTCGTAGTTTAGGCTCCTTCAAAATGAGGATGATCATCTTCATCTTTCTAAAACAATGTTTCCCCAAAAATTTGTGGTGGTACCTCCCTGGATTTCCAGCTAGGATCCTGTCGCGGAATGTTCGCCTCATATCCCTGTCCAAGATTTGAGTAATCACTAATGTATGGTCAAGTGGTATGATTTAGAAAAAAATGTTCTCTTTTTTGCCTGGCCCCCCCATGAATTTATTTCTAGCTCCGCCACTGCAAATAGAAGCACCCTAGTACAATGAATTTTCTTAACATGCAGCCTACCCAAAACATATCAACATGCCATGTCATTTCCTTTTGTTCTGTTGTCTTGCTCTTTAGTTTGGCAAAGAAGAAACACCATCGGAATGAACACGAACTAAACAGCCCATCCCATTGCTTCAGCGGACCCCTCCATCTTCCTTCCTGCTCACTTGATGGACGCCCGAATTCTCAAGAAGAAAAATAAAAACTTGATGAATGGCCCATAACTTTTTGTCTTCTCCTCCAGAATCCGAAACGGATGGAGGCATCCGAAGAGTTCCCGCAGAATTTATCCTATTTAAACTCTGAGATTGGTGTCACGTCACGTTGCCACCCTCCGGCCTTAAATCATCGGCACCTCCACTAGGACCAATCTGCGCGGGAGAGGAGGGCGTTATTCTGCCAAGTCTCTGGCGATCGCTTGTGCCTGTATCCCCCATATTGCCTGCAGGCATGGTACCACCGCCCTGTCGTCGCCCACTAGCGCAACACCGAAATCATGCGCGCCCGTTCAACTCTGGACGCGAGTGCATGTCGTGTTGCCTCTGCAGAGCACGGGCGTACTCGCTGACGTAGAAGAACCGGCTGTCTGGCTTGGTCTCTACGGCCTTACCCCAACCAGCGGCGTTTCCTCGTAGCAGAAATCGACCGATTCGGTTAGTTAGGACTAAACCCCTGAATTCCTTGCACAATTCATTTCCTTTTTTGATGTGCGTTGTTCTAAATTGTATTACTCTCTCCTATCTATATTACTTGATGCTAAAATGGATGTATCTACAACTGAACTGGATCGGAAGGAGTACTCGATGCTGCGCGCGCAGGGAGATATCTTGGTGGATGATGGGCAGACTCACGCTGTCACACATGGGGTTCTCGACTATATTCGCACCTTTATTCCAGGTTCCCAGAATTTTCTTAGTCTTCTTTTTTGTTATAGATCATATATTGCACACGTGAAGCCTAGAAATTTACAATTTTATTTCCATCCATTGCAAATCCCCTTACACCCCCTTAAATTTGGTATTTACATATGCCAATTTATGGTACACTGTATATATCCATAAATTTGTTAATTATATGTAGGGCAATGGAATGAAAAACTAAGATAGTGCATCTATGCTAAAACAATTCTTGGGGGCTACGTGCGTAAACTGAGCAAGTTTATTCCGTACTTGATCAGATAATGATCCATAGCTCCATTCAGTTGCTTTATCTTGCGCGAAGATGAAAACATTCCTGAGGTCTGTTCTTCTTGATCTGGCCGGAGTGTTAAGTTCCGGAAGGCGCCGCCAGTGAATGGAACCCTGGAGTTTATTGGATCGGGTGGTATTCGGTCGTGTGCACCCAATGTATTATTCCAGCCGTTTGGTTATGGAGGGAGCGGCACGAAGCTCTATTCTGTGTTGACATCAAGTGACATTTTGGTCCATGGTGAAGTCAGAAGAAGAGAATATCATGAAGGCCGGATCGGAGGACTAGCTAATGGAGGTTCAAGTCTCCGCGCTGTTGAGGGACTTGCTTGGTGTTCCAGGCTTCGCAGCAGTGGTATGAAAGCGGGGACGGCAACACATGTGAAGTTCAGAGTCCTACCTTTCAGGGTGAAAATCCTAGGTCTGGCCTTAACTGGTTATGCCTGGCAATGACCTTGTTGGAGGCATTGTTTTGAGAGCGGGGACTATCTTCAGGGTGAAAACCTAAGATCTTTGGTCGGGCGATGACGGTGTTGGTGCACTGTTTCTTTCTTGGAGGCGTCGTTTTTGGAGAGTCTGTATTTCAGGTGTTGTCTTGGTGGTGGATGTATTGCTGTTGCTAGGTCTAGAATACTGTAGCGGGACTTTTGTTTCTTAGTTTTCTTTTCTCTTTTTTGGCTTTGTGCATCCGTACTTCCATTAGGGTGGGGCATTGTTGCAGAAACTGGGTGTAATTGGTATCTTTCGATATTAATATATTCCCTTTATCGAAAAAATTTAGTTGCTTTATGCATGATTCAGACATAAAAAACAGTAGTCCGTTCAGATTAAAATAACTTCGTTTTTCAGCCATGCAGGTTAGGGAAAAGTCAGATACACAAGAGACAACTTTGGTGACTTCTTTCAAACACCCCCTCGCCCGATTATTTCTTATTTGTACGACCCCACCTTTTTAGGGTGCTGATTTCTGTGTGTATCTATGCTAGTTATTGGATCAATCGCTAGCGCACACAGTACACGATGTGATACCAACATACAAAAATCTTTATTACATCGTATGATCCAGTAATTACATAATAACTTACAAAATGTGTAACACAAGGCTAGCATAACATCAGAGTTTAGATCAAACAACACAGATACCATGGAGTCCTTCGTCTTCATGTGCCACTGGCGAGCATGTCGAGGATAGTAACCGTAATCTATCAAAATATCTGCAACATGTAAAGTTACAGCCAAAAACATTTGGTCAATACATTGAATGTTTTGGCAAGATGACACTTTGGTAGACACAAGTGGCAACCTAACACATATGAGATCATTTGGCTGGTAGAGCTTAGGCATTATTTGCATAAAGCCAATTTTCTCCAATCATTTGTCGACTCATTTTGTTTTATACTAATTTTAAGCGGTACCATTGATAGAAACCAATGACCCTGAATACCACTTGTAGAAACCAGTGAACATATGATCAACTTGGTTTGGGCGATCTACCCCGTAGACACAAACCATAGATATGGCACGAGACATACTAGCCGATAGTCACTTACACCAATTGCCATATTCTCTGTTCACCCATCAAGTTTTAACTTAAGAAATGGGGATGAGGAGACTTTCGAACGACCCTTGTTAGTTCGCTCAAATTGTTCGTAACCGGGGACATAGCTAATTACTTAGTTTTAGCACTCTGCAGATGTTTGTATAATTTACCCACATAACCTAGTTTGTTCTTCTTCCATGATGCACATTTTGCTCAAATAGACAGATGTTAACTAGGACGAGACTTTTTTGAAGTGAACGGCCATATCTTTCTCTACGGACCCGTACCAACCTAAATTCCCCTACATCCTTTGTCATGTAGGGCTCAGGTTCACACAACACACTTTATCAAGACAAAGCCCATATTATCATGTGGCTGTACGGTAATCTAATGAGCAAGGTTGTCTACAATCTATTTATTCCTGGTGGCCATCCATAAGTGTGATACACATGGCGGTTCATAGTCATGACCCCGGTGGAACCACTCAACATAAACCAAGGAAAAAAAATTCCACCTAAGTTGTTCATTAAATTTAGTTGTTTTCCTTAACCACCAGCAAAACATTTTCATCGCATATCTGTCAACAACTTGGGTAGCTAAACTATTGGGAGTGAATAGCAAGCATAAAACTCTATACATGTATACTACAAAAGCACTAGAGTGCATAGATATAAACTGGAACATTTGTGATTGGTTTGTCACTTGCCTTTTTGGTAGTCCAATAGTGTTCACTTCTCTCAACAAAACACGTAGCTCTCCGTTCAAGCTATAAGATGAAAATAAGACAAGATAAACACACCATTCATAGCAACAAAATCAACTAAAGCAAACATTTTATTTTGTTTTAAAGTTTATCTCTTTTATGGATCAATGAGAAAGAAGGTATGGCATGAGCAAGGCTTGCAAGACATGGTCTGAAGATTTGGAATACAATTTCAAGATGTATCAAGTTGGATGGCGATAATTAGAACATCTAGTTTTTTTATTGGATACCAATGATCACTTAAAGCTCATAGAAACAATGAATTGATCAAAAAGGTTTATAGATTGTGAGATATGATATAGAAGGATCTGTTTTAACTTCAAATTCATCTATGGATATGAGTTCACATGATTTATACATAAGTTCAATTTGATAGAGATTTTAACATATTTCATTTGCAAAAAGATACACCCTTCAAAGATTTACGGATACCAAAATATGATGATAAGAAGGTTTGATCTCAAATTTCAATTCAGCCAGGTTCAAAATTTTATAAGTTAGATATTATGATGATACTGGATAGATAATTAAAATATGACTCCAGTGCAAGAGGAATCAATTGGATAGGATTTATAGATCTGTAGATATGGCTAGTATGTGGTTCAAAATCAAAATTTAACTTCAGAATTCGAAAATTTGATAAATGGAAAAACTAGTTTCACTGGATAGGAAATTTAATTACGAATTCAAAGCAAGAAAAATCACCGTAATATAAACGGAGTTGTAGATTTACAGTTATGGATTTTCAAATTTTTAAGAAGAACTAGTACGGAGTACAATAGATGGATTGAACAGATGTTAACAACGCACGCGCCGGAAACAGAGCGGAAAGATTTATAGGCTGGTACCGGTTCAGTATACTGATCTACTAGCTGGTTCGAAACTAATGACGAATGTGTATGTGTGCTAATTTAATCTAATCTGTACGTGCACTTCAAAATTAGCAGCTTCACTCGACCCGATTAATTAGTGGTTGAGGTTGATCGAGCGATGAAAGTGTAGAGTCCCTACCAAAGAAAGAAGCGTGCGCGGAAGCTAGTGGTCGAACGGAAGGTGCCCTTGTTGATTGTAACCACATACGGACATACGTACGGTACGGGTGACATAACATGCTACAGATCGATCAACGTGGGATGACAATGCCATGCATACCAGCGAGCAGTAGGTGACACTGGTGCTCGGAAGATGATGGCGGCGTTCCGGCGGTCTTCGGATTCGTCGAAGTGTCCTTACGGTGATCGTCGTGGGTGATCTCCGGCTGCGAAATTTCAAATTTGTCGATTGGCAATGGCAGAATGATGTGTATGTGATAGTGAAAACAATAGCAAAAAAAACTTGCAGCAGCCGGCCGAGCGACCACGAGAAATCGGAGCAGCAGCGACGCGGCCAACAACGAAGATATGATGCAGCACCATGTCCTAGACGTAGGTGACAGCGAGGAGAGTCTCCGGTTTCAGCGGATAAACAAGATGATCACCGAGAGCGTCGAAATCTAGCGATGAACTCAATTCTGTGGCTAAGAATGGCATGATCAGTATGGCCTGTACAAAGCCCATCTTGAGAATGTTCGACAACGAAAGTGAGAGAGAAAAGCAATGTTGGACATCTCCGTCTGCGTTAGTATGACTTGAGGAAGGAGATAGATAGAGGTATACCACCGGTTGGTATTCGGTGCGCCGTTTCAATTTGGGAGAGATTAAGGCCATGAATTGGGAAATAAATTCACTAAATGGAATCCGTATTTAATTTGGAGCAATTTTCGTGTTGAAGTTGACAAGAAACGGTCGCCAGAGATTAGGAAAGAGAGCAGGGAAAATTTAACTGTGATGCGTTGTTTAGGGTGTGTTTGGTTGAGCTGTGGATTTCAAAAAAAGCTGTAAACTATGGAAAAGCAGCTGTGAATTGAGAACTGGAAGTTGTTTGGTTGGATCCTGTTAACTGTGTATTCGATACATGCTAAATGAAGAAAAGATATTGATGTGTGCATTGATCCATATGTAAATGATTACTTTAGGATGGAAATTTTAATTTTTTATAGTGTTGCATACTAATAGCTAATATGAATAGAAATTAATGTTCTTTAAATGTTATAAAAAAACATATGTAGACCATACAGATGATTCACGTAGCTATCCTATGTTAGGAATAAGCACTCCGTACGCCACACAACCATATACGTGTAGTATACGTATGTGTCTGATGTAGTAGTCCGGGTAGGAGTAGAGTTCTAATCCTAGTCGGTTAGCATCAGCTCATTGCCTAGCATATATATATGCGTGTACGCCCCTTGGTACCACCGTGAGTTGAGATTCAATGTAAAGAAAAGGACCGAGCCGGCCCTTTGGCTAAATTGTTTTGCTGCGTTACGTGAGCTAGCTAGTAGCTAGCTGATCTAAAGGAAGATCGAGCTAGCTAGGTTCAGCTTGGCGGAACGTGTGCATCGCGGCGGAAAGAAAGTATTCGCGTGTACGTGCGTGACGTCTCGCCGGGAATCGCTTCGTCGTCTATGTCGGAAAGTACTTGACGTATAGGGACTGTGTTTGGTATCAGATCGGTGAGAGGACTGCCGGGTCTAGACCAACATCCTATCTCCGGCACACGAAACATCAACTTTTCTAGAAACATGGCCATATATCCAAGTTCAAAAGCATGCATTGATCTAATCTAAATCAAATAATATCAGCAGGACATGCATGGTCGCTGCAAACGTTAGCAACTTAGCATCAACAGGAACCCCACGTCCCACGAATACGGTTGCTCTTGTATACGAGGATTGCTTCCAGCGCAAGCCCGCGATCACTGAGCCAAACCAAGGCATAGCCGCGACAACAAAAGCAAGGAACATGCGTACACGAAGCGCAAGCATCTCAACATCTCGGTGTGTCGCTTCATCATGAGAGCTGGTACACCGGTCCCTCGTTGCAGCATGTCCTAGGGGAGCGGGCCGGAGCAGGACGCTTTGCTTCTCCGCCGGTGGTAGCACCACCTATAGCCTCTCTTCCATGACCTGCTCATGGCTCGAACAAGATCCAAGACTGGCGGCGGCTGCCCGCGGCGGGGATACGGAGGAGCTGGAGGTTAGACTGCGCCAGGTTTGGAAGCAGCCGACCAGGTTAGACTGCGCCAGCTTCTGTACCTGAACGTGAACCTGCACGAGGAGGAAGACGACTTGGTGGCTGGTGCGTTTGGCCAGATTGGCCTAGTAGAGCGGGCCCAAGAGAAAATAGAGAGACTTCTTTGGGCTGGGTCAAATTATCTCCCTGAGGCCTTTTCGTATTTTCTTCTGTTTTCTCTCTTTTCTTTTCCGTTTTTGTTATTTGAATGAACTTTAAGTCCAAAACTAGTTTAAATTTGATTAGAACAGACTCATGAGGAGTTTGAATAAAATACCAGTGTAAAGCTAATTTAAGGTTAACACTTTTGCACTGGTTTCATTTGAAAATCTTATTTGTGATACCCAAAATATTCCACATAAGCTCATACCGTTTATTATAAATGGATTTCTAGGGTTTTATTTTAATACCACTTTCAAATATATTGATGGCAAAACCCCAAATAAGTTTTCAGTCATTGAGGTATTTTATTGATCCAACTAAAAGATAAAATTGTTTATGCACTTTGGCCTATAGGGCTACTTGGGCACAAAAACTACAAGAAGGTTTTCTTTTTGAAAAACAAATCCTTTATGGTTTCAAATCAATAGAGTATACAATATATTTGTTTAAAATATTTTGAAACCAAAAGTTTTTGAAAACTCTATTTTTTGGAAATACTTTTAGTTATCTTCAAAAAGTTTTAATTCCATGTGAATTTTCAACCAAGACAATCAAACAAGCCTTAAATTATTTTTTTAATTTACATTCCAAATTTTGGAACATTTTGGGATGTGACATTATCCGGAGAAAACCAGTTTAAAGATTGGCATTATAGCTTTATTTAAAACCTTGGGCAGGTAACGGCTTCATGTAGTATGATGGTGGGGCTTATTTAAATATGTTTGTGATTTCTTATATCACAAGCATACCAGTTTGGGCAACTGCAACTGAAGTATCATCTATTGAGGTATGAGAAAATTAGATAAGATATTGGATCCTAACATTTTTGTGCATACCTCGTGCTTATTACACATGAGAATTTGGAATCTTACTAGGTACTGTAGTTAAATTGACCTCACTTAGGTAGCTATTTGCCTTCACTTGCAATATCAAATTGCTTCAACGTCAGCTATTTTATTCAAGTTATGTAAACCATTTCGTTGTAATTATGTGTTCTCTTTTTTGTACTAAATTTCTTATTCTCTTATGTCTCATAGATAATGAAGTACATAAAGTTAAGGTTCACAATCAAGTAAATATTCACTTTTCTTACTATTTTTCTGTTCCACCGATGCATGTTTGAGAAAAACACATCACATAATTAACGTAAGGAGCAGGGCCCAAAATGGGAGAGTGGAAGAGATTAACCGATCAAGTGAGGGACCATATATGTCAAACTTTTTCGGCGACCCTAACATGAATTGTTGTTAAAATATTGTATACTCACTTTCTCCCAATGCACTTTAGTCGGTTTCAAGCAGTGATGTTCTCCCCACAAAGAAGAAATACGCTAGCAATGATACCTTTGAATGTTGGAAGTACTATGCATTTTCAGTTCTATGCTATTTCTCATACCAATCACAATTTTTGGTTGATCTATGCAATAATCAAGTTTATTAAGAACCGTTATTAACATGATCTTCCGCAACAACGCCGGGGTATCATCTAGTATCTAAATTGGAGCAACCTGTCGAGGGTACTCCTCGCCAATGCCCTCCGATAGGGGCTTAGGGTTGATGGAATCCTGCAAGCTGACACGAGACATCGGTTCACAGACAAGCGGGGAGAGCGATTTACCCAGGTTCGGGGCCCTCGATGAGGTAAAACCCTTACGTCCTGCCTGTCTGTTCTTGATTATGATGATAATGGGTTACAATGGGGTGCCGAATAGTTCGGCTGAGATCTCGTCGAGATGGCTATTGCTACGATGACCTAGCTCTAAGCTTTTTCTGGCTAAGGTTGCTAGGATTGATTCTGTCCCTCGGCAGCCCCTCTCCTGGCCTTTATATAGGAGGCCAGGTCTCAAGAGGTCTCACCGAGCACGACTAGGTTTACAGTAATTTTAGATCCGACTTTTCCTTGTTCGATCGCTTCCTTGCCTTGCTCGTCAAGGAACCTTCTGGTGCGCCGCCCTAGTGGCCCATCTCGCCTTCATGTGTCTTCGTGGGCCTTCAATTAGTCAATACAGGATAGGGTAATGTGGGTTACCCGAAGGGTAGTGCCCACGTCAGTAGCCCCCGAGTGTCTAGCCGAAGATATTTCGGGTAGAGACTAAAGTATGTCTTCTTCTGATGTTCTTCTCCTTCATTGTCCTTGTTCATCTTGAATCTGCTCTATCTTCATTTTATCGGGTGCGCGTCAGCGCTCCCGATGGGAGTAGCCCCCGAGTCTAGGTGCGGATGTTCGCAGTCCGCGCGTAGACTCAAGTTGTACCACTCGAATATTTTCTTCTGCCGAGATCTTCATAGGTCATCCGATATATTTTTTTATGCAAAGGATAATGAGTAACGAGCCCAACTGTTGTTTGGTTAACTGCCGATGGCAAAACAACGTTACCCTACACAGAATCAAGTCCCCGGGCATGATCCTGGAGTGCAAAAAACTTCTATCAGGTGTGCATCACGCGCTCCCGATGGGGGTAATAGCCCTCGAGTGTCTGGGTGCGAGCGCTTTGCAACCGAATGCTGACTCAAACCTTCTTCCTTCAACTGCTTATTCTGTCGAATCTTTATGTTATCGGGTGCGCGTCAGCGCTCCCGATGGGAGTAGCCCCCGAGTCTAGGTGCGGATGCTCGCAATCCGTGCGTAGACTCAAGTTGATCACCCGATACTTTCTTATCTCTTCACATGCAATCATTCCTCATGACGTCATTGATGTCGTTTTTCTGCCCCCTTGATTTTGACTGACAAGACGCAACTTGCCAGCCCTGTTTTCAAGCAATTCCTGCTCCTCTTCGCACGGTTAACGAGGCACCTCCTCGATTTCCGCAACCATTAACTGGAGAAAAGGCCCATTAACAATGCGAAGCCTTCCTTAAGTTCCCCAAGAGATAGAAATCCCTAGAATTCTCCTTCATTCAATCCTTCGCTGTTTTTCTTCTTCTCCTGTTCACAACCGCTCGCGCCACCACCACTGTCTTCCAATTTCTCCTAGATCTGGCAATGGTGAAGAAGAAGAACCCTAGCGCCGGCGCCAGTTCCACGAGCGGCGGTGCCGCCGCCAAATCTTCCTCGATCCTTAAGGAAGGCGCGCCTGGCGCTCCTCCCCCAGCTCCGGCACCGATGGCGCCACCAAGTTCAACAACCAGGCCCGGAGATTGGACAGCCTCCACCGTCACCAAGCGTGACGAGAAAAGATCCCGAAGCCTGGGATTGATCTCCTCCGATGAGGGGAATGTGATCTTTCCAAGTGCGATTTCTCGACCTAATCCCCCTGCCGGTTTTACCGTGATGTTCTTATCGTTCTTATACCGAGGTCTTTCGCTTCCCGTCCACGAGTTCCTCCTCCATCTTTTGCGAACTTACGAAATCCAAGTGTGGCAACTTACTCCCAACTCAATCCTCCATGTTGCTGTGTTTATCACCCTCGCGAAGCATATCTGGGCATTGAGCCTCATTTTGGGTTGTGGAAAAAGATCTTTTATGTGAAAAGATACAGCAGTAGTAACGGATCTTTTGTCACCGGAGGAGTGGGATTTGTAGCTCGCTCGGATGTTAACTACTTCAATTTCCCAATGAGAGAGTCCGTACAAGGGTGGAGATTGAAATGGTTCTATGTAAAGGATTCTTTATCACCCGAATCTCAGCTCCCCTGCTTTGTCGATGTCCCTGAAGCCAAGCCTAAGAATTCCTGGAAGAATGTCCTTTCTCTCGACGAAAAAGTAGCTGCCGACGAACTATTCGCTAGATTTCTTCAGATTAAAGAAGCTGATGGCCAAACCATGGTTGGTACCGAGGTAGCGGCAGTGTTCTTGAAACGCCGAGTCCAACCAATGATGGCTAGAATCCGTCCAATGTGGTTGTATTCGGGTCCAAAGGATGAGACCAGAATTAACACTGCCGAGCTATCGGCAA